>NW_005371016.1:0-881 GCF_000412655.1 Myotis brandtii | reverse complement strand
CCTCGAGAAAGTTGTTTTAAAAGAAATGAGTTACAGAACATGGACTTTACACTGGATAGGAAAGCAGTAAAGAAAATAAGGGAATGATTTTTAAAAAAAACAACATTAGACACGCCAAGATACCGCATTTGTCATGGCACCAAATACAGATAAAAAATAAGTGAAGGAAGGGCAAATTGCTAAAAGGACTGTAAGGATAGAAAGTTCTGGTCAGAGGGTGGGATGTTTCCATACATAGTTTCAGACAGAAAAAGTTCCCAAGTCGGGACAAGGATGAGGGCATGCCCGTGGGATCAGGTGGCTGCGTGGGGAGAAATGAAGATTGTTAAGAACCTGGAGGAGTCCTGTGGACTGAAGGGTCCCAGGTTCGATTCCAGTCAAGGGTGTGCTGGGCTGCATATCTGGCACTTCGGCCAGACGGGTCATGCTGTGCTGTCTGTTCCTAAAACACACAGATAGAAAGGTACTGACATCAGGCCAGGCCTTGAGATATGGTCTCATGGCCCCTTCCCAGCACGCAGGCCTTCTTTCTCAGAAGGCCCCGAAGTCTCATTCCAAATTTGGGAGACAAAGGACTGGGAAAAAGTATAAATAAAGAGTTTCCTCCATATTGGGGGCCCAGAATTTGAAAGACACATTTTCTCTGGGCCTCTACAAAATTTGATAAAATGTAACTCCTGTAGTAGTCTGGGCTGCAGTTCAAGCCTCTGCTTCGGCAGGGTTCTGTAACTGTGGTCAGCTGGCCAGCTTAATAAAGGCTCTTAAATTTAAATTCTGAGTCAGTGGTCTATCTCGCTGAGTGAACCCATAACAAAGGGCATGTATCTTGGTTGTAAGCATATCACCAGTAGGGAGTGTGCAGGAGGCAGCTGAACCGATGT
>NW_005371015.1:545-815 GCF_000412655.1 Myotis brandtii | reverse complement strand
TGCTTGTAAATGATCGGAAATTGTTTGCTGAGCAACAGTTAATCTTTCTACAAGTTGTTTTTGAGCTTGACACACATCTTCATCCAATAATTCTTGTAATTGTTGGTCTTCAAACTTTTTCAGTTGACCTGGACATTTGTCTTCCACATCGAAATCATCACTTTTAAAGTGTTTAAACCAGCATTCACAAGTATCTTGAGTTGGAGCATGTTCACCATAAGCTTCCTGAAGTATACGATAACTTTTTCTTCAAAATAAAGTAATGAATTA
>NW_005371015.1:0-522 GCF_000412655.1 Myotis brandtii | reverse complement strand
GCTCTTTTTTGGCAAGAAATTTGACATTTTTAAGCGTAAAAATATCTATGATGTTAACACCTTCAGCAAATTTGACATGTGAAGTTTTGAAGCTTGCTGTCAATACAACAAAATAGCATACATATCAAATCGCATATATATCAACATATGTGTAATTCCATCTATTGAAAAAATCCCCATTATTAACTGGAACACCTAGTATATATAAACTATGTGTAATGTAAATTGTAATATACAGGGTGTCCCAAAACATGTATACATGCTTTAGCAGCTGATAGCTTAATTTTGAAAGTGAAAGGTATTTTTAAAAAATATTTTTATTGATTTCGGAGAAGGGAAAGGGAAAGAGGGATAGAAACATCAATAATGAGAGAGAATCATTGATCAGCTGCCTCCTGCATGCCCCTCAGGGCAATCAAATTTTGACCTCCTGATATGTGGGTTGATGCTCAACCACTGAGCCACATTGGCTAGGCAAAATGAAGTGTGTTTTAATAAACACTGCCTTTATAATTATTCAAA
>NW_005371014.1:0-509 GCF_000412655.1 Myotis brandtii | reverse complement strand
CCCGCCCAGGCCTGATGCCTTGGCCAGAGGAGTTGACCCTCATCACCCTCCTATCGCCGATCACCGGATCGGCCCCTTGCCCAGGCCTGAGGTCTCCGGCAGAGGTGTCAGGCCTGCGCAGGGGACCCCCAGCTCCCACCATTCCTGGCTCCGCCCCTGCTACCCACGATCTCTGGCACCGCCCCTGCCAAGACCTAAGGCCTCTGGTGGAGGCATTAGTCCTGGGCAGGAGACCCCCAGCTCCCCGCGATCTCCCGCTCTGCCCCTGCCTAGACCTAATGCCTCTGGCCAAGGCGTTAGGCCTGGGCAGGGGACCCACAGCTGCTCACGATTGCTGACTCTGCCCCTGCCCAGGCCTAAGGCCTCCAGGCATTAGTCCTGGGCAGGAGACCCCCAGCTCCCCTCGATCTCCCGCTCTGCCCCTGCCTAGACCTAATGCCTCAGGCCAAGGCGTTAGGCCTGGGCAGGGGATCCCCAGCTGCCCAGGATTGCTGACTCCGCCCCTGCTC
>NW_005371013.1:0-2356 GCF_000412655.1 Myotis brandtii | reverse complement strand
GGAAGAGCTCCGATGTGTGACTGTCATGGGTTGGTGGAAACCAGGCTCACCCAGAGGCAGTGTTACCAGCACCCAGTGTGGCCTTGTGTGCGCAACTAGAATCAGGGACCCTGCCTGCACCACACTGAAACAGAGACCCCCCTGGCATGTGTTGAAAATCAGAGCCCCCTAGCATGTGCCAGGAGTCAGAGTTCCCCAAGAATCCAGTATCTCAGCCTCACGCTGAGATTCAGGGAACCTATGTGCACATGCACCAAGAATTGGAGTCACTGGCTCTTAGTGTGAATGCACTGGGAATCAGGGATCCCAGGAGCGTGTGATAAGAAAGAGAGTCAAGTCACTGGTGCTTAGTGCTGCCTCCTGCCTGGAGAATCGGGGTCCCGGTCAGCTTGGGGGACTTCAGTGAGCGCTTGCCCAGAATCAAAGTCAGGTGACGCTACCACCCTGCATGGGCTTTGGGTTTGGTCCACCGATTGCCTTGCGGGGGGACAAATTCCCAGTGTCTGAGCACTCCTTGGCTCAAGTTCCTGCATAGGTGCTGCGGGGAACAGATTCCCAGTGTCTGCAAGCTCTCAGGCTCAAATTCCTGCAGTGGTGCGAGGGGCGAGTCTATCAGTTACTATGGCACTGCCCGCAAGCCTGCGAGGAGGGGAATGGGCTCTGTTACTCACAGAAATCTGCCACCAGGATGTCTGGATTCATCGTGTCTGTGGGTCTGTATCTGTGGTTTCAGGTCTCTGTCTCCAGTGGCTGCAAGGTCCTAGTTTGCGTCTCAGACCAGACTGGGTGGTGCTGAGGCCAGGATCCTAGTCTCAAGCAGCTCAGTTTCTCAAGATGGCGTGGTCTCTGTGCCTGCGCTGGCCGCCCAGGAGTGTCCACACTGGGAGCGGGGCTCCGCCATCTAAGACTGCCCGGTTTGGCAGCCCCTTGGAAGACCTGCAGAATCTAACTGTCCCTAGCTCATACACACACACACACCACACATGTCCACACACTCTATTGCTCCCTTGCTCTCTCACACTCTCTCCCTCCCTACCTTCCTGATGGTCACCATCTTCCTGTTTCATTCTTTATAGCTAAATTTTTGAGAGTTACTTACCAGCAATAATATGAATGGTTCCCAGGGGTCTTTTTTTTTTTTACCTATAGTCTTATCACAGAGAGTTTATATCCCAGATTACCATGAACAGAGAACTTTATATGCCCAAAAAAAATCATTTGTCTTTCATCTCTCATTTGATTATGTTTTATAATTTAACTGCTTAAGAACAAGACTCTCCCAATTCTAAGTACCATAGCAGCATGCTACAATTCCTCCTCATTCTAGATTTAACTGCTTAGCAACAAGACTGTCCCAATTCTTCATGCCATGGCAACCAGCTAAAGGTCTTCCTCATTCTGAACTTGGAGGACTCTTGCCCATTAGTGCACTGGAAAATAAACAAATAAGATCTTGGGGAGGAACCTGGATCCAAGGGTGTTGGCAAATCAGCCCCACCTCCACTTGCTTTGATAAAGGAAAAAAAAATCTGGATAGTACTAACCTGGGAAGACACACAGGAGAGAGATTTGTAGAAGTTCAGCCTACCAGAAGGGAGATTCCAGCACACTGTTTGATTTGGATAAGAGAGTCTAGCACACTGTTTGACACTGCATGGGACTACTTTGTCTGGAAGCAATAACAGCCACCTCCCCTGCAGAGAAGGTCCAAGAGGTGGCTTCTTCAGAGGCAGAGGTTGAAAGTGGTAGTGACTGTGTGGGGGTTGAGCTGGAGAAACCTGTTTTTGTACAGCAGCACACTGATTTCTGTGGATACCAATGAACATGAAAGAAAAGTGTTTTTTTTTTGCTGTGGCTTCAAGACTTCAGCAGGAAGTCTGTATAGAGTTTCTGTGAGTACCCCACTTGAGGATCTCCCTACTGGCCCAAACCCAAAGCCCCCATTGCCAAATCTACTTTCCCCCCACTCTGGGTGGGCACCTTCTGTGTGGCAGTAGGAGCAAGTTGGGTAATTTGAGTGCTCTCAGAAAAATGTTCCATGGTCTGTGGGCAAGGAAGAAACAATAAACTGAAGCTTCAATGCCACCTTTTGCAAAAATAAAAAGAGATTTAGTGGCTATTATTGGAAGCGTATACATCCAAAGACCCGGCATCCAGAGATTGGCTGCTAACCCCGAAACACCGGATCTGGGACAGCGTGACTACGTGGAGCCCTGCTTCTCCTCAAGAAAAGGTCAGATTTCGCCTGAAGGTGCGGTTTGCAATTCAGGTTGGGGAGAGGAACGTGCGCAGGGAGGTCTGCGCCCCACAAAGTCCACGGCCTTTGGGGCCAGCATGATCCGCGAGTGTGGAAGGG
>NW_005371012.1:1146764-1147923 GCF_000412655.1 Myotis brandtii | reverse complement strand
AGGTAGTCATCCTGGATCAAGGAGCATGTCTGTGTGTTGCCTTGAAGGTTCCTTTCTCCAGGGTTCCTGAGTACAAGCCAGAGAGCAGGGGGCCAGGGCAGAAGCTGGGACCACCTGGGAGAGGAGTCTAGGCCAATCCATCTGCATTTCTCACGCAGGGGACTGTCGACATGAAGACCCTCCTGTTGTTGGCCTTGACCATGGCCTTTGGTAAGAGCGAACCCTGACCTCTGGCCACAAGGGGGCAGCCCAAGATGAAAGCACCCTTAGCCCCAGCTTTCCTTCCCATTTCCACAGGCCCTCCCTCAGTGGGTGGGAGAGAGGCCCTAGCGGGAGGGGGAGTAGCAGAGAGGGGCAGAGAAGGAGGGCACATGGTCCCAGGCCCCATTCCCAGGAGATGTCCTTCCAGGCCTGCTGCAGACCCACGGGAATTTGCTGGATTTCCAGAAAATGATTCGGTTGGCAACAGGAAAGGATGCTGTATCCAGTTATGGCTTCTATGGTTGCTACTGTGGCTGGGGCGGCCGAGGATCCCCCAAGGATGCAACAGATCGGTGAGGCCACCCAAGCCCTCCCACCCTCTGCCCACTCGTGGCCCCCGCTGGGGTGGGAGCTGCCAGGCAGGGCAGGTGCCCATCGTCACAGAACCCCAGGAGGTCCCAGCTGGAAAAGCAGCCAGCATGTTGGAAACTCTGCTCTAGACCATTGAAAAGTCATTGGGTCTCTGCCCAGGGTCAAGGGACAAGACCATGGGGGAACAGGCTCCCTGGAGCTGTGGGGAAGCAGCCCCAATCAAATCTCCTCGCCCCAGGTGCTGCGCCGCACATGACTGTTGCTACAGACGTCTGGAGAAGCAGAAATGTGGCACCAAGTTTCTGCACTACAACTTTGCTTACCGAAATGGCCAAATCGTCTGTGGTAAGGACGTCCTACAATAGTGATGGCGAACCTTGTGAGCTCGGCGTGTCAGCATTTTGAAAAACCCTAACTTAACTCTGGTGCCCTGTCACATATAGAAATTTTTTGATATTTGCAACCATAGTAAAACAAAGATTTATATTTTTGATATTTATTTTATATATTTAAATGCCATTTAACAAAGAAAAATCAACCAAAAAAATGAGTTCACGTGTCACCTCTGACACGCGTGTCACAGGTT
>NW_005371012.1:1144523-1146137 GCF_000412655.1 Myotis brandtii | reverse complement strand
CCATGGGATGCCAAGACGCCTGGTGCCACTCCAACATCATGGTCTTACCCCATAGAAGAGGCCTTCCTACAAGAGGGCTCAGCAGGGTCAAAGGGCCCAAGGGAACTGGGACAGTTCTGTGAGCCTGAAGAAGAGGGAGTGGTGAGAGATGAGGCTGAAGGAACGGGAGGGGCCAGGCCAAGACCAAGGCCATGCTGTATTTAGACTTTGTCCTAGAGCAGTAGGGAGCATGGCATGAACAGATTTGCATTTGGGAGGATTCCCCCAGGGTGGGTGGAGATGGATGGGACTGGGAGGCAGGGGCAGCAGTGAGAAGACCACTGCCATTGGACATATGACAATGGTAGTCTTGATGGGAGGGCTGAGAGTGTCATTTCAGGTAGAATCAGCGGAGCTTGGTGGTTGCCTGGGGAGAGGGATAGGGAGCTGTTGGGTGGGTATCCGGTCCCGTGGATGGAACAGGACGTGGCCCAGGTGGGTGAAGGGAGGAGGAGTTCTATGTAGACATGTTTAAGAGGCTCCCAGAACACCCAGGGAGACATGAAGCAGGCGGCTGGATGTAGGGACAGGCAGCTCCAGGGAGGGGTCTGGACGGGGCACGGGTTCAGGAGTCACAGCAGAGACCTGAGAGTGGGATACGCTCACCCATTTGATGTCTAAAGGCCCAGACAGAAGAAAGAGAAGGGTCTGTGAGAGATGGAGAGGAGACTGAGAGAAGGTCAAGGAGTGGACAGCAGCCAGTTTAACACGAAGTCTCCAGGATAAGGGCTGACAGGCTCCTCGGATTTAGAGG
Source organism: Myotis brandtii (assembly GCF_000412655.1). Taxonomy (NCBI): domain Eukaryota; kingdom Metazoa; phylum Chordata; class Mammalia; order Chiroptera; family Vespertilionidae; genus Myotis; species Myotis brandtii. Next base: position 1,145,344 of record NW_005371012.1, on the reverse strand, counting down.
CAGGAAGACCCCTGATGACCTCACTGGGGCTGTTGCCATGGAGTGTGAGGGCAAATCCAGATTGGGGGGGCCAGGCGGTGGGAGATTGAGTGGGACATGAAGCCAAGATATCCTGGGGCACGATTGGCTCTGAAGGGGAGGAGAGAGCTGGGTGGTCAATGGAAGGGTTTGCCCAGTTGACCCAGACAGCAGACCTGCTGCTGGGATTTTGAGAAAGATCGCCTCTCCCCCAACACCCTGAGCTCTTTAAGATCAGAAATGGTGTCTCCCTGTCATGACCTCTCCACAGGGCCCTGTATCTTAGCCGGCTTTGGGTCGTAAGGAATGAGATGCCCAACCACAAGAGGCTTGGGTAATGGGGAAGTGTGACTGGTCTGGCAGAGGGCAGTGTGAGGGGGCAGCTTCTCAACCGTGTGGTCAGAGACACAGCCTTTTCCCCACCTTCTGCTCCCCGACCTTGGCCATGGGATGCCACCACGCCTGGTGCCACTCCAACCTCATGGCCTTACCCCATAGAAGAGGCTTTCCGTCCCCCCCCCCCTCTCTATTTGGGGGAGGAAATTAATCCTTCCCACAGCCCCTAGGGCAGTGGTTCTCAACCTTGGCTGCACATTAGAATCACCTGGGAATCTTTTTAAAATCCTGGTTTCTGGGCCTCATCCTCCGGAAATTCTGTTTCTTTGTTATGAGGTGAGGTCACAACATTAGTAACAAAGAAACAGAATTTCCGGAGGATGAGGCCCAGAAACCAGGATTTTAAAAAGATTCCCAGGTGATTCTAATGTGCAGCCAAGGTTGAGAACCACTGCCCTAGGGGCTGT
>NW_005371012.1:1139510-1141254 GCF_000412655.1 Myotis brandtii | reverse complement strand
TCCCGCATATGCGGTCGTCAGGATTTCCTCATGAAACACCCGGGAAGCAGCCACACTGGCAGGAAGCCGCATCCTGAGGTTGAAATCAACCATCCCGATTTGGGGGGAACCCCCATCCCGCATATGCTCTGGTCAGGATTTCCTCATGAAACACCCGGGAAGCAGCCACACTGGCAGGAAGCCGCATCCTGAGGTTGAAATCAACCATCCCTGGGATTTGGGGGTGCGGTGGAGGAGGAAGTAATGAAAACAGAGAGGAAAGAATGGATGAGCAGCCTGTATTTTCTTTAACAATTCCGCGCCCGGCAGGGTATCTGAACTTGAGCATCTCAGCTCTGGCTTCGGGGCAAAGAGTCAAGGCTCCAGGGCACCGCCTGCCTTCTCTCTGACAGCCACCAGCCTGAGTTCAGTTTCATTCTTTCTGCAGGACCCTGTAGGTTCTTTTGTTAGTGCTTCAAATCCAAGCTTCTCTCCCAGATCTGTAGTTTTGCCAGGTTGGTTTTGGCAAAGGGAGCCATCGAACCTAGGCCAGTTTGCAATCTCAACAGAAGAAAAGGAAATTATACAGGGGTAGGCAAAAATAGGTTTACAGTTGTGAGTATGGGAAACAGACTTTATTCTTGTATTATTGTATTATTTTTCATGGGAACAACTGTAAGTCTACTTTTGCCCACCCCTGTAGAGTGCCATTATCTTGTGTATAATTTAAAAGCACGCAAACATATATCTAAATAAACAGATGAAGGATAAACTGGTAGTGGAGATGGAGGATAAAGGGGAAAAAATGAATAAAATACAACAGAGTCTTGCACAAACAAATGATGATAGTGTGTTATGAGGAGAAAGTGTGGTGCATTTGGTTAAGCAATTGGTCAATTATAAATGCATTTATTCTTCTACTCAGCAACTCCACTTCTGGAAATCTATATATCTAAAAACCAAAGTGTCCATCCAACTGTCCGACCGGTAGCTATGACACACACTGACCACCAGGGGGCAGATGTTCAACGCAGGAGCTGCCATGATGTGCACTGGCCATTTAAAAAGAAATGGCACCACGGACCTGGTGCCAACAACCCAACACTCAGCTCCCCCCAAGTGGGACACAGGCCCCGCCACAACCCCAGAGTGACAGCCCACCAAATCGCAGCTGACACTGTGAAGACCCCATGGCGCAAAATGTGGCCCACAGCCCAGCCTAGCCCTGAAACGGTCGCTGTGGGCACTGGGTAATGATGTCACATAGCAACGCCTGGCTTCCTCTCCCTAGCGATAACTAGCCTCCTTGGAGTTTCTTTAGCCCAGAACATGACTTGCTTTAGAGCCAGGTGCAAACATTTCACACTTTAACCAAATGTCTGTGAAGCGTTTTCCCGTGCCTCACCTCATTTGATCCTCACAGAAGTCCTGAAGTAGGTAGATAGGAGACAGAGTGGAATCCTATTTTCTTTTCATTAGCCGAAAAAACAGAAATATAGAAAGCTTAGAAACTTGACCCCGACTGAAAAGAAGTAAGAAATGGTGGACCTTGAAAATGACTTCAGGTTTTCTCACTGCATAGAATATAGTCAAACACTGCTGCAGTTAAATACTTTACCCTTTGTTCTCCCTGCGTGATCTACAATAATAATCTGCTTTGTGTTGATATTTACTGCTGTGTTGCTGACAATTACCTGAAATAGAAGTTGGGGTGCTTCACTGGGCTGGAAAAAGTTTAGCTACATCAGAAAGCAGGTCTAATTAA
>NW_005371012.1:1134809-1139081 GCF_000412655.1 Myotis brandtii | reverse complement strand
CCCTAACCACTCACCTGCCTGCCTGATCAACCCTAACTGCCTCTGCCTGCCTACCTGACCGCCCCTAACCACTCTGCCTGCCTGATCACCCCTAACCGCCTCTGCCTTGGCCCCCGCTGTTGCAGCTTCATCCGGAAGGACGTCCAGAATGACATCTGGAAGGTCGTTCAGCTGTCCAATCTAATTAGCATATTACACTTTTATTATTATAGATATAAAAGGCTATATTGACTCGCACATGCACAATACATATAAAGCTCTTGCTGGCGCCAATCACACGCATGTGTTTCAATCTGTCATTGTCAATCATGAATTTGGTTGACACTTCTATTATAGAGAAAGGCCAAATAGCGATATTAAAATATTCTCATTAATTCCCTTTCAATGTGCACAAATCCGTGCACTGGGGCCCTAGTTTACCCTATAAATGTGAGTGTGTGCACACATACACACACCCGCACTGATGCATGAGCAGTATGTAATTGACAGAGTGAGAATCCAAACCCAGAGCTGCCTTGACCCAAAGTCTGGTTTTTCTATCACCCCATGACCTTCGGTAGCTTGACTGGGATGCCAATCAGGGTGAATGCCAGCTGCCGTGGCAGCCAGATGAGCCTCTGGGTCCTAGTGTACACCATCTGGCAGAATGAAATACCCATTTCTCGATGATCACTGCCTCTGGGCTATAGTAACAGGGATCATACATATTCCAAACATCCTTTCTATTTTGCTTTTGTCTTCAGTTTTTGGATGGAGTTAAACTGGCATCCTGCCTGACAGCATGTAGAGTAGGTAAGGTCAAGTTCACACTGAGTGGCGGAAGGGTGACCATCTGAGACAAAAAGGCTTGTATACCTGATGTAATGGGCTATTAATTAATTAACAAAATGAGTGAATGGTGGGCTGGGAGCAACTCAAGGATGGAAACCACACCTGGTTCACTGTTAGCTTGGGGTCTGGCTCAGATGCAGCAAATGCTGAGGGTCAAGGACACAGGTGAGGCTGCAGGAATCTGGGGAGGCACATGGTGGTACCTAACTGGCCACCCCTTGAGCCACTCACATCCACCATGTCCTCCTGTTATGCCCAGCTTCCACCCGACAACACAGGGCCTGTTACCCTGTGATAGATGATAAGATGCCCTGAAAGGGAGGCTCAAGGCCAACGGGTCACAGAGCCCTCTTCGAGGTCCAGTCCAGATTTCCTACAAGACTTGAATCAAGAAGTCCCTGCAGTTTCAGTGGCTTCCAAGTTCTTAACTGAATTCATCATCTCCTGCCTCTCACACCCATTTCCGATCTCCTTCATTCGCAGCCAGGACCTTGGCTTGTTTCTTGCCCATGTGGCATCGTATGTCACCTTCAGGCAAGAGGAAGAACCCCGCAAACGCCCTGCACAGGCCCTCGAGGGGACTCGGCTATTTGGGCGAGGAACTTGCAACTCACAGTCTAGAAGGGGACCACCTTGGTCTTCGGGGTCCCACCCAGGGCAGGGCCTGGAGTCTCAGGTCCAAGGATGGTACTGTACTTGTTTTAGCTCAAGAAACTCTGGGAATGGACTCCTGGAGAAAAGGATTTCTCTCGAAGAAAAAGCTCTTTCAGGAAAGACTACATTTTCAGGGGAGAAAAACCCAGCCTTTCTGCTCATCACCTTCCCGCTTTGATTTCCGGTGCTTTCATTTGGCCAGTGAAGTGATGAGGCTTTTGCTGGTCTCTGAAGACCTTGAAAATCAAATCCAGACCATCTGAGCTCCTCACATTTAGTTCAAACTGGGAGACTTTTCAAGGGCAAAGCTACCAACGAGCACCAGTCCCTGAGGGAAATAAATGACGCGACCCACTTTCCGCAGTATGGAGGCCATGAAAGGGCCGCTGGCGGACCCAGGGCCTTTCCCACTTTTCAACTGGGTCCTGGCCTGGGAGTCATTTCCCCCCGAGTGACAGCGGGATAGAGAAAGGTCCTCAGAGGCCAGCACAGCGACGACAAGAGCAGAAACAGTGTCTCAACACCTCCCACTCCCTGGCACTCACTTTGTGGCAAGTCCCAGGCCAAGCATCTCAAATGCATTTTCTCATTCAGTTTTATTAGCGATCCCATGAGGTAGATGATTCTGTTTTCCCCACTTTCCATTCATCCATTCCACGGGACATTTACTGAGCAATTTTAATGTTCCAGGCACAGAACCCAGCACTGAGGATCCAGCAACAGCCAGACAGGCAAGGTCCCTGCCTCTTGGCACTTATAAGCCACTGGGGGAAACAGATGCAGCCAATGAACAAGTTACAAGGGGAAAAAGAGAGCCGTAAGTAATGTAAGGAAATGAAACAGGGAAGCAGGAGAGGGTAAGGGAAGGCAGGGTGTGTGGTTGAGGTAGAGTGGCCAGGGGAGCTGCTGCATAGAAGAAGGCACTTGAAGTGATATGAAGTCAGCCCTAAGGAGGTCAAGGGAAAGTCAATGCAGGCAGAGGGAGCAGCTGAGGCAAGGGCACAGGGGCCAGATGGATGGAGCTTGACACGCTGGACAGAAAGAAGGAAGCTGTGGTGCACAACAAAAAAGGAAAGAGCCAAAAGAAGGTGCGGTTAGCCGGCAGGAGAGTGGAGGAAATGCAATCTGCTTACTCTTAAGCAACCACATACCTTGGTTGCAGGCTCCATCTCGAGCCCCGGTCAGGGCGCATGTATGTGCCCTTGACCGGAATCAAACCCGAGATCCTTCAGTCCATGGGCTGGTGCTCTACCCACTGAGCCAAACTGGCTAGGGCTAAATAAAGTTTTATGGGAACACAAGCATGCCCTTTTGTTTGCATGCTGCCTGTGGCTGCTTTTGAGCTATGAGGGCAGAATGAAGTAGTGTGACAGGCCATACGGCACATAAAGCTTCAAATACGGATTACCTGGCCTTTTCTAGAAAAAGCTGGCCGACCCCTGGTGTAAGGTCAGTTGAGTTGTCCCTAGGGATGGCCTGTCCATCGGTCTGTGATAAACTGTCTAATGTCCCCCTCCCAGTACATCGGTTCCTCTGTGATGAGACGTGTCATCCTCCCTTTCGGAGGTGGACTCCGTTTCTCCACCTCCTGGCATCTGGACTGGCTCTGTGGCTCGCGTTGGCCAATAGAATGTAGCTGCCTCGAGTGGGTTTCAGAGCCGGAGACTGGAGAGATGGCGGAGCTTCTGCCTTTGCCCCCTGGGAACGCCAAGACCCCCCGGTCAGAAAGCTGGTCGACCAAATGGAGGAGGAGTTGTCCCATCACATCCTGGTGCAGAAGAGAATGGAGGTGCCCAGCTGGCAGCCAGCACCAACCACCAGACATGGCAGTGCGGCCGTCGGGACCTCCCAGCCCGGTGGACCCTCCGGCTGATGGCAGCCCTGCAAGCGAGCCCAGGTGAGACACACTCCAACCCCGGAACTGTGAGGAACGGTAAGATGCTGTTGCTAAGCCACTGTGTTTGGGGTGGCTTGTCACCAGCAATAGATAACTAGGCCCCAGGCCCTTTCGCATCTGGAATCTCTTGCTAAGAATCCCACCAGGTGCAGGGCCATGGCAGAGTGTCGCACAATCATCTAACAGCTCAGCTGAGGAAATAGCGGCCCGGAGCTGCAGTGGGTTAGTGAGTGGCAGAGCCTGAAGCCTGAGCTCTCACCCCCATCTGGGATTCTTCCCTGCAGTCTGTGCCTCAGGCTCCTAAAGGTCTGAAGGAGCGGCGTCCCTGAGCGCTGGGCATTGGTGATGTCAGCTGATAGATCCCAGGAGAGAGGACGCTCAGCCGTTTTATGAAATCCAGATCACAAAACAGAGGCCAAGGTCACCTGGGTACCTTCAGGGAGGGCGGAGCAGCAGGTTCTGGAAGATCAAAGCACAAATGGTCGGAGGAGGCGGCTGAGGTCAACCTCAGTGCATCCAAGGAACAAACACCAGCTTCCAGGACCCTGGGCCTCAGGGCATGAGTGAGAAAGCAGTCAGGCATATCCCTAAACTCGCCACTGGGAGGCAGCATGGAGCAACAGCATCAGATTAGGATTCTGCCTCATCCTGTGAATTGGGCAGCCCCGTGTCCTGGGCTGGTTGCTTCCTTGGGAAGACACTGAGCCTGTTTCATCATCCGGAAAACACTCTCTTCACAAGGCTGTGGTGGGAGCTAATGCAAAACCCTGAACAACCCAGGAGGTGTGATCAGTACACAGCGCAGACCTGAGAGGAAGACCAGAGGAAGCCCTGCCTTGGGCTCCATGTGCCAAGGACCCCACATATCACAGACACGCCACCCATACACA
>NW_005371012.1:1131621-1133836 GCF_000412655.1 Myotis brandtii | reverse complement strand
ACACACACACAGACACGCCACCCATACACACACACAGACACACCACCCATACACACACACAGACACGCCACCCATACTCACACACAGACACGCCACCCATACTCACACACAGACACGCCACCCATACACACACACAGACACGCCACCCATACACACACACAGACACGCCACCCATACACACACACAGACACGCCACCCATACACACACACAGACACGCCACCCATACACACACACAGACACGCCACCCATACACACACACAGACACGCCACCCATACACACACACAGACACGCCACCCATACACACACACAGACACGCCACCCATACTCACTCACAGACACGCCACCCATACTCACACAGACACATCTATACATACACACATCCATACACACACAGACACACCACCCATACTCACTCACAGACAGGCCACCCATACACACACACAGACACGCCACCCATACACACACACAGACACGCCACCCATACACACACACAGACACGCCACCCATACACACACACAGACACGCCACCCATACACACACACAGACACGCCACCCATACACACACACAGACACGCCACCCATACACACACACAGACACGCCACCCATACACACACACAGACACGCCACCCATACACACACACAGACACGCCACCCATACACACACACAGACACGCCACCCATACACACACACAGACACGCCACCCATACACACACACAGACACGCCACCCATACACACACACAGACACGCCACCCATACACACACACAGACACGCCACCCATACACACACACAGACACGCCACCCATACACACACACAGACACGCCACCCATACACACACACAGACACGCCACCCATACACACACACAGACACGCCACCCATACACACACACAGACACGCCACCCATACACACACACAGACACGCCACCCATACACACACACAGACACGCCACCCATACACACACACAGACACGCCACCCATACACACACACAGACACGCCACCCATACACACACACAGACACGCCACCCATACACACACACAGACACGCCACCCATACACACACACAGACACGCCACCCATACACACACACAGACACGCCACCCATACACACACACAGACACGCCACCCATACACACACACAGACACGCCACCCATACACACACACAGACACGCCACCCATACACACACACAGACACGCCACCCATACACACACACAGACACGCCACCCATACACACACACAGACACGCCACCCATACACACACACAGACACGCCACCCATACACACACACAGACACGCCACCCATACACACACACACGCCACCCATACACACACACAGACACGCCACCCATACTCACACAGACACATCTATACATACACACATCCATACACACACAGACACACACATCCAAACACACATATCCATCTACACACACATTAACTTTTCTGCAAGGCCTGTGAGTGCCTCTGTCCCTCGCTGGCATTCGGCACTGACTGGGGCAGTCCTATCCCCAACCTTGAACATCCCCTCTCATAACTAGCACCTCCAGGCCCCCGTGAAACACAGCCCCCTGTTTCTTGTCCTGTGTCCTGGGGACAAAAAACTACCGCATCAAAGTGCCAGGGAGGCTGTGGCTGTGCTGCTGCCACATCGCGAGGGAGCGGACACTGCTTCCAAGGGGAGGAGCGAGCGGCAGGAGCACCAGGGATGATCCCGGCAGAGCCTCCCCTGCTGCCTGAGTGCACCAGGTCTTGCACCACAAAATGTCACTTCCCATTCGTTCTAAACACACATCCTCTGTCTGTTCCCTCCAGTTCAGGGGCCTGGAGATGCTGGTGAATTGGTGGGAAATTCAGGATGATAAGGAACACCTGGTGATGCAAACAAAATGCATTTTACTCATCGATTTATGTAAATGCAGGTCCACACATAACCTGTGTCATGGAGCAACTCTTTACCTTGGCACCTAGATGACGCTGAATACTAGAATGGCAGATAGTTTTATTTTTATTGAAATATTAGGTAAGATGTAACTACATTTCAATGAAAAACCTTTTTTAAAGCCAATTTTATTCAAGTAATTTTATTTAAAATGTTTTATACTCATTTATAAATATTTCTCTCTTTTCCGCGACTAGCACGGCTAGAGAATGGACAGGAGTCCTGAGTAGGGGAGACGGGGGATTGAGAAAATGAAAGAGACAGACACAA
>NW_005371012.1:1115630-1131582 GCF_000412655.1 Myotis brandtii | reverse complement strand
TCCTCTGATGGAGAGACAGGGACCCAGAGCCAATACAGAAAGATACCAGGAAGTTTTACTAAAGTTTAAGATAAAATATGTGCATTCTTGTGGCTTCTTTGTAATTGTCACTTCTGGGTGGGCCCGGATAATTGTGTTTGTTCCTGGTGCCTGGCTGGATTTTAATAATGAAATCCGCTCCCTGGCACCTGAGCTAAAGGTCAGTCTGACAACACAACTGCCTCTGGCAAGGTATGTTTCCAGGGCATGGCTCTGTCAGGCACTACTGGATTCAGACGACAATCAGCTCAGGGGCCTTTCCCAGGCGCTCTCTACATCTCCCCCTTCTTTATATTTTAAATGTAGCTTATGGACTTCTAATTGGAGCCTTCAGACTTGAGATTGCGGGAGCTTGCTGCTGACTAAAAGAAAGCAGGATAAAATTAGTGGTACACAAAGGAATCCTATTAGGTACCAGGTGATGTGTTCTAACATTTTCCACAGATTAAATCCTTTTAAATCATCCAGCAATTCTTTTACCAGTTTTGCTGGAGATATAATTTCATCATGACTATTCTGAATGGCTTGCACATGTTTGTGTAGCCGTACTAGGTCTATACTGATATTATTATGATGTCATATTCCCTGTAGGTGCATCTTGATTTTACTCCAATTCCATAGAGAACTGCCATGGTGGGCTGAAGTCACACAAATATATGTAAAAGCAGCATGGCATTGCAGCTGCTGTCTAATCTTGACACTTTCTGATTGATTGCCTAGTCCTATTACTGCAGCTTCCAAAGCATTTAACTTTGTGTCTAGCCTTTTGTCTATATCTTCTTGATCATGAAATGTAGTTGAGGTGTTCTGAGCCAATTCATTGACAAACTTTGCATTCTGGGTGCTTTGAGTCAATGCAAGAGAAACAGTTATAGCAGATGCAATAATAGTAACTAGGGTAACAATACCAAAAATAATAAGTCTCAAAGCACGCTTTTCCCGGGACAGCTGATTATGTAATTCCTGCAATGCCTGGAGGCCCGAATCATAATACCATTTTCCTGTTATATTAGTAGGAAGAATAATAAAAGAAGGTTCGTGGTGCATCATGACCCAGGATCGTGGTCATGATGCACCGCTCACTCTGGCACCCAGGTGGGGTTAGAAGCACCTTCTGGAAAGATACAAACGTGGCCCCTTCCCCACATCATGCTTTAAAATCAATATATATTCATTCATATTATGCCTGACACGCCGAGCTCAAAAGGTTTGCCATCACTGATTTAACTGATTCTGTGGAGTAGGATAGTACCCCTCTCCTTGCATCCTACCCCTCTTCTCCCTTGCTGAGTGGACGTGGAGAGTTGGGCAGCATAATGGGTGTCCAATCTGGTGATGTTCACATTTCCAGTCACCAATACATATGGAGGCTGGACACAGGCTCATAAGCCATAGCAAGGGCTCAATGAACACACTCCTTTAATATTAGCTAAGAAAGAGCCAGTAAAATTAGTCAAGGCAGCAGCTAAACACCAAGGATCTTTTTGTAAACCTCCTGTTTCCGTGGTCAGGGCGTTACCTACAAACCCTCCTGCAACATGGGCTCGTGATGGGGATATGTTCTAGAATGTCCCTTCCCCAGAGGTTAACAGGTAGGTGATCACGCACATAAGGTGTAAAAATATCCTGTCTTCCCCTCTGGATCCTCCCATCTGATGAGCTGTGTGCTCTGTTGAGGCTGAGAGACTTGCCCAATGCCTTGTAGATGGGCAGTGGCTGTGTTAAGAGGCCATGCAGGGGGCCAGTGCCTGGAGGCCATCACTGAGACATCTGCCCGCGTATCTATTGTTCCTAGGAAGGCTTTCCCATTTAATTTCCATTCTAGTTCTGGGTGCCCTTGTTTAACTAGCTGCGCCCAGTACATCTGATGAGAGGATCCAAATCCTCCCTCTCCCCGAGGCTCTGTGGAGAGAAGTTTCCCTGCTGTATGATGGGGCAAAAGTATAATTTGAGCTATTCTAGTTTCTGGCAGAACTTGAATTATGGTATTTGTTGTCTGTGCTATAACTTTAATTTCTCCAGCATAGTCTTGATCTATTACACCTGATAAAACTTGAAATCCTTTCATGGTTAAACTACTTCTTCCTAAAATAAGTCCCATGGTGCCCTTAGGTAATGGTCCGTAAATCCCTGTAGGGATTGCCTGTGGCCCCATGTCGGGAGTTAGTACATATTCGGTGGGACAGAGGTCCAATCCTGTGCTCCCTAGGGTGGCAGGGTAGAGGTCCCCGATAGTGGGTCGATCAGCTGGCCGGGATGAGTGACAGTGCCCCCACTGTTTGGTGGGGCCCGGGCTGGCCCCACTTGCCGTTTCCCTGATGTGGGTTAAGAGGCTGACCATTGATATCTGTCTGGGAGCGGCATTCACTGGCCCCATGCATCCCTCTGCGACAGCGAGGACAAAGACCTGGCCGCCGAGCAGTGGGGCTAGGAGTGGAACTTCCCTGCCCCCCTGAGGCGGCTTGTTGCCTGCATTCTTTTGCAAAGCGACCTGGCTTCCCGCACGTAAAACAAGTCCCTTTTCCTTTGCCTCTTGAACGGTCACACTGTAGAGCAGTGATGGCGAACCTATGACATGCATGTCAGAGGTGACACGCAAACACATTTTTTTGGTTGATTTTTCTTTGTTAAATGGCATTTAAATATATAAAATAAATATCAAAAATATAAGTCTTTGTTTTACTATGGTTGCAAATATCAAAAAATTTCTATATGTGACACGGCACCAGAGTTAAGTTAGGGTTTTTCAAAATGCTGACACGCCGAGCTCAAAAGGTTCGCCATCACTGCTGTAGAGCCTCCTTTAATGCAGCAGCTAAAGTCACTCCCTAAACATAGTCGGGCCCAGTATTAGCACAAATACGGATGAAATCAGAAATCGACCCCCTTTTCTTGTAGGGGCGCAGAGCCTCCTGACATGTGCTATTGACATTCTCAAAAACCAGTTGCTTCCCTAGCAGAGACCCTGCATCGGGATTTCCAACCACTCCGTCTACTGCCTGAAGCAACCACGCCACCAAGTCTTGATGGGGCTCCTCCGACCCCTGCATAATTTTAGCCATGTCCACGGATTTTTCTCCCTTAGTGGGCAACTTCCTCCAAGCCTTAGTGCCACAAATATTTATCTGCTGATAAGCTTGCAAAGGAAACATCATCTGAGCCTGTGAGCTGTGATATGCCCCGGTTCCTACTAACATTTCAAGAGTGATAGGCACACCATGTTGTTGATTTCTAGCCACTTGTTCTGCACTAAGTTCAGTCCAATTGGATTCCCACATTAAATAATCTCCAGGGGAAAGACATGCTTTAGCCAGTGTTTGCCAGTTGAGAGGAGGCAGAGCTTCGCTAGCTACAGAGTCAAGCAAGCTCAAGACAAAAGGAGAAGTTGGGGCCACACATGGAAACAGAGGTTTTAAACTCCTTGAGGGTTTTAAAAGGAATAGGCTCATGTACTCGCAGTATCTGCCTTGGATTGGTAGGGTCTAGCCTTTCTAAAACAGGATACATTGAAAATCCTGTAACATCCTCCTCTCCAACTCGCCTTGCCTCCCGTAAGGTCTGCTGTAACGGAGACAGGATCCGTGCGAAAGTTACTTTTACTTTCAGCTGCGCGCCTGCTTCTAGCCATAAAGGCTGGGTGCCTAGGGTCATTTTCGCAAAACTGCGAGCAGAATCTTCTTCATGATCTGAATCATCCCACTCACGGTGATGCTGGTCTCTCCTTTCCTCAAACTCGCTCCCGCTCATATTTAGGAGGTAAATCTTTATCTGGCGGGCTTTTGACTGCGGTCTCAGGAGTGGTGGGCAGAGGTGGAGGAGGCGCAGAGGGGGGAGGTGGTATTTTTAGAGATTCGCACCCCTCCACTGTAGGCTGTAAAGCCATGGCCACACCGTGCTTACACATTCTTAAACTCTCCTGCGCTGGATCAAGGCAATCACGAATTAAAGACCACAGTGTGAATGTAGGAATAGGAATCTTCTCTGGACCTTCTGCTGTATCAGTCACGCACTGCTTTCCGACCATTTCCCACGTTTGAAAGTTGACAGTTCCGTCTTCAGGAAACCAAGGGCAAATTTCATTAACAAAACTTAAGAAATCAAGAACATCCTCTAGCTTTAAGCATATTTTTAAGCATTTGAGAGAAGAGACCTCTTTCCTGAGACCCTGAATTTCCCATGTTTTACACCCAGTTCCTACCTTACGCTCCTTACCTTACTTCTTGAGTTCCTTATGCACACACTCCCAGAGCATTCCCCTCGCCTGACTTTTGAGAGTTCATCAGTATTCAGGTCCCTGTTCGGGCGCCAGATATAAATATTTCTCTCTTTTCCACAACCAGCACGGCTAGAGAACGGACAGGAGTCCTGACTACGGGTGACGGGGGATTGAGAAAATGAAAGAGACAGACACAAAGACAGTAGCGAAAGCTGGGACCAGGTGGAACAGCTGTCCTCTGATGGAGAGACAGGGACCCAGAGCGGATACAGCATGTTTATTTTATACAGAAAGATACCAGGAAGTTTTACTAAAGTTTAAGATAAAGAAAATAAATAATAATTGGTTTTAGAATCTCAAAATTGTTGAAACATAGATAAATAATATATTGATTATAAAGGTCTAGGTAGCCCGGGGGAAAACTAGTTTGGTTCCTTGTTGAAGGATTTTTATCAAATAAAAATTAATAAATATATTTTATTTATATACATATATTTTAAATATTATAAAGTTTTAACCTCTAAGGGAGGGCAGGCAAAGTTGCTGAAATATTTAAGTTAAGCTGAATTTTTCAGCAACAGAATTTTAAAAGACAAAAGCCCCAGGCAGCCTGCTTTAAGATAGGCTGGGGGTGGGGCAGCGTTTGTAACTCATGGATCAGATGTATAAGTTTACTTACTTTGCTTTTTCAATAAAGATGCCTACTTTATTTACTTAAAAAAAATTAGCTTTTGCCCTAACCTGTTTGGCTCAGTGGATAGAGTGTCGGCCTGCGGACTGAATGGTCCCAGGTTTGATTCCGGCCAAGGGCATCTTTTTAAAATATAATCAAGGTCTCATATAAATTCAGTTAAATAAGAAGCCAAAATGTTAAGCAATTGATTCTAGTAAAAAAAAAGATTACTGAAAACTCCTATAATCCCTCTGTATATGCAAATGAGCCAAAAGAATACTATTTAAAAGCAAATTTTAAGCTTAATAAAAAGAAGAAATTTAAAAATTTTGAAATCTCTTTTGCTAATATTTACAGGGTAAACTGACGGTTATTATTCAAACATTAAATGTAATCAATAGTAGTCACCATAAATATAAAGAGAGTCACTTAAATATAGACATGAGGGTATAGGTCAGCATCTGAAAAGCAGCCATGTAGGTTGCTTGGTGTAAAAAAAAGGAGGGAGGGAGGAAGGAAAAGGTTTTTAAAAGAAAATTTCTAGAGGTGGCCTAGAAATTACTCTGGAAGGAAATTTTAAAAAAGGATATTTCCTTCAAATGTCTGGAAAACTGTAATTAAAAGTCAATGTATTAGGCCTCAAGAAGAAAAGTAAGTTATTTGTGTTTTTGCCTCCCTAAACAAAGCTCATGTGGGTAAATTCAATCAGTGTCATTTACTGTCCACAGCCAAGGACAAGCAAAATTAGAAAATAAGCCTTATTTCAGACTAATTTAAATTGGCAAATTGAAATAAATATTCAGGGGAACTTAGTTGTACTGGGAAGGAAACTATTCTTAAAGCATTAACTAATTTTTTACTGATAGTTCATCTCATAGTAAAAACTGCTTAACATGCAATGAATTCAGGCCAGTCATATTTCTGTGCAAAGAATTAAATTAAAAGCTATCAAGAATACATTGCAAGATTTCCAAAAGCCTCTTAATATTATTTAAATCAAAAAAGGGGGGGATAGTGGAGAAATATTCTGTAAGTAAAGAACATCAAGCTTTAATTACTTAAAATTTTTTACTTTAAAATTATTTTTCACTTGTAATGCTGATGGCAAGACATACATGGTGTCAGAATAATCCAAAGGAAAATGGTTTGGAAGAATGAAAGAATCCCAAGTCTAGTTTATAGAAAGGATTCCTTTATTAACCTTTGGTCGAGAATATTTCCAGAAAACTCCAAGCCCGTGTGGATTCTTACAACAATGGATCCCAGAGATGAACTAACCTGACTACTCCACCCACAGATAGCGGTGGCCCCAAGCAACACGCTGACGACAAAGGAGAAACAGTCCAGAGACGGAGATGGTGAAGATGCCTTGTCATGCTAGCAGTCAGCAGCTGTGCGTCGTTGCAGGTTGCCCAGGACCAAGCCAAAGAAGGTCAGACCTGCATTTGCCACCATTTGCCCACCATCTAGAACTGGAATATCATTATTGTCATGTCACAAGAGACTGTAATTGGAAAGAGGACTCAAAGAACTCTTGGCCCAGAAAGGAGCTTACTGCAGACTGATTCCTTTGATGCCTGGCAGCAATTTAAAGGGACATGATAGAACTCAATCCTTTCCAATGAATTTAAAAATCTTAAAAGGACCCAAGTTCTGTAAATGACATACATTCTTATTAAATTTATTAAAACAAAAAGGGGGATATGCTGGTGGCTAATTCCAGCAGGTCATAAATGCAAGAAGTTCATCAAAACGTTGGTGAACCTTGGGGCTTTCAGCAGGGCTAAAAATCTGCATATATTATTACCTGCTGCTGGAACAGCCAAAAGCAGTTCCCCCAACCTGATGCCAAACCTTACCTTTGATATGTATATCTGCTTTGCTTTAGGGCAATTTTTTGTTAATAAAAAGTGAGGGGTCCAGAGATTCGGAGAACTTGGTTACTATAGCTAAGTCTCCTCTGGCTCCCCCCAAGAATGCCTTCCAAATTTATATTTCATGTCTAGTCTTTTTATTAATTGACCGCAGCCCCTTCTCCAGATTCCTGAACCCTTCTAGATACTGAGAAACACCCCGGGACCTACAGGTTCCAGGTATTGCTCTATTAACTCCGCCAAAAATGTGACAAGACAGATGCTGTTATTATTCGTCCCACTGTACAGATGGGAAAATAGAGCCAGGACACCGTGACACTCAGAGTAAAGGGGCCCCTCACATTGGGCAGGGCCTACACATGTCTCCTTTCCCGCACCCCCCCCCCCCCACACACACACAGGCACTCACAAACACACGTATCTCAGCAAAACTCACAGGCCTCATTCTGCACGTGGCACCTGCCCCAGCCTCTGGGCATCCTTGCTCCGCAGGGCCCTCCCCCACCTACCCACTTGGGTCGGCAATGATGCATCTGTGGGATGAGGGTCCGCGGTTTCCTCTCCCACCCATGACCTCTGCACCCATGAAGGGGGTGTGGCCCGATGCACTCACACCCTCCTCAGGCTCCGTCACCCACCCAGTGCGCCCAGCACAGCCCCGCCCTGTCATCCATGCGTGGGGGCACCCTGCGTCCTGGCCTTCTCTTCCTTGCTGGAGTCCCTCCTATTCGCTCTCCTCTTGGCAGCCAGAGCATCTTGTCCCAACATGGGTATGAGCGGGACACCTCCTTACTTCAAGCCCTCACTGGCGTTCCATTGTTCCCTAGACAAAAACCAACAAGGTGTGGCTGTATCCGTTTATAATGACATTGGTCACCTTATGAAAGGTGACGACAGGCCCCGACCAAGGGTTCTTGTTCTTTACTCTCCATCACAAATGGAGAACCCAGCTGTGGTGACAGCTGTTCCCACGGAAGGGACCAGCCTCCCTGGCCTTTGGGTGCCCACAGGGGCTCCCCATTTGGGGTGAAAATAGCTGCCTCATTCTCATGGGGGACGCTCAGGCCCTCTTCAGCGTTCTGCGAACTCTAGGCCACCTGCCCATCGGGCTCAAGCAAAAGGTTCCCTGTGAGGTCAATGGAAGGGCAAGGTCCCTGGATCAACTTTCCTTCAAGGCTGCGCCATCCCCAGCCCAGCTACCCAGCCTCCTTTCAGCCCCGCCTGGGTACCATGTCCCTCGGACACTGGGCCTTTGCACAGGCTGCTTCCTTATGTAAATTCTCTCCACTTCCATCTTCACCCAGTTAACTTCTTGAGATCCCTGCTAAGTCATTTCTTCCACAGAGACGCCCTCCCTGACCTCCTGCCCAGATCAGACCCCCCATGGAACATTCTGCCAAGCTACTTACCTCTCTTTGCAAGTTTCCATTCAGTAGGTAGTTACTAATGTCTGTCTGTCTACTGGACTGTCAGACCAGGAGGGCAGGAATCATACCCGGTTTTGCTCTCCTGTATATCCCCCGCATGTAGTAAATCCTCGATATAGTGTATTGACCGAACAGGCAAAGACTCCCTCAGGGCACCCCACTCTGCTGGGAGTCTGCAGGGTTCTTCGGGGAGGCAGCAGAAGTGGTGCGATTCGCAGACTGAGGCCCAGCCTGGTGCTGGCACTGCAGGGGCTACGTACGTGCAGTCGTCTTGCCATTGTTATTGTTAGGATGGTGATGATGATGCCTTCTAAACCCAGAGACGGGGGGCAGAGCTCTGTGCCCTCCGCTCACCTCTGCCCCAGCCACCCTCCACCATGGAGGTTAAGACCTGCAGAGTAGGGACACTAATCCCACCGAAATGCTGGGGGCCCTGGCCCAGCTGCGTGGGACGGGGTGGGGGGTGCTTTGGGGTACTGGACTGGCAGCTGTCCTCTGTGGCCAGGTAAGGAGGGAGGGAGGGAGGCACCCAATATTTCTGGGCCCCTCCTTGTGGGCATGGCACTTTGCAAAGGATTTACACATTCTGTTTCCTTTCCACTTAGTGTGGATGATGAAGCTGGGCCTAGAGAGGTGACAGGACTGGCTAAGGTGGCACAGCTTCTGAGTGGTGGCACTCACACTCCAGTCCCAGTCTTGCTGGTGCAGAGACAACCTGGTGAGAGAACCAGAAAGCCAGCCTCATCTCCTGAATGCCTGAAACTCTTCCAAATCCAAGTCTGTTCAACACCCCCACTTCAAACGTCAGCCGGGGACACGTCCTCCAGGAAGCCTGCCTGGATTTCTCCGCCTGGCTCTGGCCCTACAGTCCTGTTTTCTGTCACAGGTACATGGGCACCCTGCGTCCTGGCCTTCTCTTCCTTGCTGGAGTCCCTCCTATTCGCTCTCCTCTTGGCAGCCAGAGCATCTTGTCCCAACATGGGTATGAGCGGGACACCTCCTTGCTTCAAGCCCTCACTGGCGTTCCATTGTTCCTTAGACAAAAACCAACAAGGTGTGGCTGTATCCGTTTATAATGACATTGGTCACCTTATGAAAGGTGACGACAGGCCCCGACCAAGGGTTCTTGTTCTTTACTCTCCATCACAAATGGAGAACCCAGCTGTGGTGACAGCTGTTCCCATGGAAGGGACCAGCCTCCCTGGCCTTCGGGTGCCCACAGGGGCTCCCCATTTGGGGTGAAAATAGCTGCCTCATTCTCATGGGGGACGCTCAGGCCCTCTTCAGCGTTCTGCGAACTCTAGGCCACCTGCCCATCGGGCTCAAGCAAAAGGTTCCCTGTGAGGTCAATGGAAGGGCAAGGTCCCTGGATCAACTTTCCTTCAAGGCTGCGCCATCCCCAGCCCAGCTACCCAGCCTCCTTTCAGCCCCGCCTGGGTACCATGTCCCTCGGACACCGGGCCTTTGCACAGGCTGCTTCTTTATGTAAATTCTCTCCACTTCCATCTTCACCCAGTTAACTTCTTGAGATCCCTGCTAAGTCATTTCTTCCACAGAGACGCCCTCCCTGACCTCCTGCCCAGATCAGACCCCCCATGGAACATTCTGCCAAGCTACTTACCTCTCTTTGCAAGTTTCCATTCAGTAGGTAGTTACTAATGTCTGTCTGTCTACTGGACTGTCAGACCAGGAGGGCAGGAATCATACCCGGTTTTGCTCTCCTGTATATCCCCCGCATGTAGTAAATCCTCGATATAGTGTATTGACCGAACAGGCAAAGACTCCCTCAGGGCACCCCACTCTGCTGGGAGTCTGCAGGGTTCTTCGGGGAGGCAGCAGAAGTGGTGCGATTCGCAGACTGAGGCCCAGCCTGGTGCTGGCACTGCAGGGGCTACGTACGTGCAGTCGTCTTGCCATTGTTATTGTTAGGATGGTGATGATGATGCCTTCTAAACCCAGAGACGGAGGGCAGAGCTCTGTGCCCTCCACTCACCTCTGCCCCAGCCACCCTCCACCATGGAGGTTAAGACCTGCAGAGTAGGGACACTAATCCCACCGAAATGCTGGGGGCCCTGGCCCAGCTGCGTGGGACGGGGGTGGGGGGTGCTTTGGGATACTGGACTGGCAGCTGTCCTCTGTGGCCAGGTAAGGAGGGAGGGAGGGAGGCACCCAATATTTCTGGGCCCCTCCTTGTGGGCATGGCACTTTGCAAAGGATTTACACATTCTGTTTCCTTTCCACTTAGTGTGGATGATGAAGCTGGGCCTAGAGAGGTGACAGGACTGGCTAAGGTGGCACAGCTTCTGAGTGGTGGCACTCACACTCCAGTCCCAGTCTTGCTGGTGCAGAGACAACCTGGTGAGAGAACCAGAAAGCCAACCTCATCTCCTGAATGCCTGAAACTCTTCCAAATCCAAGTCTGTTCAACACCCCCACTTCAAACGTCAGCCGGGGACACGTCCTCCAGGAAGCCTGCCTGGATTTCTCCGCCTGGCTCTGGCCCTACAGTCCTGTTTTCTGTCACAGGTACATGCACTGGCAGGGGCTGGCAGGGGCCCCATCCTGGCCAGGCCAGGATTCAAAATGGCTCACAAAGGGATTGTCTCAGAAACGCCGCCGCCCTCACGGGGAAACACCCTGAAGCTGCTGCAGGAAGGGCTGTGGGCCAAGCCTGCCCAGGAGTCAAAGCTAAGTCTTGGCTATTTAGGAGGCAGCTCCTCAGTGACTCACCGTTTGGGCTTTTGTGACCCAGGCCAGGAGCCAGGGGCTGCCAGGAGGTGCCCTCATTAAAACCAAAAGGCGATGGGGAGCACAGAGGGGCCGATGACTCACCGCAGCCGGGGCTCCTGGCCAGTGGACTCACCTCTCTGGCCCCTGGGCCCCCAAGTCTGCTCTGAGTGGGTGAGAGAGCCCAGCATGAAGAGTCCCAGGAGGAGCTTCTGGCAAGAAGTGGGAGGGGCAGGAGGCGGGGCCGCACCCAACTTCACTGACTTTACGCTCATGTCAAAAACCTTTCATTCCAACCCTGGTCCAGGGATCCCAGACGCCAGCCTGCCTGCCCCTCTCCCAGGGGACACCTCCCAGGACTCCATCCTGGTGGGAGGGAGAGGGAATCTGGGCTGGGACGCTTTCCTGTCTGCAGTGTGCAACCGCCTCTCCTCTGAAAGGAGGTCAAGGCCAGGCTCCAAGTCAGCTCAGGGCCGCAGCACAGTTTCTGTCGTGGGCCCTGGCACTTTTGCTTTCGTGGGCCTTCTCCTGCGTTAAAAAAAAAAAAAAAAAGAAAAGAAAATGTTGTGACCTCATTGGTATGGAGAGAAATAGAATGCAGACTGGATTATAGTCATTCTTCTTATTTTAAAGAAATTAGAACATTGTGAGGCATCGAAAGGCATCGTGGGCGCTGGGCAGTGTGCCTCCTGTTGGCAATTAGTTAAGCCCTTTGATCTGCCTGGCCCAGATCCTGCTCACCATGGACGTAGGCGTGTGCCTCAGTTTGCCTCTCTGTAGAGTGGGCATGATGGTAGCAGCCGCCTCGTGGGGCTATGAGAGCCCCTTGAGATCCCACTGAGGGGGGCTGGGCGCAGTCCGGCACAGACTAAGTACTCCGAGTGGGCTCCCCGCGTAGCTGCATGTGAGCTTCACATGAAGGAGGCAGGGGTGCGACGCCTTCTCTCCTCATGATAGGAAAACCAGGTTCTGAGCTGGGGAAAGGACCTGCCAACAGCCACATAACAGCCCTGTGGCTCAGTGGTTAGAGTATCGGCCCGTGCACCAAAGGGTGGCGGGTTTGATTCCTGGTCAAGGGCACATACCTGGGTTGCAGGTCGGTCCCTGGCCCCCATCAGGGCATATGAAGGAGGCAACTGATTGATGTCTCTCTCACATCAATATTTCTCTCTTCTCTCTTCTCTTCTCTTCTCTTCTCTTCTCTTCTCTCTCTCTCTCTCTCTCTCTCTCTCTCTCTCTCTCTCTCTCCTCCCCCCTTCTTCTCTCTCTCTTTCCCTCCTTTCCACTGTCTCTAAAAATTGATGGAGAAAATATCCTCGGGTGAGGATTAACAAATAAACCAAAAAGCCACGCAATAAATGATGGACTTGGGACTTGGAGGCCAAGATGAAGCAGCTCCCAGGCCCCACAGGTTGATGGAAGTGGTTGGTCAAGTTATCCCAGTCCCAGGCCAGGAAAAAGGAGGGCCGGGCAGGAAGGAGACGCCCCAGGACCGTGTCTGGCCTCAGTTCTGCCCAAGTGGCCTCCAGGGAGGGGCAGCCGCCGGCAAACCAGGCGCTGTGAGCCCAGGGCCGGTGGGATTGGCATTTCTGACCACGACAGAGCCACCCTCTCCTCTATCCCTCTGACCGTGGGGACAGCAGCTCGCCCTAGGGGACAAGCTGGACTGGGGGCTACTGTCTCCCCGACCCAGCCCCTAGGTGACAGCAGCAAGCTGGAATGTGGGTTCTCCCGCTGACTCAGGCCCCCTTCTCTGGCAGCCACACTGCCCCACTGCTGGGGAGCTGGGGGGGACAGGACTCACATCTGGGAGGTTTTCACTGCTTGTCACATCAGCAGGAGCCTCCCCAGGAAAGGACAGGAAAGGAAAATCCCGGCCGAGCTCCCAGCCTTCGGCCGTAGGTTCTTGGACAAAGGCCGCCAGGCCCCGGTGTCCCGCGGGGGTCAAGCGGCTCTTGGCTACCCTCTGGGCAGCACGGAGGCCGGGGGGAGGCGCGGGGCGGGGGCAGAGGCCCAGCGCAGGGAGAAAGGACGGACGTGCACTCCCAGGCCACGTGGGCTTCCGTGTCTCGGCCTCTCTGGGCCTCAGTGGCTGCATCAGTAAAACAGGGGTGAGATCAAAATACCCAGAATGCAAAGCCCCTGGCACAGCCCCTGCCCGGAGCCCCTGCCCGGAGCCCGCCAGCAGGAGCCCGCAGAGGGTCTGGGGAAGGGGCGCTGAGATGGATGGGAAGGCCTGAGAACCAACAGCCAGAGGGCCCCTCCCCCAGGCCCTGGCCCGTGTCAGACCTGGAAGTGTTTGCATCACTGGGCACTCAGGGGTTAATGACGGGGAGTGGACAGGGCCCGGGTATTTAACTATTAAGGAAGTGCCCGCCCCGCAGACCAGAGGTGCCCCTGCTCACCTCCTTCTCCGCAGCCCAGCTCCAGCTCCCAGCTCCGGCCCTGCTCACCGCCCCTCCCCCAAGATGAAGCCTCCCCCTCTTCTGACCTTCCTTAGCCTCCTGGGTAAGTGACCTCTGTGACCTTCACCCTTCCCCTGACCCAGCCAGGAGCCCCAAACTCCCTGGCCCTGGGAGGGTGTGGTGGGTCATCCTGAGGCCAGTCCTGCTTGAGCCAGCACTGACCATTGGGGAGGGTGCGGGTCAGGGGGATGCCTCCGGGTTGGCCTGGGGGGCATGAGAAAGGGGTTGGTTGGGACCCCACACAGCACACACGGGGCTCCGTCACCCACACTCCACCCCCCACCCTCGCCTCCATGGTGGAAGGATCTGGAGGGACTGGGGGAGGTCCAGGTGGTTAGGAAGCCCAGCTGGCGGCGTCCAATGGCACTTGGTGGGAACAGGGTGCGTCTGGGGTGCAGGCCTGCCAGCTGGGGGAGGGTCAGGACCCGGGAGAGATTTGGGGGACAGTGGGGTTATCCTGGGAGGTGGCAGAGGAGAGCGGGAGGGGATTGGGTGCAGTGACATGAGGGGGGAGGGGAGGAGACCCAGGTGCAATGGAGATATTATTACTGATTAGCGTTATTGATATTGGGAGGGAGGTGCTGGGGACACGAGGTTAACTGGACAGCCAGAGAGATGTCTGACTGGGATGGGAGGGGACCTCAGGGGACGCTCAGGGATCCGAGGGCACCGCCCGCCCCTGCAGTGGCCCTGGCTGGCGGGAACCTGCTCCAGTTTGGGGTGATGATTGAGAAGATGACCGGGAAGTCGGCGCTGCAGTACAACGACTACGGCTGCTACTGCGGCATCGGCGGCTCCCACTGGCCGGTGGACCCGACGGACTGGTGAGCGGGAGGCCCACGGGGCCTGTCTGGGGTGGAGGAGCTGGGGGAGCATCCCTGGAGGAGGGAGGAGCCGAGGCCATCTAGAAAGGGGGGCTGACCTCTCCTGGGAGCCCCGAGCAGGCCCTGGTGACCCTTCCAGGTGCTGCCATGCCCACGACTGCTGCTACGGGCGCCTGCAGAAGCTGGGCTGCGAGCCCAAACTGGAGCGGTACCTTTTCTCGGCCAGCAAGAGCAACATCCTCTGCTGTGAGTGATGCTCCGAATGCCAGGGAGGGGGCTGGCGTCAGGCAAGAATCCCCTCCTGATGGAGACCCCGGCACCAGGCCCTGGGCTGGAGGGATGGGGTCTTCGCCATCACAGAACCGGGAGAGGCATGTCCACCCCCACCTGCTCTGCCTGGCACCCAATCTAGAGCCCTGTGATCCCTCGGGCCCTGCCCTGGCCTCAGGCGCTTCCCCCACCCAGAAGCCTCCCTGTTCCAGGGGCTGGGAGAGGAGCCAGGGGGCAGAGCAGAGCCAGGGCCCTGAGGAGCCGCACCCACACACCCTCCCCAGGCCTGGCAGCAGCTCGAGGTAAAACCCCCAGGACAGAGCCTCAGGGCACGGGCCCAGGCAGAGAGCGGGCGCTCTGATTTGGGACAGCAGACGCCATGCCCGAAGGCCGCCTCCCCCAGGGGCTGCCAGGCTGGGCCCATTTGCTCAGTGTTGCCAGGTCCCATGCCCACTTGGACCAGCTCCCTTTCCTCTGGTCCCCACCCTGAGAAGCAACCTGGACCAAGTCAGAGTGAGGAGGGCTTCACGCAGCCCAGCCCCCACGGAGCCCAGACCAGCTAACCCAGCCATCTTCCAGCTGCAAAGCCGGGGCGGCCTGGAGGGGGAGCCGGCGCAGCGTGGGGCGCAGGGAGGGTCACAGAAGACTCAGCTCAGACCCGGGTTTGTGCTGGGGGCAGGCAGAGCCGGGACCACAACCACCGGGGCAGATTTGGCTCAGTTTCTTGCTCCTGCAGCCATCTGCTCAGCGAGGCAGCTTTTTGTCAGGGAGTGAGCTCCCCAGCCCTGGGGGTGCCTGCAAGGCCAGATGGCCCCTGTCAGGGCAGTGCTGGGAGGTGTCAGGTGGGTATGGACGCAGGCTCGGGGCTGGGCACCCCTCGAAAGCCTCTGCCTCCTCATCTATGAAATGGAGGTAGTCACACTCACTTGCTCAGCTTCAGTCCAGCTCCTGCAAGAACCACCCAAAAGAACTGACTCGACCCTTAAGCCCCTTCCAACTCTGAGTTTTGCTGAAATAACAGCATGAGAAATGGAGAGCGACCGCCCAGAGGAAAGAGCCTGGGACATTTCTGAGCTGTGGACGTGTTCCTGGGGACAGAAAGGAGCCAGGGCCACTGGGGCAGACAGGCAGGGAGGGACGGCGAGGCTTAGGGCCCCCGGTGCCTGGTACCAGTTCTGCTCCCGCGCTGGGTGTGGGCACACACATGGAGGGGGATGGGTAAGGTAACTGTCAGAGAAATGGGCTCCGTCCACTCACAGACACAAGCACAGGGGCCCAGCCTCAGGCCCCACGGCCTCCAGTCTGGGCACAGGCTGCTCTGGGCACGCACAGCCCATCTGGGATTGGGTCGCTGTCATTCGTAATTTTCCTCTCGGCTTGATGGCTGCAATCCCCCGTCAGCAATACTTCACATGGGGCAGGAGCTGCCTAGAAATC
>NW_005371012.1:1114233-1115528 GCF_000412655.1 Myotis brandtii | reverse complement strand
TGGGGACCAGCTGCAGGGTGGAAGCGGGTGGGAGGGAGGGGGAGGGCAGAGGAGTGAGCTGGGGGAGGAGGACAAGCTTGCAGCCTCCCAGCATCCTGGCCTGGCAGCTCTCCTGTGTCCGCTCTGTCTCTCACCCATCCCTGAGATGTCCCCATGACAATGAGCTTCCAGCAGAACAGGGGTGAGACTGTGGACCCGGAGCCTCGGGTCCCTGACTCGCCTTGTCCCCGCAGCCGGCAGAACGACCTGCCAGCAAGAGACCTGCGAGTGTGACAGGACGGCTGCACTCTGCTTTCGCCAAAACCTGGACACCTACGACCGCAAATACGTCCGCTACCCCAACAAGCTGTGCACAGGCCCCAGCCCACCCTGCTAAGGCTGTGCCCCTCCTCCTCCCTGTGGCCTTCTGAGGCCCCGCCTCCAGCTGCTGCAGCCCCAGGCCTGGGGAGCATTGGCACCAAAGGCCCTCCTTCTGGAACATTCCTTTCCTGCAAACCCATCCCACCCTGAGGATGCCCAGAGTGTGGCCTGGACCATCGCTGGCCTTCCAGGCCATGTACCCCTTAGCAAGAGGCAGGCCCCGGAAGCTTCAGCACCCAGAAGATTCCATAACCCACCCCTGGACTCTCAGCTCCCTCTTCTCAGTGAATGCTTCCCATCCTATATAATAAAGAGGTAATATGCAAATTAACCCTCACGCCCTCACAAGATGGCTGCCTACGACCAGGCCGGTAGGGGGTTAGTGAAGGATGACCAACCGACTGAACAAGCAGGCTGCATGGGGTAACCAGGCCGGCGGGGGTGGGGGGCAGTTAGGGGCAACCAGGCAGGCAGGTGAGCGATTAGGAGCCGGCGGTCCAGGATTGTGAGAGGGATGTCCAACTGCTTGTTTAGGCCCGATCCCTATATAATAAATGAGTGAATGAATTTGTAGATTAATCAAATTCTACAAAGATAGAATCTGAGAATATTAGAATTAATAGAGGCCCAGTGCATGAAATTCGTGCATGGGGGGGTGGTGGTGGTGGTGAGGGGAATCTCAGCCCAACCTGCACCCTCTCCAATCCGGGACCCCTTGGGGGATGTCTGACTGCCAGTTTAGGCAGTCTAGTCCTATATACTATGCAAATTAACCTTCATGCCCTCACAAGATGGCTGACTACAACCAGGCCAGCAGTGGGGTTAGTGAGGGACAACCAAATGACTGAACAGCGGGCTGCGTGGGGTGACCAGGCCAGCAGGGGGGTGAGGGACGACCAAACAACTGAACAGCAGGCTGTGTGGGGCAACCAGGC
>NW_005371012.1:1095736-1114214 GCF_000412655.1 Myotis brandtii | reverse complement strand
GCGATGGGGTGGGGGGTGACCAGGTCGGCGGGGGTGGCAGTTGGGGGCAATTACGCTGGCACGAGGGGCAGTGAGGAGTGACCAGGCCGGTGGGGGGGCAGTTAGGAGTGACCAGGCCAGCAGGGAGAGGGCAGTGAGAGGCAATCAAGCCGGCAGGGGGGGCAGTTAGGGGTGACCAGGCAGGCAGGGAGGTGAGCGATTAGGAGGCAGTGGTCCAGGATTGTGAGAGGGATGCCCTACTGCCGGTTTAGGCCCAGTCCCCGGGATCGGGCCTAAACTGGCAGTCAGACATCCCCCAAGGGGTCCTGGATTGGAGAGGGTGCAGGTTGGGCTGAGGTTCCCCTCACCACCACCACCACCCCCCCCCATGCACGAATTTCATGCACTGGGCCTCTATTAATTCTAATATTCTCAGGTTCTATCTTTGTAGAATTTGATTAATCTACAAATTCATTCACTCATTCATTCTTTTTTTGAGCACCACCCATGTGTGGGCAAGGAGCTAAGCACTGGGAAACAGCTGGAACAAACCAATATGGGTGGCCCCTGCATGCGATTCCAACCTTCTGTCCTTTTGAAAACCCAATTGATAGACCTGAGGGCTCTCGCCCTGCAGGGAGGTGTAGCAATAGTGCCCTCTTGTGAACATTCTGAGAACAGCAACTTAGTAAGAGAGGGACATTCTGAGGACAGCACCCTAGGAAGGGATTAGCTACAATAGTGCCCTCTTGTGGACATTATTAGGACAACTGACTAGTAAGTGGTCAGTCGCAATAGCGCCCTCTGGTGGACATTCTGAGGACAGTACCCTAGTAAGGGGTTAGTTTCAATACTGCCTTCTTGTGGACATTCTGAGAATGTCACCCTAGTAATGAATTCTGGAAGTCCTAAAAGAAAACCTATTAGAGAGGGGTCTCAAAGCCTTTGGCATTTACCAGGCACTGTTTTATGTAATTTTAAAAAAATATATTTTTATTGACTTCAGAGAGGAAGGGAGAGGGAGAGAGAGATAGAGACAGAATCATTGATTGGCTGCCCCTGCACACCCCCTAGTGGGATTGAGCATGCCACCCAGGCATGTACCGTTGACAGGAATCGAACCCAGGACCCTTCAATCCGTTGGCCGCTGCTCTATCCACTGAGCCAAACAAGCTAGAGCCGTAATTTTTAATTCATTGAAAGGAAGAAAGGAATGGAGGGGTAGAAGGAAGGAAAGAGGAAGGGAATGGAAGGAAGGAGGAGGGGAGGGGAGGAGGGAAGGAGGAAGGAAGGTCAGACATAGGGGCTACATCAATGCTGGAGAAGGGACTGTGTTGCCTGATTGTTTCATAGCTTGCCTCTCCAATTTTGATGGCAAGATTGGTATTGGTTTTGCTTTTGTTCCCACTTAGCACCCTAACAAAAGCTATTCACGAAGTACTCAGTTAAATAACTTGCTTGGCATTCAGAGTTCAATTATGATTCCATGGACATTTGCCCACTCCTTTGGGGTTCTTTGCAGTGTCGCTGCTGGACAACTAACTGAATGCTGTATTAAAAGTTCACTCTTCCCTCCAATAAGCTTTTCTACAAACTATGCTCCTGGCTCCTTGCCGAATGCTGATGTGTCCAACGAGCAGGCACACACCCCTGGTTATTCCACACAGTAAATGCTGTGACACAGCTCAGATTGGAGTTTCAGAACCAAGGGCTCTTCAGCCCTCCATCCTCCATCCTGCCCACTGATGCCACCTTCACTTCCCACAGCTTGACTTCCATCACGTCACTCCTCCGCCACTGAACCATCGGTTGCTCCCCATTGTTGCCTAACCCTGGCAGTCAAGCTTGGAGCCACCTGCTTTTCCAGCCTTGTTTATCCAGCTATTTCTCGACGCTTCTCACCATTCCAGAGCATACCCCCTGCTTTCCTGCCTTCACACCTGTGCCCAGTAGCTTCCTTCAACCTAAAGCTTCCCTGTTCACAGGCTCCCTGTCCCATGTTCAAGTCCACACGGGGTAGGACACATCTCCAGTGCCACCTTTCCCTAACGCTTTCCACCAGGAGAAGGATTCGCCCTCCTCTGAACTGCCGAGCAAGGTGTTCATACCTCCCCTGGTGCTGCTCACTCGTTACTTGAGTTCCGGTGTTGGGTTCCTATACAGTGGAGGCAGACTGCCCTGGGTTCAAATCTATGTAAAATGAAGATAGAACCATCAGCCTACAGGGTGGCTTTAAATGAGCCGACGTATTCAAAGTGCCTGGAGCATCTAGACTAGGTCACTTGACATATTTTGCCTCCCCTGTTGTATCCATCACACAGTAGATGCTACATAAATACTGTTCCTATTGATCACTGGAACTGTTTCAGGGAAGTGGCAACATGCGTATGGTAAATATCACGCTAATGTATTTAATAGCCCTTTGGCTCATTTATCTTAAGTGGACACGCGTTTGAAAATCATTAACCCTCAGTGCCCTAAGTGGATGCCCCAGAGAGGCAGAGGCAAAACCGGCTGGAGAGCGAGCGCACAGCAATTCTCCTGGAGGGCTGCTGCCTGTGGCGGCTGCCAAGGTCACCAGGCACCCCCGGGCCAGCTCCTGACACAGAGACACAGTCAGACAGACTACGTACGTCCCCACTCAGCACACGACCAGCATTTGTAGCTCAGCCTCTCTCCACAGGAATTGCACATCCTTAATCAATTCTGTCCTAAGCACGTGGGACGGTCCACTCCAGGGTTTTATTTATGCTGGTCTTTCAGTCCAAAATGACTTTGTCCCCATTTTCACATCCCGTCCCCCTTCCATGCCTGGTCCAATGTCACATCCTCCACCGAGCCTTCCTGGAGCTCCTCTGAACTCACAGCCCTCCCATCAGCCCTTCTTCAACGGCCTGTCTCTCCCCACTTTCACTCCATGTCAACCTGACTCAATGCCCAGCAATAAGGACCCACACACAGCACAGATGCAGTCAGTGTGGATGGATCCTGGATCTGGGTGGGTGAACGAACTGCATAAAAGCTGAGTCTCTTGAGAGACCTCAGTCCCTCCACCACAGGGCGGTCCAGGTCGTGTCTCCAGGGTGGAAAGTTTCCTTCTGCCAAGCCGGCATCGAGGAAGCAGCAGGACTGTCTTGCCCCTTTGCAACCACAAAAGCTCTCAATCTTGACCTACAACCCCAACTGCTTCACCACGGCCCCAGAGTGCCCCCAGCGGCCCAGCCAGAGCCACATTGGAGCAGGGCACCTTATGACTCACGGGGATTGCATCTCAAGGCACACGCACTTCTGTGCGTTGGGGAAGGGCTCTGTGGTGTGCCTGTGACCGGGGAATCTACACCTGGATTCCCAGCTCGGCTTTCTCTAGGCAACCACGAGCGGTTACCAAGAGCCATTACCCCTGTGGTATTTCAACCTTTGGTTTCATCAACTGTCACTCACCCAGTCGGCGATGCTGCAGCCTAGACGGAAGCATGGTAATGCTTGTGCTCTGATTATTCCCGACGAGCCTGAGGACATCCCTGTCGCTCAGACCCAGGCAGCAGGCCCCTCCAACACCTCCCAACCTGTCAGGGGGCCCCTGGCCCCAGCTGAACCCTGAACAGAGAATTAAGGAGACCACAAAAGTAGTCTCAGGCAGCATCTTTCACAAAGAATCTCAGTTGGGTTTACAGGGTCCAGAGTCTGGGCCTCATGGGCGCTGGAACCTGACAGCGCACGTGCCCCCAGGTGTCTGGGTCACGGGATGAGGTGAAAACCACACCAGGACGGGACTGAGGAAGAACCTCCTCTGATCTAGATACTCTATTATCAAGGTCGCACGGAGCCCACTCAAAGGCTCCTTGATGAACAGAAACCAGAGGGAGAGCGTGGGAGTCTCGGGTTGCGAGGCCAAGGCGAGGCCTGGTGAAACCGTCGCAACCTCAGGTTGACCAGAGCCCTGGTGTGGGCTGGGCCCTGCTGGAGGCGCTGAGGATGCTCCTTCCTCTGCTTGTCTGTGGCCACCCCCCTGCTTTGGAGGACGTCTGGGTGAGTCACTGCTGTCCGTGTGTCTAGCTCCTCCTAGAATGGGATCAACCTGACCCTCAGAGTTCTGGAGACCCTCAGGGGGCAGCCACAGACAGCTGCTCCGGATTTCAATGCTCCGTCATCGGAGAGGCTTAGACAGCCAGCAGAAACCCCAGTGTCCAGCCCTCAGACGGTGGTGTGCACCCGCCAGCACTGACGCTCTGACCCACTGTTTCCGGCTCGGGAGGCCCCAAACGCCCACGCACGGAATGCTCAGTGGGAAGGACACATCTTCCGCGCAAAGGTCTCTAAAGGACACTTCACAGGTGCTCCCTGACTCATGACTCACACGTGGTCAGAGACAGAAACGACGCACAGCTTTGTCTTTAAACTAGAATTTATTGGTATACAATAAATCTTTCATAGATAAAGTGGCACATCTTTGCAGCTTCTATTGCACCAAGTATTGAAGATTAAAAACACAAAGAAAAGAAACATTTTGTTTTGAAAACACTGCAAACAGCCAAGTACAGTACTTTGGTAAATAAAACATAAAAGGGTTGGAGTGAACACAATGTGTGGAAAGAACAAACCTAGAGGAATGGACTGTGGACGTGGGACGGTGGTCACATTTCTCCCGTCGCCCCATAGATGAGGCGAGGCTGCTAGTATGTGGATCGTGACCCCACGGAGGTCTTACATTTATCTCCAGACTGAAGCCAGAACGAGGATAGTGCAATTAGAAAACAAGAGAAGGTTCCCTGCCCATGAAGAGCCGTTTCTCCACAGACACACGCCCTTCCTCCCAAGGGGACGGCCGCCCACCGGCACGTCCACCTCAGCAACAGGAACATGGAGCCTGAGTCCTGGCTCTTTTCTTCTCGCTGAGCCCAGTGCTGGTGGAAATGAACAAGGAGGGGGAAGATGTGCATAGCATTCCTCAAGTTTCGGTTGAGGGACCCGCCAGGGGATCGAACCGCAGGCTGAGGTCTGTGCTGAGCTTAAACGCTTGCCATGAACAGCTGGCCAGAGAGGCCTGCAGGGTGTGGGTTGCAAAGGGTCAGGGAAGACCACTGAGGTGCTGTCCAGTGATCATCACCGTCCATGGTCCCCAGCACAGTGAGCTGGGGATGCCCTGCTTAAAATCAAGTCACCAGGCAGGAGCTCTGCTTTTACAGAAATACGCTCTTTACTGGGCCACCCCCTTTTGAAGCACTTTGCATGGAAGCTCAACATTTCAATGGAGCTATAAAGTAGTCTTACCTAGGACAGAGACTCTAGAACAGTGATGGCGAACCTTTTGAGCTTGGCGTGTCAGCATTTTGAAAAACCCTAACTTAACTCTGATGCCGTGTCATATATAGAAATTTTTTGATATTTACAACCATAGTAAAACAATTTATTATATTTTTGAAATTTATTTTATATATTTAAATGCCATTTAACAAAGAAAAATCAACCAAAAAAATGAGTTCGCATGTCACCTCTGACACGCGTGTCATAGGTTCGCCATCACTGCTCTAGAAAGTAACCCCTCGAAGGAATGGCTCAGAGCCTGAGGTGTCCCCAGGGAATCTGCCTTGGGTCGGAACAGGGCCGGGCAGCCCACAGGCCAGCTCTTCCCTGGGGTCCGGCCGTGGTGCACGTTGGGTCCCACGCTGTGCAAGCACATTGTGACTGGTCCTCACTATCTCCACTTCAATGATCCCTGTCCCTCATAATATGCGATGGCGGGAGATTTGCTACAATTTATGCCCCTAGATCTCCAATTCAACATCAGTGGAAAAACACGATTTGCTTTACAAGGAAAACACGCCTTGTAAAGAGTTCATGATTGAATCACGTCAGAACAGCCGGAAGGCTCCAGAGTTCACACCTGTTCTGAAAGCTGAGCTGATGAACCCTGGAAAATGAGAATGGCAAATGGGAAACTGAATCGCACTCTAGTCTAAAGGTTTGCTATAGAGCCTTGAGGTAAAAAGGTACAGAGCTATGCGTCTGCCCAGAATGGAGTCAGAGAGGCCACGGGTGTGACACGGAAACCATGGAACTCCGTTCTCACTGTGACAAAGACCCTTCTGGTCAGGGCGACTTAGTCTGACTAGGAATCCAAGTGTCCTTTAGCTGACTATCTGAGCTGGACATTTCAGAGGTAAACTGATAGCATTTTCTGCGAACCCAGTAAAACCCAGGCAGAGGCTCGAGTTTCTCAGAATGAGAGAAGCCGCACATTGATGACGGACTCACTAGGAGTACAGTCCAATGCCAAGTCCTTCTGAGATCTACCTACTCAATACCTGAGCAGCTCCCCGCCCGACATGGCTCCCACCCCCAACCGTATCATTTCCCATTGAAGGAGCGCCCGGTGTGCAGGGCAGTTTAAACTACCCAGCAAGGCTCCCTCGAAGCCCAGCACCTACTGCCCCCAGGGAGAGCCCCCTTCACAAGCCCTCAGAATCAAAAGGGGTTTGGAAGTGCTTCCAGAGCTTATAAAAGAAACCACACACAACCTCAACAAATGTCTGAGATTCTTCTTCCTGCCACAATTCCTCCACCAGTGCGGAAAGCACGTGTTCAACACCGAAGTCAAAATATGCACATCCGTGCCCTCTCTCTAGCACCTCCTGTGGCAACTGTATTACTGGAAGTTGTGGTTCTATGTTGTTTTAACACATCTATCTCTAGAACAAAGCTGTTGCCACTACAATTTTATTTATTTTGACCTTTAAAAAATCTTTTTTTTAATCCTCACCCAAGAATATGTTTTTATTGATTTTAGAGAGGGAGGAAGAGGGAGAGGGAGAGAGAGAAACATCAATCAGCCACAGCCTGTACACACCCCGACCGGGATGGAACCTGCAACCTGGGTATGTGCCCTGACCAGGAATCAAACCGCCTTTGGTATATAGGATGATGCTCCAACCAACAGAGCCACCTGGACAGAGCTAAAAAAACGTCTTTTTTTTAAAATTCATAAAACCTTTATATACAGTTTATAAGACTAGGAAGCAGCTATGATCACTGCCCCACCCCTTCCTCCTGGCCTCATTAAAAACTACTGAGACAATCCCATGTAACATAAATCTCTAACAGCCAAGATGTGACATAAGTTAAAAAGACTCACTTCTTAACATGGAGTGCACATGAGTAACTGTGCTAGGTATCAGTTACAGACAGTAGCCATTCAGGACTGAACACAGCCTCCATTTGGCTGCCAATAAAGTAATTTTCAAGTGACTATGAAGGCAACTAAATATATGGATTCTGTGCACCTCATATTTCAGTGAGACCGAGGCAGTAAAGTCTAAATTCAAACCATAGCTAGAAGTTATCACTAAAGTTGGATACACATACCCTATTCTATATAATAAAAGCCTAATATGCTAAGTGTCTGTTTGTTCAACCAGTTGCTATGACGCGCACTGACCACCAAGGGGAAGACACTCTGACCGGTAGGTTAGCTTGCTGCTGGGGTCCGGCCGAACGGGACTGGGCGAGACGGGCTGGTCACGCCCTGGAGCCCTCCCATGGTCCCTCCCCGGCCGGCCAACCTCCCATGGTCCCTCCCCGGCCCCGATTGTGCACCAGTGGGGTCCCTCAGCCTGGTCTGCACCCTCTCACAATCCGGGACCCCTTGGGGGATATTGGAGAGCCGGTTTTGGCCTGATCCCCGCAGACCAGGCCAAGGGACCCTGCTGGTGCCGTGCATAATAACTAGTGACCTAGCATGCGAAATCGTGCGAGACCTAGGACCCTAGACCCTGCCACACCACGGGACTCCCCCGAGGCCTGCTGTGCCGCAAGACTCAGTCAAGTCCCCGCCCACCCGCGTGCGCCTGGCTATGCACGCAGCCTCCTGGTGACTGATCTTTGGTCGTTATGGCGTTAGGGCCACTAGGTTTTTATAATATAGAAAGCCTAATATGCTAAGTGTACAACCATGCGTTCGACCGTTCGACCAGTCACTATAACCCACACTGACCACCAGGGGGTAGACGCTCTGACCGTTAGGTTAGCTTGCTGCTGGGGTCCAGCCAATCGGGACTGGGTGAGACAGGCCGGACACGCCCTGGAGCGCTCCCGCAGTCCCTTCCTGGCCCTGACCAGTACCGGGACAGGGTGAGACAGCCCCAATCGGCCCTGATCAGGATTGGGTGAGATGGGCCGGATGTGCCCTGGAGCCCTCCTGCAGTCCCTCCCTGGCACCAATCATGCACTGGTGGGGTTCCTTGGCCTGACCTGAGCCCTCTTGCAATCTGGAACCCCTCGGGGGATGTTGGAGAGCCGGTTTTGGCCTGATCCCTGCAGGCTAGGCTCAGGGACCCCACTGGTGCATGTGCACCGGGCCTCTAGTTACTAATAATTAGCATACTAAACACAGACCAATTATAACTGGAAAGCTACGAAACAGTAATAAAAGGAAAACACTGAAGCCATTTGATTAGTTGTTAAAACCATTGTTATTTTACCCCAGAAATGCTGAGGCCTGCTATCAGAATTAGGTAATTTATAAATAACTAGAGGCCCAGTGCACAAAATTCGTGCAAGGGAGGCAGGGGGCACCATCCCTCAGCCCGGCCTGCGCCCTCTCACAGTCCGGGGCCCCTCGGGGGATGTTGGGCCTAAACCGGCAGTTGGACATCCCTCTCGCAATCTGGGATGCTGCATGCACCAGTGACCATACTTTTCATACAGGTGAAAGGCATCTTGCTGTTGTATGGGCAGCTACGTATTTTTTTGCCCTGATTATAAAAAGTAGTACATAACGAGATCCTTCTGAGGCAGTAGTACAATTTTCCCCATCTTATGGGTGGAAAAACTGAAGCAGAGAGAAGTTAATTGGCTCTGTCACACAGTTATAAGTGTCAGAATCAGGACTGACCACAAAATACGCAAGCCAGAGTCCATGCACGTCATCACTGCATCATTCTGTTTCTTCAGTGTTAGAGGAGCCTTGCCAGGTTTTGATTTTTAAATCTAAGAGACTGTTCCCAATATACAGGAATGCATGTTCATCCCCATGTAGAATAAACAGGATGTGGGCAGTTTGGAGGTTCTTCTGATGAATTAGGATTAAGCAGCCACAGATCTCTTTTCAAATACTGCAGAAGCCACCTTCCTTGTTTAACTGTGTGTGGGATGTAGCAGTTTATAAGCTATTAGAGGCCCAGTGCACGAAATCGCACGGGTAGGTTCCTTAGGCCTGGCCTGTGATCAGGGCCATCTTCTGCCCGTTTGCCAGTCCCCAGGCCGAACATCGCCTCCGCCACTGGGGCAGGCAGGTTGTGGGCGTGCCCCGCAGCTTTCGTCAGCGCTGCAAGCCCCAGAAGCAGCGGCAGCATGAGCGGCCCGGAGCAGGCAGCACGTTCCATCAGTGGCCGACTCGGTGCACACGCATGGAGGTGAAGTCGCAGCCGGGGAAGAGCTGGGGATCCCAACGCCCTGACAGCTAGCCTGGTCCTCCCGCCACACACCCCAGTTCCCCTGTTCACCATCGCTGATCCATCAGAGCCTGCGGGCCGGGGGGAGGGACCAAGAGGTCAGCCATTCAGCCCGCTCGCCAGTCTCCAGTCCCGCCCTGCCACTGCTCACCGCCAGCGACCCCGCTCGCGGGGGGGAGGGACCAAGAGGTGGTCAATGCACCTTATGGCGACTGGTTGAGCGGTCATTCCAGTCATTACACTTGTGGCCCCTGGCCTTTTACTATATAGGACTAGTGGCCCGGTGCACAAAATTTGTGCAGGGGGGGGGGTTTCCCTCAGCCCAGCCTGCACCCTCTCCAAACAGGGACCCCTTGGGGGAGGTCTGACTGCCGGTTTAGACCCGATCCTACTAGCAGTCAGACATCCCTCTCACAATCTGGGACCGCTGGCTCCTAACCCCTCCCCTGCCTGCCTGCCTGCTTGATCGCCCCTAACCTCTCTGCCTGCCTGCCTGATCACCCCTAACTGCTTCTGCCTGCCTACCTGATTGCCCCAAACTGCCCTCCCCTGCCGGCCCGATCTCGTCCCTAACTGCTCTCCCCTGCCGGCCTAATTGCCCCTAACTGCCTCTGCCTGCCTGATCGCCAGGGTCTGGGGTGCAGGTGAATGGGATTCCTGGCTGGCAGGCCGCTGTCAGCAAGCTATCCAACAGCCAATTCTGTGAGGAATGGGGCTCCCTCCTCCCTCCTGTCAGGGTCCACTTTGAAGGCCAGCCACACCCCCGATCGCTCGAGACCCAGAGTTCCACCGTGCCCCGGCTGGGGCCCACAGCCCCCTCTCACCACGGCATCCGGGGGCCCACAGTCCCCTTGGCAGTCCGCGGGAGGCAGGGGGGAGGGATCGAGAGGTCAGCAGTTCAGCCCGCTCACCAGTCCCTGCCCACCCGAGCCTGCTGTGTATGCAGCCTGGCATTTGGTCGTCCCTTCGGTTATTTTGGACATTACGGACCCTGGCTCTTTATATATATAGACTAGAGGCCCATTGCACAAAGATTCGCGCAATAGGCCTTCCTTCCCCTGGCTGCCGGCACCGGTTTCCCGGCACCCGGGCGAGGCTTGGCTTCTCCTCTCTGGCTGCAGCAGAGAAGCCAAGCCTCTTCAATCTTCTTCAGTCTTCAGTCATCTTCAGTCTTCAGTCTTCGCTCCGCGCCTGCATATGCAAAGTAATTGCCATCTTTGTTGGGTTAATTTGCATACTCATCCTGATTGGCTAGTGGGCATAGCGGAGTGACACCAATTTGCATGTTTCTCTTATTAGTGTAGATGCCATAGTCACTCACAATCTGGGACCCCTCAGGAGATGTCAGGGTCTGGAGTGGAGGGGCCCAATTGAGGGTGGGGCCAGCCAGGGGGAGGGGCCGTGGGAGGTTGGGGGGACCAATTAGCTGCTGGTGAGCGCAGGGCAGGGTGGACGGGACCTCGGGAGGAGTCACAAGCGGAAGGCCACGGGGGTGCACTTCCGGTCTTTGTGGCTCACGGCCCTGGTGGCTGCATGGGGAGGAAGAGCCCACTCCTCAACCAGCCCATCCCCTGGTTACGGGCCCTGGTCACGGTAGCGCCTGCCGGCAACCTAGGGATGCACATGAGGCTGGCACTCAAGTCCCTGCGTCTAGCGGGAAGGGCATTTGCTCCCCACCACCTTGATCTTACAAATGCTGTGGTTGAACCGGAATATTAAAGTAGAAAGGCTAGTGCCACCAAGCTGAATAAACTGCAGATTTATAGCCTCAATATTCTAATCTCTCCAGCTAATGGTAGTATTAGGGTTAAATTTTATGGTTCTGCTAATTCAAGGGCATACCCTCCTATAGATATTCCCCCATCCTAACATCAGATCAGGCGCCCCCATCACAGCAGCTGGTTGCCCCACCCCCCGATCGTCACGACTGCCTCTGGTCGCCTCCCTCTAGGGGGTAGGGGGCAGCTCCTGCGTGGAGTGTCTGTCCCCTGGTGGTCAGTGCACATCACAGCGACCGGTCATTCTGCCATTCGGTCGATTTGCATATTAGGGTTTTATTATATAGGATAATTTTTTAGCAGCTTCTAAAACTTCTAAAGACCAGTAGCACCCAAGGCCACCTTCATTAACCAAGTAAATAAAGCAATTCCACCACTTCGGACAATGGGTCTCCCTTACACTATTTCTGACTCCTAATTCTGCTGAGTTTGTGGCACACAATCTTGCCTGTTCTGAGACAATGTGGTCTACCCCACTCTCGTAGTACACAACAGACAAGGAATGTCCATTCAGAGCAGCTCAGCTAGAGTGAGGACTCAGCCCAGAGGTGAAAGCCCTGACCTCACCTGTGGGGACAGTGAGGCCGCAGGGACCCGGCCCTCACCCGCACTGAGCTCTAGCGCTCACACTCAGGACTCCACAAGGTACAAGGGAAAAGACTGTGCAGCCTCGCAGCCTGCTAAGTACTACGATGTATTGTACCAGGAAGATGCCCAAACCATAATGTCCTGGGAGCAATTCCTAGAGACAACTGTTGCTCCAACCACAAAGAAAAAAAGCAAAAATTTAAAACATCATTAATCTGAAGAAAGCAAACCACCCTGACAGACAGTTGGATGAATCCAGGGCCAGCCCAGGCGATATGCCTACACAGGTCAGTACTGTCTCATAGTTTCCTTGCCTCGGGCCTTTGAGATCTGAGGTGGGGGAGGTAACAATTCACCTTTTGATTCAGCATACCTTATTTGTTGAAATATTAGGTCCCCCAAAGCCAAAGACTGTCCAAGACTGGCCACTTCCGACGTCAGTTTTAAAGTTCATATCCACCTAAGTCGGTTTTAGGAATGACGGCTCTCCACTGCTCAGATCTGTCTCACTCAGAACCACCGAGTCACCCAGAGTCCTCAGCCAAAGCACACCCTCTGCCCTGCTGGTCCCACCCAACTCCCTGACAGTCTGGATGGGCGCTGGAGAGTTCTGCCAACGTCAGAATCCCAAAGGGTTTTGTATAAAGAAAAATCAATGCAGCATTTTATGGGATTCCATTTTCACAAAACTAAAAAACTTAGCAACAGGCCAAGTTACCTTTTATTTTTCTGAAGGCAGCTAAGTCTAGAAAAGTGGGGAAGGAAACAGTTATTTACAATGTGAAGGTGAAAAACCTTAGATATTCTTCCAGCATTCTCTCCTACAAGTCAAATAACTCTTTAGACTCTTCCCAGGCAAACACTCAAGGGCCCCTCAATTTCTCCCTTTACAACTCTCCATACTGTCAGAATCCCAGAACTTTATTATCTTCCCATCTTCCAAAAACAAGTACCAAAAGCTCAACAACACTATCGATTCTGCAGCAAAGCCCAGGCTTAATTAACAGTCAGGCGCATGTATCGTATGGCTTGAGTGTAAAGGAACTAGCAGCACCTGCGTCCCGTCTGAAATGACATCAGATCGGGAAGGAGAGAGGCAGTTTACTCCCCCCGGACTGCAGGCCACACCCTCCCTCACATCACTTTGGGAGAACACTTCCTGAAGTATTTTCTGATTAACTTGGATTAAAAGAAAAATAAACCTAAACACGTTCCTGAGTTGCGGATCATTTACAAACTATCCTGTATATTAACATATCTGTTTGAAAATGAGAGAGAATCAAAGGAAACTTGTCATTCTGCATTTCTAACAATTAATCTAAACCACTTCATGAACAATTTCAGTAAAACTCACCCCAAAGGTTAAGGGAAGATCCCAGGGTCACAGAACTCTTGTTTTCAGAACAAATCAAACCATACCTAAAAGGTTTTCCCTGATCTACTCTCCACCCTAAAACTCAACCTTTTAATCACAGAACATGAGTGGCTTCACTGAACTTTCATAAAATAAAACACATCACTAACAAAACGTTGACAGAAAAAGAGGCGGCCTGAGGACACTAACTCCGAGGGTGCGCTCCTGGGTGGGTTCTGTGGGTGGTCCGAAGGCCCGCCTCCTGGGAAGTCGGGGCACAGCACGCCACTTCCACTCGCTTCTTACGACTCCCGCAGGCAGTGGCGTCAGATGTTGAGAGCAGCGAAGGTCTTCACCAAGGTGACCTGCTCGCTGGCCTCCGCTTCGCTCCTGTTGTCCCTGTGGCTGCTCCTGCTCTCTAGGGCTTTGAGACGGTGCCGCTCCTCCTGCCGCTTCTTCTTCTCTAAGCGCTGCTGCTCTCGGCGCTGCTTGTTTGTGACCTGAAAGAGAAGGTGCTGGGTGAGCCGTCTGCGGAAGGAGGTGAGGGGCTGACAGAGGCAAAGAGCACAGCCGCCTTTCAACAAGACAGAACAGAGAAAACCCACCTACCAGACCAAACATGATGTGGTTTCCATTACTGCTCAAATTTCCATTTAAATGTATAGCCCCTTGCTGAGCTAGCAAACACAATCAATCCCATTCTCCTCATAAACCAATTCAAAATGACCTAAAAAAGATGAACCCTGGTCCAACAAGAGACAACCCGCAAACAGGCCACATGTCACCTTCCTCTGCAGTTTAATGCTCAGGTGATCCTAACTCACTCCACATTTTTGCCTCTGCCTGTAGCTTTTTACCTCATGCTGCATTCTGAGCTCAGAACTTCTTGTGAAAGTCCTTAAAATGGTGTCATATATTACCTGTGGGCATGGGGGGAGGAAGATGTACAACTTCTTGACAATTTACCAAGAAGCCTTTAAATTTTTCAAATATCCATGCCCCCTAACCTGTCAAGCCCTCTTCTGGGACTCTAGCCAAGAAAGCAATGCAAAATACAGATTCATACAAATAAACTATGCAAGTGTTCACTGCAGATGACGGTATTTATAAAAATGGGATGTGACAGCGTGAATTCCCGTGGAAAGCAGCCATCCACACAGTGGCGTCAGGTGGGAAGGGCTGGATGTGTCCACAAAGTACAATTCCAGCATGCACTTCCTTCATCATCACTGCGTACGCCAAACAGGACAAACGAGATCTTCATTCCGTTTCCTGCTACACCTTTATGCATTCCCCATATTTCCTACAATTACTACTTTATAAATTGAAAGAAAATGACACATTAAAATGAGCTCCACGTTCCCACCACTGCCACCAAATTACAGCAGCCCACCCTTTGCCCTTGCGACCCTCTTCCATACCTTTGGGAGGTGGTTTTTATTTGCTTTGTTTTCTTCACTAGGGCTGGCCTGCGCCTTAGTGTTTTCAGTCCTGCCTTCATTTAAGCCCTGATTTCCAAAGATTCTGGAGCCACTGCCACCCTCCTCCCATAAAGGACCACTCTGCTTCAGCACTCGGCCACTGGACTCGAGGTTCTCCTCTGCATCTTCCAAAGAAAGACATTTTATTAAAACTGAGAACCTAAGAGTTACACAACTCGATTCTTGTTAAATGACTCCAAGAGTACCTGGGTCCCTCGTTCACTGTCATTTGGAGAGCAAGTTTCCTAATATCAAGTCAATACAGCAGGGAACACAGGGGAAAATATTGGTAAAACTTGGAAGGTAAGTTTAACAGTAACCTGCTGACCAACCTTGCCATCAGCTTCCCACCAGCAGACTGTTTTGTTTCATTAGACAAACCACTTCTTAATATAAGTATTTAGGGGGAAATTTTTCATTTGCAGCCAAAAATAAAACAGGCTCTAAAAATGTGCCATACAGTAGAGGAGCCACTAACTACATGTGACCATTTAAGTTAAACTTAAAATTTAATTCTTCAGTCTCAGCCACATGTCGAATACACAACATACTAGACAGCACAGACACTGAACAGTGTTGTTTTAGTCTCAAAGACCAAGTTATCTATTGCTTTCTAAAAAGGCACAGCGTATATATAAAGTGGATAATAAAATGCCCCATCACATAGAAAACTATGCCAGGAACAGTATCTGGCACATAGTAAGTCTTGAAATCATTTTATTAAATATGTTTTTATTGATTTGGGAGTAAGGGAGGGAGAGAAAGAGATAGAAACATCAACGATGAGAGAGAATCATTGATCGGCTGCCTCCTGCACACCCCACACTGGGCTCAAGCCCGCAACCCGGGCATGCGCCCTGACTGGGAATCAAACTGTGAGCTCCTATTCATAGGTCGATGCTAAACCACTGAGCCACACCGGCCGGGCTGGAAATCATTTAAATAAATGATTTGAGAAAACAGTTAAGACATCACATCTTTTTGCTTTCCTCTGTGTCACAAAAGTGAACTCAGTTAAAGTAAAAATAATTCTGAATTAGCACCAGTTGACAGATGTTAGCAATCTAAATATTTCCATTAGAAAAATAAAGTATTTTTCTCTCCGTTCAATTTTAATTATCATTTTGATTTTATGAAGGAATCTTATTTCTAAAAGGATAAAGTCTTCCCTGACACTCTCCATCCCACCATCCCTCCAAAACTGGGTTAGGTGGCCTTTTCACGCATTCCCCTAGCACCTTGTACCTGCAACTCCATTATGTATTACTGTGCCAGTTTACTTATCTGTCTCCACCACCCTCATCCCCATCCCCACCCTGGACTACACTCTTCCAGATGCAGGATGAGAACCTAGTAAAGTGCTGAATGAGTGAGGGAAAGGACAGAATAATTACTACCTGTAACTTGATTCAACATCAATATTTGAGAAATCACCAATAATGATCAAAAATCACCAATACAATCATTTTGAAAGCTTATAAATATCAATCATGGACTTACTATTTCTTTTCCCCTGGTTCATCTGAAGCATGGCAATTATTGCAGATTCAATATTATAATTTTCAGCTTCCAGGTTCTGGACTATCAAATTAAAATCCTATCCAAGAAACAAAGAAACACTTCAAGACTCTAGGAACACTTTCCTCTCTCTCTCTACTTCAATAACTTGGTAAACAAAATAATGTAATAATGAGGATTAAGACAAGGTTTCAAGACCTTTTCCATTTAGAAAATGTCAATTTTCAATAATGTTGGTCATGTGAAAAACCAATTAATATAAATTAATTCCCTTTTAAAATGCTTTTACTTGTACAAACACGAATCAGAAAAAAATAAATCCACATACTTCCTTAGGATTTTGAGCAGTATTGGGTAAAGTCTAGCAAACAGGAGAGAAATGAATGAACAGCTCTCATTAAGTCGTATCACA
Organism: Myotis brandtii; assembly: GCF_000412655.1. Taxonomy (NCBI): domain Eukaryota; kingdom Metazoa; phylum Chordata; class Mammalia; order Chiroptera; family Vespertilionidae; genus Myotis; species Myotis brandtii. Next base: position 1,097,655 of record NW_005371012.1, on the reverse strand, counting down.
CCACCTCATCAAACTACAAATAGCATATGGACCTGTTTTGGCCCATCAGGTGTTGGCATGCTAATGGTGCTACAAAACTAGCAGGGGAACTAGACACAGCAACGCTTGCTTATAAACCAGGGCCACTGTGTGACAGAAATACTAACTGAACAGCCAGTCGCATTGCAAACTTTCTGAACTGCATCTTCCACCTCATCTCGCAGGTCATCTTCAAAGTCAACTCCCTTTGTCTTGACCTTTTCTCTTTTATTTGATTCATCTTGATGAAGCATCTGAAACTATAAAAGGAATATTCAGAGTTATCACCATGCAACTCTTGCAAACTATGTTCAGAATCTTCAACACAGGAAAACACTCTAATATCAAAAACATTCACATATATAGGGGGGAAATTCCAGAAACAATCTTAAAATCTATGATTAGGCTAAATTTCATCCAGATAGTGCGGGAAGCCAATTCCAGACAGCAGGGCTGAATCTGGAGTGGCTGAAGGGCATTTCCCCAAACCTGAAAAGGATGATTGCTTGCTACCAGACAGCTAAGGGCATCTCAATCTACATGTTATTGCCCCCTGTTGGCCAAACACCTGAACAGTCGAAGGCAGTTTCTCCAAAACCTGATAATCTGACAATGGACTATGTATACGGAAACTCTACCCTTTGATGTGTATATCTCTACCTTGCCTTAGGACAAATTGTGTTCATAAAAAGCATGGGGTCCTGAGACGAGGAGAACTTAGTTCCTTTTAGCTAATGACCACCAAATGCCTTTCAAAATTATGCTTCGTCTCTGGACTCTTTATTAAGTTACACACAGCCCTTCTCCAGATTGCTGAACCCTTCAAGATGCTGGATCAAGAACCCCGGCAGATAGTTCATCCAGTCTACAATAGAAGTATTAGAGAGAACGGCCCATGATGTGGTAGGAAGTGTTCAGTAAGAATGGCATTAGCACTCCTTCAGTTTCCAGATGCCTACGTTTTGGCCATGGCTGCTGACTCAAATGGCACACATTTTTCTCAGCTGATTTCCAGAGGCATGAGCCTAGCAACAGAAGTGATCCTCTGCCCCAGCACCTGTGGCAGGACAGCGCGTCTCGAAGAAACAGGCATACGCCTCTCAGCTGGCTCCCTAGGCCCTTTGTGAGCATCAGCCAGCTCTGAATTCCTGTCCCAGCTGAGAGGCATGAGCCTAGCAACAGAAGTGATCCTCTGCCCCAGCACCTGTGGCAGGACAGCGCGTCTCGAAGAAACAGGCATACGCCTCTCAGCTGGCTCCCTAGGCCCTTTGTGAGCATCAGCCAGCTCTGAATTCCTGTCCCAGCTGGACAGTCACAGTGGCATGGCTCATCTAACCTCACGTGTACACTACCACACTCACAGGAATCTGTCAATCCAAACTCTAACACCACAAAGAGCAGTCCCCTAGGATCCATGCAGCCTTTGCAGCCTATGCCTAAACCAGAAGAGCCAAAAGCATCCCTCTCAGCTGCTCAGTCCCTGCTCCTTCTGCTTGCTATTAATGCAGGAGACGGGAAAAGGGCAAGGACCTTTCTATTTTCTGCATGTGAAAGTATAAGTGCCGGATAGAGTGCTAATAAAAAGCAGCTCATTATAAAAGTATATTCTAACAATTTGGCAATGTGTATCAGGAGTCTTTGAAATTTATCCGAAGAACTAATGTCAAGCACAGAAAGGACTTACATAAAAGTGCTCATCAAATTGCCAAACAGTGGTGAATAACTGACAACAAGCTAACAGTTTCATGGTGTGGGTGTGGCTAAATAACTACAGTAAATCCACAGAATGATGCCTCATGCCCACTAAAGTAAGGAACACACCACTACCATTATTATTTAACAATGTACAGGAGGCATTAGTCAATGCAATTAACCAAAAAAAAAAAAAAAAAAATAAAAAA
>NW_005371012.1:1090992-1092639 GCF_000412655.1 Myotis brandtii | reverse complement strand
AAGGGCATTTCCCCAAACCTGAAAAGGATGATTGCTTGCTACCAGACAGCTAAGGGCATCTCAATCTACATGTTATTGCCCCCTGTTGGCCAAACACCTGAACAGTCGAAGGCAGTTTCTCCAAAACCTGATAATCTGACAATGGACTATGTATACGGAAACTCTACCCTTTGATGTGTATATCTCTACCTTGCCTTAGGACAAATTGTGTTCATAAAAAGCATGGGGTCCTGAGACGAGGAGAACTTAGTTCCTTTTAGCTAATGACCACCAAATGCCTTTCAAAATTATGCTTCGTCTCTGGACTCTTTATTAAGTTACACACAGCCCTTCTCCAGATTGCTGAACCCTTCAAGATGCTGGATCAAGAACCCCGGCAGATAGTTCATCCAGTCTACAATAGAAGTATTAGAGAGAACGGCCCATGATGTGGTAGGAAGTGTTCAGTAAGAATGGCATTAGCACTCCTTCAGTTTCCAGATGCCTACGTTTTGGCCATGGCTGCTGACTCAAATGGCACACATTTTTCTCAGCTGATTTCCAGAGGCATGAGCCTAGCAACAGAAGTGATCCTCTGCCCCAGCACCTGTGGCAGGACAGCGCGTCTCGAAGAAACAGGCATACGCCTCTCAGCTGGCTCCCTAGGCCCTTTGTGAGCATCAGCCAGCTCTGAATTCCTGTCCCAGCTGGACAGTCACAGTGGCATGGCTCATCTAACCTCACGTGTACACTACCACACTCACAGGAATCTGTCAATCCAAACTCTAACACCACAAAGAGCAGTCCCCTAGGATCCATGCAGCCTTTGCAGCCTATGCCTAAACCAGAAGAGCCAAAAGCATCCCTCTCAGCTGCTCAGTCCCTGCTCCTTCTGCTTGCTATTAATGCAGGAGACGGGAAAAGGGCAAGGACCTTTCTATTTTCTGCATGTGAAAGTATAAGTGCCGGATAGAGTGCTAATAAAAAGCAACTCATTATAAAAGTATATTCTAACAATTTGGCAATGTGTATCAGGAGTCTTTGAAATTTATCCGAAGAACTAATGTCAAGCACAGAAAGGACTTACATAAAAGTGCTCATCAAATTGCCAAACAGTGGTGAATAACTGACAACAAGCTAACAGTTTCATGGTGTGGGTGTGGCTAAATAACTACAGTAAATCCACAGAATGATGCCTCATGCCCACTAAAGTAAGGAACACACCACTACCATTATTATTTAACAATGTACAGGAGGCATTAGTCAATGCAATTAACCAAAAAAAAAAAAAAAAATTAGAAGTATCAAATTAAAAAGAAAGAATAAAAGTTATCACTATTGGCAGATGATAATTCTATATCTAAAAGAAAAACTACTACCAACAAAAAGAATTCTGACAAATCATCTACACTAATAAAAGAGAAACATGGTAATTGGCGTACGACCGCTACCCTTCCCATTGGCTAATCAGGGAGATATGCAAATTAACTGACAGCCAAGATGGCGGCCGGCAGCCAGGCAGCTGATGCGAACAGGGAGGCTTGCTTCCTTCAGTGAAGGAGGACTCCAACGTTCCCCGCCTGCGCTGCCCACCTCTGAGCTTCAGTTGGAAACATTGTAACATTTATAGAAGATAAACAAAACCCCAGAAACCTCCTGTCAGTCAGC
>NW_005371012.1:1074179-1090440 GCF_000412655.1 Myotis brandtii | reverse complement strand
AACTCCCCTATTGGCCCTACTCTGTGAGTGACAGGGGGGAGCTCCCCAAACCCCTGATCGACCCTGCTCTGTGTGTGACAGGGTACGGAGCCCCAACCCCCATGATGGGCCCTGCTCTGTGCATGACAGGGGGCAGCGCCCCAACCCCCTGATCGGCCCTGCTCTGTGCGTGACAGGGGGTGGCTCCGCAACTTCCCTATCGACCCTGCCTTGAGTGTGACAGGGGGCGGTGCCCCAACCCCCCAATCGGCTGTACCCTGAGCCTGACTAGGGGTGGCATTGCAACCTCCCGATCCGCCCTGCTCTGTGCATGACAGGGGGCGGCGCCCCAACTCCCCAATCGGCCCTACTCTGAGCCCGACCAGGGGCTGCACCTAGGGATTGGGCCTGCCCTCTGCCACCCGGGAGCAGGCCTAAGCCAGCAGGGCATTATCTCCTGAGGGGTCCCAGACTGCGAGAGGGCACAGGCCGGGCTGAGGGAGCCCCCCTTCCCCCCCGAGTGCACAAATTTTTGTGCACCGGGCCTCTAGTATATTTTATAAGAATCTAATATCCAGAATATATAAAGAACTCTTACAACTCAACAACAACGAAAGTACAAATAACCCAATTAGAATATGGGCAAAGGACTTGACTAGGCATTTCTCCAAAGATACAAGTGGTCAAGAAGCACATGGAAAGATGCTCAACATCATTAGCCATTAAGGAAATGCAAATCCAAACCACAGGTACCGCTTCACACCTGCAGGATGGCCGTAATTTTAAAAAGAAAGCAAAAGTAAGTATTAGTGGAGATGTGCAAAAAGTGGAACCCTCAGAACAGTGCTAGTGGGAATGTAAACTAGTGCAGCCACTGTGGAAAACGGGTGGCAGTTCCTCACAGAGTTAACATAGAATTATCTATCTTATGACCAGTGAGTCCACTCCTAGTATAAACCCAAAAGATTAAAAACAGGCACTCAAACAACTTTATACATAGATATTCATAGCAGAGCAGTGTTAACCCCCCGACCCCTGAGATCTGTCGTTCTGTTCCATGCATCCATGCCTGTGGACCTATTTTGTTTGTCAGTTTATTTTGTTCATTAGATTCCACATATAAGTGAGATCATGTGATACTTGTCTTTCTCCAACTGGCTTATTTCGCTTAGCATAATCATCTCCAGGTCCAGAAGCATGGATTAATTTTAAAACTAAAAGTAATTTAAAATTTTTATATAAATTCTATCCATGGAATCAGAACTATCAGTTACTAGGGAAAGCAAAAGAATGGCAAGCAATTTTATCTGTCACTCTCACCTGAGCTAAAAAAGTAAAAACAAATCAACCCCACACAGATTCTTAAAGGCAATTTTCCATAAAAACATCACTGGTTTTTAGCTCCAGGCACCCAGCCCTCGACCTGGTTCCTTCTGAGCTGAGGATACAGAACACGGAGGCCTCACTCACATCGGTCTGGAGATGAGCAGGAGCTTCCGAGTTGTCATTGATCCTCCGAACGCTGTCATAGTGTTCACCGTATCGATATGCGATGTGTAACTCCCGCACGCTGCTTTTATCTGTACCGCGAATCTGGAAGCAAAAGAAAGGAGATGCCAGTGAGGATTTGGTCGGTGTCAATTCATGGAGAGAAATGCTACCTAGGAAGCCCAGTCTACAGGCTCGATGTGAAATGACTTGGGAATAAGACTGGGTATGCCCAGAGCAACTTCTGACTTATCTTTCTCCTGCCCATGCATGCATGCTTCAATGTGCTTAGTATGGAACTATATGGAAATAAATCCACATGGAAACACACATTCAACAACCAGGGAAGACTCACAGTGAAGTTAAACTGGCTAAAGTTTCACGCATCAGTGCCTCTCTAGATGCACGGCCCCTTGCAAGAGGGAAGGCCTACGGGCACAGCAAATTTGCTGGGCTTAAAGTGCAAACAATTTGGAGGCTCTCTTTGAGAAAAAAAAATACAAGATTACAAATAGAGAAATGCCACAGCCCTTCCCAGGACCTAGAAAGGAGGCCATAACAATGAGGGGCCTTCCACTTATGCTTCATTACTTCACAATAAACGTGCCCCTGTCGTTCCAACAAAAATAGCATCTTCCATTACCCACATGCTGAGAAACACAAACAACTCCAATCTCCCACTGACATCAAGTTCAGAACAGTATTATTTAAAGTCAAGTGGTACTACTTCCTTGTACAGCCCTGGAGGCACTACTCACAAGATATTCTATGTGAACAGCACCCCTGGGCCACTCCCCAGCAAGAACAGTACTCCTCAGAGTCACGTCATAAGGTTCAGCCTGGGTGTACCCACCAAACACTCCCCCTGACAGAAACTCTAAAGTGATTCTGAATCTGTTGTTTAGAAAGCAGTAACCACCTCTTAGTTACAACTCTAAAATGTTAGCACTTCCTTCTTGTTTTTTCCTGAAAGTCAGGCACTACTGCTCATTTTAACACTAGCTGTGGTCTAACAGCACAGCAAGAACCATGGAACAAACAGGAACCACAAGTGACCAGAAGCTAGAACCATGAAGTTTTCTCCAGGTAAACCATTTAGGCCTCAAAGTACAGACGGTCTGCTTTTCACATGTACAAAATAGAGACAGCATCATTTATCTCCCAGGGAGAGTACTGGGAAAGGAAACTCGATATTAGAATATCTGAATGACATAATCCCTAAAGTACTTACATATTTAAGTAATACTACTATATACGCATTATGCATAGGAAAAAAAATAGGAAGAATGGTCATCAAATAGTTGACTGCAATTTCCATGAGTAGGGAGATTACAGAGGACTTTCACTTTCTACATCACACCTATCTATACTGTTCACAGAAGCATAGATTCCACTTGTAACCAGGAAAGAAATGTAGGGTTCCTATCTCCATTGTTGTATGAGCCTACCCATTTCAGTGCAAGAGTTCTGACCCATGACAGTAGCAATCAAAACAATTTCAATTCTTAAATTTCATTGGGGTGATGGGATATGGGGGGCAGGGGAGAGAGCCAGTGGATAGTTCCATTATACAACAAATACATTTATTTTAAAAACATATACTTTCAATGTTTAGCAATCCATGAAAGATAACTCTATAGAAATGTATTTTTAAACATTCTAACTCTGCAGAATTATCTTCCACGACTTAAATAATTAAGAAACTAATATAAAGTTATCAATGGAGAAAAAGCAGGCTATGGTTACTGAGTTGGCACGGAGTACTTTCCTGCAAGAGTGGGTCACTATGCTATATATTCAAATTATTTTGATGACTTCTGCTGAACAGTAATAATTTAATGACAAAACACTGGGACAATGAAGAAGGTAACTCTTGGCTCACAGACCACCCTCAGAGAACACCTCACTAAAAACATATCTCTCCCTGGTGTCAGTACATCCGACAATACTGCCCCAAAGGACACACACACACACACACATCATTTCCCTCCCAGTAAAATCCCTCACCAACCCATGGAATATCTCATTTATTTTACTTTAATTTTATTAAAAGGACATTATGCCAGACACAAAGGCTATATACAGCCATTTAGATAACATTCTGGAAAAGCAAAACTGTAACAGACCAATCAGATTAGTGGTTACTGGGGTTGGGGACATGGGGAGGGGACTAGTGACTCAAAAGGGCATGAGGAAACTTTTGGGGGTAATGGAACTATTCTATGTGTTGTCAGTGGTAATGGTTACATGACTATTTTGTAAAAAAAATAAAAATAAAAAGTATGCCTAAGAAGGGTTAATTTTGCTCTATGTAAATTATATCTCTATAAACTCCACTTTAGTTTTAATCAGCAAAGACTATGAATAAACAACTTACAAAGGAAAATATATGCTGATGGTCTAGGAAAAAGTGAGAAAAAAGGCCACAGTTGCCATTATAATAATATATAGAGATACATAAGTGTATGTGTACATAGACATGTCTGTATGTGTGTAGATATGTTTAAAAGGTGTATAAAACACTGTGATACATATCTTTCCATATGAATATTTTTATAGCTAAGAGCAGGGGTCCTCAAACTACGGCCCACGGGCCACATGCAAATACAAATATTGTATTTGTTCCCATTCTGTTTTTTTACTTCAAAATAAGATATGTGCAGTGTGCATAGGAATTTGTTCATAGTTTTTTTTTAAACTATAGTCTGGCCCTCCAACGGTCTGAGGGACAGTGAACTGGCCCCCTGTTTAAAAAGTTTGAGGACCCCTAGCTAAGAGTATATGTGAATGACAGGGATACACACTAAAATGTTAACAGTAATCATCTCTAGGGAATGTTGCTCTGGCTGATTTTTATTTGCCTTTGTTAGTTTTTCTGAATTTTCAAATTTGTCTACATTTAGTATGTTTTACCTAATTAAAAAAAGAAGTTAGACCCAGAGGAGCAATGGAGGGGGAGGACTGATAGAAATCACACACCCAGTCTGCAGGAGGAGAGCTACAAAGTACGGAAAGCACTCTGAACAAAAGGAGGAACAGCAAGGGGGTGGCCTGTATATACTTTCTCCTCAACCTCTGACCTTCCAAACAAAATGTTTGGTCTGATGGATTGGGAGGCCAGGCTAATTTAGGATACCAAAGGTAAAGAAAGTTGAATGGACAGCGAGTTCACTCAGTGGCTCCACAATGTGTTCTGCCACCCTAGAGCACAAACTGAACATTTACTGTACGATCTCATCTGCTGTAGAAAACCACTGGGACCAAAGATACAGCTGAGCAGACCAGAGAGAAATGGAGCTTGACATCCTAGGCCAGTGGTCGGCAAACTGCGGCCCCTTCAGTGTGGCTCTTCCATAAAATACCACGTGCGGGCGCGCATGTACAGTGCAACTGAAACTTCGTGGCCACACTCAAGGGGCCAAAGAGCCGCATGTGGCTCGCGAGCCGCAGTTTGCCAACCACTATCATAGGCCATGAAATAAATTTTGTTGTTCAGAACATCCTTTTTAGCAATGGTTAGTATAGTAAATTTGGTCTCTGGGTCCCTTCACCTAAAAAACACAAACATACCTGAGGGACTAAGCATACTTCAAAACTAAATTTGTATGTACTAGTCTTTTAAAACTCGCTTAGATATTTTACAGAATTTTAGACAGTATTTCCACATTAGGCTCTCTGCCCCAAACTACCCAGTTAACTGACTGTTGAATAATGTTTCTGGCATTTAAAGGTTTCTGAATTATACTCCAGACTCCATGTGAACTTGGCACAGGGTAATCCCAAGCCACCAAACGCTTCTGGTCTTTGGTTAGGCTCACAATCCAAGTTACCCTGTTCAATAGCACAGGCCATGCCTTGTCATCTTAGGACATCCCAAAAGCTAAGTTATAATGAAGAGCTTCAGATAAACTCTTGTTTTGTTTTTGTTAATCCTCACCCAAGGATATTTTTTCCATTGAGTTTTAGAGACAGAAGAAGAGAGGGAGGGAGGGAGAGAGGGAGGAAGAAGAGAGAGAGAAAAAAAACATTGATGTGAGAGAGACACATAGATTGGTTGCCTCCCACATGCGCCCCAACCGGGGCCAGGGATTGAACCTGCAACTCAGGTATAAGCCCTTCACTGGGAATTGAACCCACGACCTTTCAGTGTGTGGGCTGACCCACTAACCACTTTAGCAAAACTGGCCAGGGCCAGATAAACTCTTGAATAGGTGACCTACCTGCCACAAAGGGGCATTAAGTTGATGAATCACCACATTCAATTGATGATTTCTTGCAAAGGCTACAATTGCATCATTGCCAGCAAATGTACCAGGCTTTGCCAAACTGGCCACTGCATGGAAATAGGAGAGAGAGAAACATGAAGTCTTCATAATGGAAAAATCCAAACGCAAATATGCTTTAGTACTTAGTTCCAAATAATGAGAAACAAGGGTAGACATCTAAAAAGTCTATTCGCATTGTCAGAGTCTAGGAACTCAGATGTTTGAGCATATGCACAGTGCTACTCACAAGGGCACCAACCATTCTAAACAAAGGATTCGTTTACTTACTCTTTCAACAACTATTTGCTGAATGTTTCCTATAAGCCTCACTCTATAAAAGACCCGGGAAATTTAATAATAAGCAGTGATTATAACAGTTTGCATTAATGAATGCATATTATGTGTCAAGCACTGTGCTACTCCGCATGGATTATCACTTTTACTAGTAATCCTCCAAACAATCCTCTGGCAGGCATTATCACGCACACCATCTTAGAGATGAGGCACCAAGTAAGGTCACAATACCAGGCATCCTGACTCCAAGATCCTGGCTTTTGGCGACTCCATTACACAGCCTGTCAGTTTGCCCTTGAGAAGTTTATAACCAATGAGGGCAAGCAAGAAAACAGGCGCCACTGAAGCATATAAGTGCTGTAGGAAAGGATGTATGGTAAAGAATCTGGCCTTGCCCAAAGAAAGGTCTGACCTTTATCCCTGGCTCTTGAGAGATAACCTCTAAACCAGCGGTTCTCAACCTGTGGGTCGCGACCCCTTTGGGGCTCGAATGACCCTTTCACAGGGGTCGCCTAAGACCATCGGAAAACACATATATAATTACATATTGTTTTTGTGATTAATCACTATGCTTTAATTATGTTCAATTTGTAACAATGAAATTGGGGGTCACCACAACATGAGGAACTGTATTACAGGGTTGCGGCATTAGGAAGGTTGAGAACCACTGCTCTAAACCCTTCAAATTTCCCAAGTGATAGGAATGTCTTTGTTATTCACAGTGGGCTCCTCAGCCACACCTGACAGTTTAAGTTAATGAGGTGACTCTCTGACCATGTGATGTCAGCCAGATCTGGAAACTGGGGAGCTAGGCAATCAATCAAACCCACACCATGAAACGCCAATAAAAACTCTGGACACCAAAGTTCAGGTGAGCTTCGTGGCTGACAATACTCTATCACACATGGATGCCAGGAGGAGGATGCATCCTGAGGACAAGAAAAGCTTTGTGTTTGGAACCTTCCCACTCTGCCCTTTGGCTAATTTTGACCTATAACCTTGCCATATAATAAACTATACCTGTGAGTATAAGGGCCTTCAGTGAGTTCAGTGAGTCCTTATAGCAAATCATTGAGCCTGAGAGCGGTTCAGGAAACCCCAAACTTAATTGGTGTCAGAAGTGAGGGAAGTCTTGGGAAAGACTGTGCCCTAAAACCTTTCAGCTTGGCTAACTCCAGGTCCGAGAGCGTAAGCCAGTTTGGTTGTGGGGAGGGGGTGGTAAGGTGTATCAGATAAGCTTCTTGACTTAGACAACTAAGCTAATTCCCAAATGACAGGAGATAGAAGAGAAATGATGTTCCAAGCAGAGGAGAGAGAGGAGAGATGAGTGGGGTAGATACATGAGTCTGTGGACTATACAGTTTTGCAGAAATTTAGAATGCTAAGACAGCAGGGTGGGAGGTGAGAATAGAGAAATAAGAAAATCACAGATAGCAAAGGGCTCAAGAGTTTGGCCTTTATCCTGACTGAGGTCAATGGGGAGCAGCCAATGGGTTGTAGATAGGGGAAAGATTTATTTTTAGGTCACTACTCCAGCTGCAAAAAAAAAACCCAAACTGAATGGGTCAAGTAGCAATGAGACAAGTTAAAAAAGTATTGAAGAAATCTAGGCTAATGACCACAGAGGCCTGATTTTACAAAATGGTAGCAGTGAGAGAAAAGATATCAAGGTAGATGTAACAAGACTTAATGAATGACTGGGTACGAGGAGGGACGGAGAGGAGCATTAAGAACATTGAGGATTGTGATCTAGATATTTGTACAATTGGAGAAAACATGTTGCTGCTTCTCCAAAGCCAGTCTAAAAGAAAAGAATAATCCTAAAAGATACAGCCAGATGCAGGGTAACCAGGCCCTGAAAAGTTAAGTGAGCCGTTCATTTATTCATTCAACAAACATCTTAGGAGTGCCTACCATTACCAGGTTGGGGAAGAGATACAGTCCCTGCCCTCAAGAATCTCAGTGAAACAAGGTAGACAGACGTTAAAAACGAGTAACTATGATACGAGGGATAATGTAATAAGCCTAGTCTTCACCTGGCACACAAACATAATGTGCAGACATCTAGGTTTCTTTCCACTTCTGCCAGGGCAGTCAGAGCCACTCCTCGCTTTGAAGCTCAAATTCTTTATGAAGCACCAACCAGCGATCAGGAACACACAGTGACATTTCAAGAAAACAACTGGCCATTGTACATCTAAAGTGACTACCACACTGGACACAAGTCCCTTACCCTGTCACACCTCCAAATCAACCACTTCATTCAAAATGTTCAAAGTGGAATTTCAAGTCACAAACTAAAAACTCACTTCATCAAAAATATTTTAATTGGACCAATGACACCATTTTATTTGGCTAAACTACAAAACATGCCCCGTATACCCGCATTTAATTTGTAAACTGCTGACCATCTGGTAAACTGTACCTATGTGCTAGACAAAAAGTGATCAGAGAGAGGGACCATTAACTCAGTGAATACTATCAACTACTCAGTGGGAGTTTTGTTGCTGTGCCTAGTGAATGAGTTCTTCCCTTTTGAGTAATGAATCACTGATAGCTCCCCCCTCACCCCCCCAATGACTTCCTCCTATGGCCCGCTACCTAGCCATTCCCCAACAGAATCTTCAGAATCACTTTTGCCTCCCCTCTCCACCCCCAATGAGTCCTGTCAATTATACTACCAGTTGTATCTTGGCCTGGACCCCGCTCATCATCCCCAGCAGCTGCCTTGGTGGAGACCCTCTTCCTCTTTCATCCGGCCAATGCAAAGAGCTCCTAGCTCATCTCCCTTCTCAGTCTCTCTCCCCGTTCTTTCTTGACATGGTTCCCAGAGTTAGCTCTCTAACACACGGGGAATATTCTCTCCCTTTCCTGATAAGAGACAGGTAAGACTGAACTCTGTGATAAAAATGTTATTGTAAAACATAAATATATCAGCACCTAGCACAGAACATCCTCAGTAAATAATTGTCAAATTAAAGTTTCAAAGTTCATATGTACTTTCTCACTAGATTTGTGCCTATGAGGAACTAATTAAAATCACTAAATAATTTGCCTCAAAGAAAACAGGTTGTGTTTGGGGTTTGAGTGAGAAATTAAAATGACTTTATTGATTTTTCTGGTTAAAAATACATGATCATTTAAAAGTCTGATGCTCTACCGACTGAGCTACCCGGGCTCTTATTGATCATTTAAAATCAGAAATATCTATAGAAGATACTTTAAAATATGCACAGACCCATCATCCCCAGATGGCAAACAGTTAAGAACTTATTTTAATTATATCCTTCAATCTTCATCAAAAAAGCCTATAATAGGTGCTATTATCATCTCCCCTTTACAGAAGTTTAAAGGGAGTAAAAAATAAGTGGAGCCAAGATTAAACAATCATAAAATGTTAGTATTTTTCTAGAATTTTTCTAGTATGCTTTTCTGTGTGTATACCTTTTAAAAATAGGACCAATCTATTTCACAGCCTGCTTCCCCCACCACTCCAATTGAATAAGAAGTTATGAACAGCTTTTCAAGTCAATGAACATCAATCATCATTGTTATTAAGGGCATACTCATCTAAACCTATTGAATCCCAACTGCCTAGCATGTTGCCTATCACAGAGCAGACAAATAATATTTGTTGAATACATGCCATAGTTTATGTAACCAAATCCCTGGCTGGGAGGGTGTGGGATGCTGATGGATTTAGTTACCAATGTATTATTTCTGGAGGATCCAGTGTCCCACGGGGAACCTACCATGCTTCTCAAAGGGAATGTCATCTTCTACAAAGGGTTCAAAATCTTCCCGCTGCTTGATCATGTAGTCTACGGTCTCTTGTCGGTGCTGGAGATGATTTCGTGAGTGTCCCTCCAACTGATCACCAAGAGCTCTGAACAGGCAATTACTATCAAAACAAAAATGTTGGTCACAACCTTTTAAAAATTAATTTAGTTCATCAAAAACAACAATGCTTCATGCCAGGCCATCCATGGAAATCCTCCACACAGAGACAAGAGAAGGCCTTAATCTGACACTCTATGATTCTTCCCAGATACTGAGGGAGAGCACTAGAGCACATGTCCAACTACATTACCTCCATAAGAGGCACAAACAAGAACTCTATTCCCTAGTTACCAGCTGGCCGACTCAGGAAAGTCATTAAACATCCCTGGGCCTCAGCTGCTTCCACAAGTGAGGCTGGTGACACACTAACCACCTGAAGACAGGGTCCAGACACTACAGGCCATTTCTCAAGGGCTCTGATTCCCAAATGCTCTTCCAAAATGATAAAGCGTATCTACTGCCTCTTTCCTGAAACAAGTTTCACTATAGCTGCCCAGCTGACTAGTCATTCACCTAACAGAGAGTCCCAAAAGGTAGTAATTTGTCAAACTCCCAACACAAACAACTGAACTCAGCATCCTAAGTCTAAAGAACACAGTGGAGAAACCATGAAAGGTACTTGGCCAATGAATGCATAGGCGTACTACACCATGACACTTCCCTCTTCCTGGGCTCACTTCTACCCAGGGAGCTGCAATGCTCCTGTTAGTCCTGCTAAATGGAAACTTTAAACACAATTTTCACTTCGTTTTGTCTCTAAAATTAAAATGCTGGCAATAAACTTTAAGATTTATCATTACTTTCAAACCCCTCAAAGGTTCCTAAAATTCCAAACTATATCACAAACACAGAGCCCAGATACTCAGAAACAAACACAATCTGGTATCCTTAAAACTAAGGAAATAAAAAATTCTGAAGCCAAACAGTTGCCCAGTTTCACACCAAACTGTTTCCTCTTCCAAATGAAAACCCATGACACTCTAATTACAAAATATAAGCTTACCACTTCCAGAAGGACTTTCAGACGCAAATGCATACGAGAAAGGAGTTTTTGTTTTTCAATTCAGAAAAATGAACTTTCAATAGAAAGTTATACAGAGGCAGACATCTCTTCAAAAGTATAAGGATTCATACTATTTTTTGTGCAAGGGGGGGAGGAAATATTTAAAGATGACAGATTCTATAAACTAGAAACCAAGAAGCTTTGCATCAATCTGAGGCAAGATTCTAGAAGAGACTGGAATACAGCAGTTGTATACTAGATGAGGTGTCTTGTTGCTGAAATCTAACAATGGCAGTCTTTGTTCAACCATGGGGGCGGGGGAAGTAGGCTAATGAATAAAGCGTTCTCAATTTTAGGCTTTTCTCTCAAACTTTTCTTAAACCTTTAGGTCTATTCTTTAATCTAGCTTAAAAGGTGTCACTTAGCCCAAAATTGTGTATTTAGTTCTTTTATATTTAATATATCAAAATGCATAATGTTTTACAAAAGTAACATGCTTTCTAAGTACTTTTAGTAACATGGGCACATGTTCTCCATATAAAGCCAAAAAAGTAGGTATAAAACTACATTGCATGAGCTCAAATGTGTTCATCTGCACACTACACACAAATGTATGCAAAGAAAATTAAACATCTCTTACAATGTGCCAGGCACTGCTGAAAACACTTTACAGGTATTGATCACAGCACTGAGCTAGGTACTATCCCCCTAGGGCAGTGGTTCTCAACCTTCCTAATGCCACGACCCTTTAATACAGTTCCTCATATTGTGGTGACCCCCAACCATAAATTATTTCCGTTGCTACTTCATAACTGTAATTTATGTAATTTCCGTTGCTACTGTTATGAATCGTAATGTAAATATCTGATATGCAGGATGTATTTTCATTGTTACAAATTGAACATAATTAAAGCATAGTGATTAATTACAAAAACAATATGTAATTATATATGTGTTTTCCAATGGTCTTAGGCAATCCCTGTGAAAGGGTCGTTCGACCCCCCAAGGGGTCGCGACCCACAGGTTGAGAACCGCTGCCCTAGGGTAACCCACTCAAGGTCACATAACTGGTATGTAGTGGATCAGAATTCAAACCCAGCCACCAAAATGTCAGCTGTAGTTACCCCTAGGTAATAGAATTGTAAATAAATGTTAAATTATATATTATTTTAATATACTTTTCTATATTTACCAAACTTTCCTGAGATCACTCAAGACAGTCAAAATGAAAAATCAAGATAGACAAATCACTTCCTTTTCTGACAGCTGCAAGGTGAGGACACAGGAAATGTGAACAATCACTACAGGCAACTGAGTTCCCTTAGGGAGCCCGGAGAGAGAGCACGCTGAGAACAAAGTGTCCTTGCTCAAAGGACCTCTCGGAAGATCCCACCGTTTCCTGAGTCCACACCCTCACCCACACACCACAGCAGGCTTCTAAACCCCACACTATTGACATTTGGGGATAATTCTTTGCTGTGGGGGCTGTCCTGTTAACTGCAGAATGTTTATTAGGAGTATCCTTGGCCTCTACCAACCAGTAGCACCACCACCATCACCTTCCTCCCTGCCAGTTGCGACAAACAAAAATGTCTCCAGACATTGCCAAACGTTCGCCCGGGGACCAAAATCATCCCCACTTAAGAACGACTGTGCTACAGGAATATATACATCTACATCTACATCTACATCTACATCTACATCTACATATATATATACATATACATATAGGTCTTGTATTTGAGTTCACAAAACAACCAAGTACACAAAGTAGTAAGGGTTTTAAGGGCTTGATAATTTAGCATGGGCCATATTGTAAGACAGACATCAAAAAAATTAATGGGCTCCTAGGCTGCAGTAATACTAGCCCATGTGCAGAAAAAGGAGGGGGACAGGTTCCATTCTTTGAGATCAGCTAGAATATTGGGTACCATTCTAGTTACTGCATTTTAAGAGACATGTTCAGATAAAATGATGTGGTTTTAAAATCCATAAGAAGAAGAACATACACAATGACTAATGTTTAGGCTAAAGAAGGCTGGTCTAAGTTCTAGACCAGGGGTGGGCAAACTTTTTGACTCGAGGGCCACAATGGGTTCTTAAACTGGACCGGAGGGCCGGAACAAAAGCATGGATGGAGTGTTTGTGTGAACTAATATAAATTCAAAGTAAACATCATTACATAAAAGGGTACGGTCTTTTTTTTCAATAGTTTTATTCATTTCAAACGGGCCGGATCCGGCCCGCGGGCCGTAGTTTGTCCACGGCTGATCTAGACTCTAATCAATAAGTGGCTTTTAATTATGACTGCACGCAAGAATCACCTGTGGACCTTTTAAAAAATCGTCAGTAACCAGGCTGCACTGCCTGAGATTCTGGTGCTGCTGATCTAGGGGAGAGTCCAGACACTTATTTTTTCCAAAGTTCCCCAGGTGATTCTATTGTGCCACCAGGGCTGACAACCACTGTGCCCGAAACAAAAGCTGAGGCTGCTGCACCGGCGATGCAGGTAACTAATAGACAGGCAAGATGGCGTGTAAATGCCCATCACCAAGATCCTACAGTTCTAAAAACAAAATAAAAAATAAAACAACTTGTTTTGGGACAGAGATAAATGGCTTAAATTGGTGATTCTTCAATGTTTTAATTTTAGAACACTACTAGTTAGTTATGTAATTTAGGCTACGTTTAGTAAGATGTAACTGGATATAGCTCAGAGAGATCCTAATGTTGTTTGTACTGCCTAATCCAATTAGAGGTTCTTTTCACCCTTTAGCCAATGATGTTTTTCAGGACAACATCTAAGTTAAAATGTCTCTCTTGTTTTGAAATTGAATCCAATTTATGTGGGTCCACCTTCAAACAACATAACAAATCTGAAGGTGGCCCATGATGCATTACAAAACCCCATAAATAGCTCCCTAATTAATCTCTGCTAAACTGACTAAACTAACGGAAACATTAGACTCGGAGGATACCAGCTAATTTATCCCCAAGGACCCGGAGGTTCCAGAGTGCCACAATACCACACCATCAACAATGAACATGCCTCCAGAGCAAGATGCTCTCTCAGGCTACTCAATGTTGTAATCTGACCAGAATGGAAAGACGGGAGAGTGAAGACTGTCAACCATTTCTTATGTTACCAAAACTTTATTATATTTCACCAAAGAGTACTCAATAAATGTTAGTAAAAGAATATGCTGATACCTGCCAGCCCGTCACATACAAAGGAAACACCATCTGCTGCAGGGATAAAACCTATCACATCCCCAAACACACAATTCTAATGAGGGGAGACACCCAGTCCACCTCATGTACCCACGGGAAGAATTTGTTAGCTTCGTGGAGCCCACAGAAGAGGAATTATCGTTTTACCTAACACTGTCCAAAGAATAAAGACCTTGGAAGTGAAAACAAGCATTCCAGTCAAGTTGACCTCTGGCCTCTGCACCTCACTGACCCTGACTTCTACCCTTGTATCTTACACTCCTGTCATCCTAAACAACTTGCTATCGCTGGTGCCTTTACAGTTATTACTCCTCAGCCTGGAAAGTTCTCTTGGCATATTCCTATTGATCCTTCATGACCGGTCTGTACGTGACCTCCTCTGAGAGGCATCTAGCAGAGCACAGGTTTCAATGAGAATTTCTGAATGAATAAAGCCTTCCTGACCACTTCAGGGAGTGTTAGCCGCTTCCTTCTCAATAGTGCCACGATAATCAATCACTATTAAGAATACATCAAACTTTATCTTAATTATTTACATAATCCATTCTCATAGTGTGGCCCAGTTTAAGGGTGTGGGGAAAAGTACTTCCGAGACCCTTTCAGGGATTCCGTGAGTTCAAAACCAAGATGTTATTTATCTTTTTCACTCTCGGTCTCTCCCAAGTGTACAGTGGAGTTTTCCAGAGGCTATCTGATAAATGAGGTTATCACTCTGGCGGCCAATGGAATGTTTGCGTATTCTTGGTTTAAAATTTTCTTTTACTTTCTACTATAGTAAATATTGCTAGCTGTAACCCACATAAACAAAAGCTCTTTAGAGTCCCGGGTAATTTTTAAGAGTGTAAAGGTCCCAAGGCCAAAATGTTTGAGACCCGCTATTATGTTTCTCTCTTACGAGGCTATGAACTCCTTAAGTATCTCAGTCATCAATGTATTCCCAGCTCCTTGCTTAACCGATGTTTGCTGAACTAACTGAAGTATGCTCTCTCTGGTGGTTGGTGGTGAGGGGGAGATAGCACCCCCAAAGTTTCCCATAGCATCAGGAAACTCCTTCAAGATTTTACAACTCCCTGTGGTGTGATTTCTAAGCTACCTTCTGTTGAGTATTTCCGTTTCCTTGGCACCCTAACATTGAGAATACCATGCCCAGTAGAGCAAACACAAGCAACCAATCGTTTGCAAGGAGTAGCCCCACCCCAATCCCCCTGTATTCAACTGGTACTTGGCTGGATATAGCAGTGCCTTTTTGCTTGTGAGTTTGATTAAAATAAGTAAGGCCCTGAATTGTTAAAAAAAAATAATAAATAAAAATTAAAAAAAAAACCTTTATATCTGACCAAAATCAAGGTACTAGGTGAAAAGCAAGACCCAGCAAAGCAAGTCTTTAGCTGTAGTGACTCTAAAGCAAAGCAAGTCTTTAGCTGTAGGAAATGCCCCTTTGAGAGGCCCCGCTGAGGGTCTCGCTGGCCTCCCTCGCTACTGCTATTATTCATTCATTCGTTCACCCAAAATGCACTGAATGCCTCTATGTCCTGGGCACTGCGCTAAGTGGTGGTGAATACAATGTAATCAAACGAAACCCAATTAGCCTGAAGCACCGAGAACACTAGGAAACACGGGAAAGGGAAATCGGAGCCAGTTCATCAACAGGATCCATTATAACCGTTCTCCGCCCCTCTCCCCTGCCTACCCTTTTCCTTCTTCTCCCATCCATGCTCCTGCTTCCACACCCCCTTTCCTGAGCGATGTTTCCTTCCTTTCTCCCCTCCTACCCATTTATTTAGCCCGGGTCCCCTAAAAAGGCTGGACCTATACGCCAGTCCGATCCCCAAGGAAGCTTCACTTGCAGGGAAGAAACCGAAGCCCATGGGAGAATTAGAGAAGTTGGCTTCAGCGACAACGGGCGCTCACAGACCTAATTTCCCCAAAGGGGGAGGTGAGGGCTCAAAGTGCTGCACCCAGGGACCACGCCTCCATGCGTCCGACAGTCGGTGAGCCCGCTCTCCAGGCGGCTGCTCGCTCCCATTCCTGCAGGAACCAGCTGAAATGTCACCTTTCAGAGGCCTTCCCGGGCACCGACCTACAGGAGACCTGCCCCGGTATTCGATCTGGACCGCCTGCCAGCCTCCCCACGGCCTCCGCCACGAGCAGGGGGGTGGGG
>NW_005371012.1:1072895-1073681 GCF_000412655.1 Myotis brandtii | reverse complement strand
CGCCGACACCCGGCATCCAGGTCACGTGGCAGGGCCCCGCCCCCTCCGCGCAGGTGGAGGGTCAGCGCCATAGAGAGCTCCCCCTGGGAGGGCTAGAGAGGCTCCCATCCTTGTTTGCTCCGCGCTTCCCCCTAGCGGCGGGTGGTCTTCCAAGTGAGGAGCCAGTGAGTCCAGAGAACAAATGAAAAAGTCCAGAGAGAGGGTAGATGAAGGGAGAGTGAGAGGTGAGAATAGCGGCAAAAGTGAGGAAAGAATGGACACGAACACTTTTAACTCTAGCTGTGAGCCTGCAGTTGGGGTAGGCGTTTTCACATGACTCATTCTTGTTTAACTGTCCCAAATTACAGGAAACTGAATCTGAGAGGTTAGCTATGTTCAAGATCACACAGCTCAGATGCAGAGCTTTTCTCTGGTTTCAAAGCCATTCGCTTTGTTGATTTAACCTGCCCTTCTCGACCTACTGTCCCTCATAATTCAAGGGAGAGGTACTCTTCATTCCAGCGTAGGTTTGCCCGGACTGGGTAAGGGTCTTCCTGGGACACAGGAGTTGCCGTTTTAAAATCGGGACAGTCCCCGGCATACCAGGATAGTTGGTCATCCCGTTCCACACCCACCTACTCTGGAAGCTAACTCCATCAGCAATCCCCTCTGCTCCCTCATCTCTGCTCCTCTTCGGCAATAGCTCCCACTTCTTCAGTTTCAATTAACATCTGTATTTATCTCTGACTAGAGGCCCGGTGCATGAAATTCATGCACTTGGGGGGGGGGGGTCCCCTCCGCCTGGCC
>NW_005371012.1:1046504-1072695 GCF_000412655.1 Myotis brandtii | reverse complement strand
TGCATTGAGTGTCTGCCCCCTGGTGGTCAGTGCGCATCTTAGTGACGGGTCATTCCACCATTCGGTCGTTTGCAGATTAGCCTTTTATTATATAGGATGTGTAAAGAACTCTCATTTCAGGCCCGTGCTGGTGCCAGATGTAACACTGAAGCAAGGAGACATAGCAGCTGCCCTCAGGAAGCCCAGATGCTAGTGCAGTGGTTCTCAATTTTCCTAATGCCGCGACCCTTTAATACAGTTCCTCATGTTGTGGTGACCCCCAACCATAACATTATTTTCGTTGCTACTTCATAACTGTAATGTTGCTACTGTTATGAATCATAATGTAAATATCTGATATGCAGGATGTATTTTCATTGTTACAAATTGAACATAATTAAAGCATAGTGATTAATCACAAAAACAATATGTAATTATATATGTGTTTTCCGATGGCCTTAGGCGACCCCTGTGAAAGAGTCGTTCGACTCCCAAAGGGGTTGCGACCCACAGGTTGAGAACCGCTGTTCCAGTGGGACACAGCAATTACAATAATACTCCATGACAAATGCTGTCAAGGAGGAGGCACAAGGTGCTGTAAGGAAAAGTGGAGTGAAAAATGCAAAAAGGGCCCGGCAGCAGCTCCGTAGTTGAGCATCAACCTATGAACTAGGAGGTCACGGTTCAATTCCTGATCAGGGCATATGCCCAGGTTACGGGCTCAATACCCAGTGTAGAGTCAGAAGAAGGCAGCCAATCAATGATTCTCTCTCATCATTGATGTTTCTATCTCTCTGTCCCTCTCCCATCCTCTCGGAAATCAATAAAAATGTATATATGTATATTTTTAATTTATTTTTTTTTTTAATGCAAAAAGGCTTCCTGGAAGGTCTGAGTTCTAAGCAGAAGCTTAAGGGATGAGTAGGACTTGTCCAGACTGAGAAAGCTCAAAGCAAAAGGGACTGTGTATCCAACACCGAAGCTCGGATCAGAGGAACTGAAAGAAGTGCGATCTAATAGGAGCACAGAGCTTGAGCCATGAGGCCAGAAGCAGAAGGAAGGCTCAGCTTTGGACAACCTCACAGGGCATGTGAAAGAGTGTTATTCCAAAGCCTTAGAGCCATGGGGAGCCATGGAAGGATTTTAATCAGAACTAAAATGATCAGGTCTATTTTAGTGGGGAGAATGGGTTAAAGGTGGAATGCCAGGTAGGAGGCCCCTCTAGATGTTCAAAGACAGGTGATGGTGATGGTGATGGTGATGGTGATGGTGATGGTGATGGTGATGTCAAGTTCCTGAAATTCTTTCTCGACAGATCCTTCTTTGATTCTCAGGAAGAAAAAGGCATGAATTGTGTCTGGCTCCGCCTTTTCCTGCACAGACATTCCAAGCCTGCAATGACCCCTCTGCTTGTATTTAGTAAAGTTGGGAGGCAGTGCTAGGAGTGGAAAACCCCCGCCCAGGAAGGCAGAGACCCAGATTCCGGTCCAGGTCTGTCACTGACTGACTGACTCCATGATCTTGGGTTACTTGCTTCACTTCCCTAGTTTCCTTTTCCTCACCGGTAAAATGGGAATAACAGTGATGAAGACCAAATACAATAATAAAGATAGTAATGAGGAACTCTTATGGTGCTTACTATGTACAAGCACTATTCTAATTGCTTCGCAAACACTATCTTATTAATCATTACAATAACCCAATGAAATATGAGTTATTTTTTAATTTCTGCTTTGTAGATGAGAAGACTAAGGCACAGAGAGGTTAAGTAACTTTCCCAAAGTCACATAGCTAGCAAGTGGCAGAGCCATGATTTGAAGCCCGGCCATCTTAACCACTATATTATACTGCACGTGTAATTCGTTATAAACTGTAAAGAACTCTACATTATACATGAATTTGTTTCATTATTAACTCTCACATGCTCCCCATATTTGTCCCTGATACAGTCTTTCTACCATCGCTGTCATCCCATATCATAATTGTCTCATTTTCTGCTTAACTTTGCCTACGTTAAAACAGATCATAAAGATGTAGAGCCTGGGTTTCCATCCTAATCTCACCTTAGGTGAACTATTTAACGTCTGAACCTCAGTTTTCTATTCTGTAAAATTACTAGGTAACATAAGAATGGAGAGGTGTAAAGATTAAAGAAAAAATGCAAAGCCCAAGGCCCCATAAATAACAGCTTAATGAAGTTCTTCGAATCATTCCTCTGTGGAAGGTTTGGGACTGACACTGCAGAGCTCAGAAACTAGGGAAGAAGGACTTGTCACCACAAAACGTGGAAATGCAGGACATGTGAAAATATCGACAGACATGCAAACACTTGCCCTTCTTGTAAACGCCTTTCCTTGCATAAGCCCTTGGCCTGTCAGCCCAGGCCTAGAATTGTGAATGAGCTAGCTGCTCTTCTCTCAGCAGAGGTGTATGTTAGACAGCGTCTCCCTTTGAGTGCAAATCAATACTGCTTACAAATCATATCTAAAGGCCAAAGCAAAGGAGTGCTTGCGAATTACTTGGGTGCTCTACCAACGTCACCAGTGTGAATTAAAAGAATCATCAAACCTCCTTGGGGGGTATTTGGTACAAATCAGTAAAAAATTGTGACTAGAAGAATTTCAGTGAAGAAATGCACCTTTACTTGCAAAAACACACCATCAAGAACGTGCGGAAATGAGGACCTCGCACACTGCAGTTGGATGGGAAAGTAGTCTGGAGAAAATTGGGCAATCTCTGGTAACATCCTAGAAGCCAGGTGACCCAGAAACACCACAGATCATTATCCATCCTAGGAATCTTGCACACATGCACTCGGAGATGTGTCCAAGAATGGTTAAGGCATAATGGAGTAAAAAAGTAAATAATTAAACACAATGTAGACATCCACCAATAGGAAAACGGCTTCTTAAATTATGAAACAGCCATTTATCAAAGAGTCTGCACTAGTTGAAAAGGATGAGGTGGAGGGAAAATGAGGTAAGTCAACATGAACTCATATGGATGCTCCCCTAGACACATGGCAGAGCAAGCCATTCCAGGTATCCTTTACGTAAAACAGAACAACAGCATGAAACAAAACAGAAACACTGCATGTTTTCTGCAAGTATATATGTGCACTTAAATATATAGAAAGTGGTCTGAAAAGATAAAGCCCAAATTGATAAGAGTGAGGAAAGAGTGAATGTGACCTTACTTTTATATGTAACTAGAGGCCCAGTGCACAAAAATGGTGCACTTGGTGGGGGGAGGGTCCCCTAAGTTCAGCCTGCGCCCTCTCGCAGTCTGGGAGTCCTCAGGGAATGTCTGACTGACGGCCTAGGTCCTCCCTGTGGGCCTAAGCCATCAGTTGGACATCCTTAGTGCTGCCACGAAAGTGGGAGAGAATCCCGCCATCGTCGGTGCACTTGCTAGCAGTGAGCCCAGCTTCTGGCTGAGTGGCGCTCCTCCTGTGGGAGTGCACTGACCACCAGGGGGCAGTTCCTGCATTGAGCATCTGCCCCCTGGTGGTGTGCACATCATAGCGACCAGTCGTTCTGCCTTTTGGTTGATTTGCATATTAGCCTTTTATTGTATAGGATTGTTTTGTTGTTGTTAATCCTCCATTGATTTTTAGGGAGAGTGGAAGAGAGAGGGAAAGACAGAGAGAAATATCGATTGAGAGAAACACATCGGTTGGTTGCCTCCTGCATGAGCCCCAACCAGGGTCCAGGCTGGAAAGGAGCCTGCAACCAAGGTACGTGCCCTTGACCAGAATTGAACCCAAGACCCTTTGGTCCCCAGGCCAACACTCTATCCACTGAGCCTCTCAAGGGCTGTAATTCTTTTTAATGAGGACAAGGTAATTGTGTATTATGTATATAATTAGTAAAATTATTTTAGAGGACTAACAAAAATCTATTCTTCCCTTCAGAGTTCTTTTGGGGGTCTACTTGATCAGCTAACTTGAATTTGTAACAAGCATATTGCTTTTCCTGAACATGGCCATTACAGCCTCATTAGACCCAGTAACCAAAGGACATTCTCCTTGCAGGAGAGCCATTGCAGCCACAGCAGCTCTTACCACATCCACAGAAGAAATCGTCATGGGCTCTTCCTCTGCACTGATGTTCCTCGGGCAATAGAAGCTTTATTACATTCCCATCACACTCGACACCTTTCTGCAAGCTATCTTATCTCTTATGAAATCCTGTTACTGGCTTCTTCCCACATCACACTCTCTCACTGCAATCATCTCAACCCTGCAACTCACCTTTCTCTGCCTTTGGAGGAGATGTCTCATGACAGTGTGACTTTGACTTTGACCAACTACTGACACCTAGAGCTAATTTACAGGAAACTCCTGTTATGAATGCCAACTTCCCATGGTTCACGGATGGTTCCTATTTAAGATGAAGGTGGTCTAAGCAACTGCACTGCCAATAGCCACTTCAGGTCAACAGGCTGAACTCTATGCCTCAACGGGAGCTTGCACTGTAGCAAATGGTAAAGCTGCAAACATTTACACTGACAGTCCTTACACCATTGGGGCCGCTCATGATTTTGGTGTGATCTGGAAACAGAGAGGATTTCTAACCTCTGAGGATCTCCAATTAAGAATGGACTCTTTGTTAATAAACGACTAGTCACAGTCCAACTTCTCTATGCCTTGGCCATCATCAAAGTTCCTGGCCGCTCAAAATTTGACTCAGAAGAAGCTAAAGGCAACAATTTGGCTGCTCAAGCAGCAAGGACTGCTGCCTTAACATCTTTCAAAACTAAGGTCCACATAGCCAGCATTACTTACTTCCCAAAGGGAAATCTAAAATTCATTATTAAGAATGCTTAATCTAGGGCACTCTACAAGGAAAAGCTTGATTGAGCTGACAGTGGTTATAGTTTCAGTCCACTGACCAATTTGCAGTATGGCCCAAACAGGAAATCCATCCTTCCAGAGTCCAGGAAAAGACCCCGGATAGAAATGACTCATCAGCTAACCCACTGGGCAACTAATAAACTTATAAGTTCCATGGACCAATACTAGTGAGGAGACATCTCAAGGGCCACCAAAGAGATACAACGGACTTGTACTGTATGTCCTAAGTATAATCCAGAAAAGACCATCTTTTCAGCCCCTGGACATTCTGACTTTCCCAAAGGACCTTTCAAAGCATGCCAAATGGATTTTATTCAGCTGCCTCCTTCCCGAGGTTGTAAATTTGTTCTTGTTATGGTTTGCATGTTTTCTCATTGGGTTAAAGCATTCCCTTGCCGACAAGCCACTGCTTTGGCAGTTGCAAAATATTATTAAGAAAGATCACACCCACTGGGGGCATACCCTCAGAACTACATAGTGACTGAGGAATGTACCGGGGTGGGCTAAAGTAGGTTTACAGTTGTGAGTACATAAAAACACAGAGTTTATTCTTGTTATTATTTATTTATTATTGTATTGTTTATTATTATTGTTGTTAACCTACTTTTGCCCACCCCTGTATTTTATGGGCCATGTTATGAAGTAGGTCTGTGAGGTTTGGCCTATTCGATAGCATTTTCATTGTGCTTATCATTCTCAGTCCTCTAGACTGATAGAAAGAACAAAAGGCATTTTTAAAGATCAACTGGCTAAATAGTTCCTTCCTCCTCTCTCCCTCGATTCTCCGTTTTGTTTTTTTCCCTACCTCACCACGCCCATTCTCTTCACTTTTCTTTAAAGGCTATGAAACTGAAATATATTACACATAATCATTATTTCTATATGTAAAATGAATCGTTTCATAGCCTCCATTGTTACTTTTTCTGGCAACTACATAGAACATTTCACACTGCTCTCCAGGGGAATAAAAGACATCGGTTTTTGTTTTCGTGTGATTCTCACTTGGTGTCTCCATTTCATCATGGCCCTTGCTGGGAGGGAGAGGCCATGGGTGTGGGCACGGGGGCTCCTACCCCTGAACTAGACATTCATGCTCATTCAATGACTCCGCTAGTCCTTGAGCTGCAGGATTTATTTTTACAGCTTC
This sequence comes from Myotis brandtii, assembly GCF_000412655.1. Lineage (NCBI taxonomy): Eukaryota > Metazoa > Chordata > Mammalia > Chiroptera > Vespertilionidae > Myotis > Myotis brandtii. Next base: position 1,066,714 of record NW_005371012.1, on the reverse strand, counting down.
ATAGCAATGTTTTTGTTTGGTGTCTGTTGTTATAATCACCTATCTGCGTAAACTACCTGGTACTGACCCCTCCCTGTGGCACAGGTTAACCAATCTGGCCCGTGACCGGAAGGGGAGCCCTGTGCTGTAGGGCACACAAGGGGGCAGCAGAAAGACAACTTTCTCTCTTTCCTCTCACACACTACACATGCAAACTTTTCTGGTATGAAAAATATAACATGTTCATGGTAGAAAATGTAAAAAGACAATAAAGGATTAAAAAAGGGGGGGGGAAAGCACCCATAATCCCACTCTCAGAGATAGTGATTATTGCCAGTTTGGTGTATTAGGTCAAACCACATGAGATTGCTGATATTCGACTATTTTTAACCTGCAAAATTGAATTATTTCATATGATTTAGCCTAATATATTCTCCCACCTATTTTTAAAATACATTTTTATTGATTTCAGAGAGGAAGGGAGTGGGAGAGAGAGATAGAAACATCAATGATGAGAGAGAATCATTGCTCGGCTGCCTCCTGCACACCCCACACTGGGGATCGAGCCCACAACCCAGACGCTCTATCCCCTGAGCCAATCCAGCTAGGACTGTTCTTCCACATTTTCACTACAATGAACATAAATGTATTTTTAAATACAAGATTGAGAGAGGCTTATATGTGTATATGTGTGTTATCTTTGAAGCCGGCCTTGTCAAATAAAATATTAATGATTACAAATCTATAGAGAGAGTAATGTCAGGTACACTAGTATGTGTAGTAGTTTCCTTGGGAAATAAGTTGTCACACATACAACTGAAGCCCCATGAGCAGCCTTTCCAACAGTCACCCCCTCCCTAGCTCCCTGAGGTAACCAGCCTCATAGATGTGGTGTTTATCGTGTATAGGTTTGTACCACTACACAATATACAGGATTGTTTAGCATTTGGGGAGGAGGGGATGTTAATCCTCACCTGAGGATACTTTTTCCATTGATTTTTAGAGAGAGTGGAAGGAAGGTGGGGAGAGAGAGAGAGAAGAGAAACCTCAATGTGAGAGAGACACATCGATTGGTTGCCTCCCGCATGCGCCCCAATGGGGCCAGGTATTGAGCCTGCTACTGAGGTATGTGCCCTTGACCAGAATCGAACCCGGGACTCTTCAGTCAGCGGGCCGAGGCTCTAACCACTTAGCAAACTGGCCAGGGCAGCATTTTAAACTTTACATAAATGACACCAAAGTAGATGTACACTAGTATGTGTAGTAGTTTCCTTGGGAAATAAGATGTCACACATACAACTGAAGCCCCATGAGCAGCCTTCCCAACAGTCAGCCCCTCCCTAGCTCCCTGAGGTAACCAGCCTCATAAATGTAGTGTTTATCGTGTATAGGTTTGTACAACACACAATATACAGGATTGTTTAGCATTTGGGGAGGAGGGGATGTTAATCCTCACCTGAGGATACTTTTTCCATTGATTTTTAGAGAGAGTGGAAGGAAGGTGGGGAGAGAGAGAGAGAAGAGAAACCTCAATGTGAGAGAGACACATCGATTGGTTGCCTCCAGCATGCGCCCCAATGGGGCCAGGTATTGAGCCTGCTACTGAGGTATGTGCCCTTGACTGGAATCGAACCCGGGAGTCTTCAGTCAGCGGGCCGAGGCTCTATCCACTTAGCAAACTGGCCAGGGCAGCATTTTAAGCTTTACATAAATGACACCAAAATAGAAATATCATTCCGTGACTTGTATTACTTACGGAATGTTACATTTTTAAATATTTATGCATGTTGATGCATGTAGCGCTTGCTTATTTGTTTTCAATTTTCTGTTATTAAATATTTAGATTTGCTCTCTGCTTTTCTCCACTAGACTCAGTCCGTTCATGCTGGGGACTCAGTCACCTATGGCTTGAGAGGCTCCAGAAATGAGTGTCCAGTGGAACAGACAAAGCAGGAAGGGAAAGCATGAGAACCAAGGCCAGCCGAGGCAGACAGCACTGATGATAAGAAGGTTTCTGAGAGAAGCAGATGTCAAAGCTGGCCACTTCATTATGACGTCACCTCTCCGGTGCCAGACTTGGGGGCTAGGGCATCCCACCCGAACTTCAGGAGAGGGGCCAGAGCCTGGGGAAAGCTTCTAAACTGTCCTAAGTGCATTCCTGAAAGATGAGAGTGGGTCCCTTTCACCATGGCCACCAAAAGCCCACATTTCCAGAAAAAGGCATTGACATGTTCTTAGGATTCTTTCATTATATTTACCTCCAAGTTTTTCAGCTAATTAAAATGAATTATTGGTAGAAAATGGTATTGCTGAAGCCTTAAAACACAGACAACCAAAAAAACAAATGTGCTTTAGTAGTCAGAATCCTCCTAACCCTTAGGGTTAGGAGTTTAAAGTGTACTTATTAACTGAACTGCAAAACACAGGGCCAGCCATCAAGCACAGTAGCCGTGAGGCATGCTAGCAAGAGCTTAGTGGCTCTAAATCAGACAAAGCCCAGTTAGATTCCTGACTCTACCACTTCCTGAAGGTGTGATCCTAGACGAGCTAGCTAACCCCCTTGCAATTTCTGTCTCTTTAACTGCAAACTAGAGACACCAATGCCCACTTCACAAGTCGAGGGGTTGAAACTGCTGGTTTACTGCCCGATGCACATTCCATCAATGTGAGCCATTTTATTAGCAATCTGGTTTGGCAAGGAACTGCCATTGACTATTGAAGCTGAACCCACGTGGTCACTGAGCAGGAATGAAAACTCCTCACGGTTACAAAAACCTGGAATCTGACCGTGACTGCGGTCCTGTCCAGCGGCTGGAAACCACTGTCCGCGGCCCTTCTCGAGACACGCCCGTCCTTTGAAGAAGACACATCGCTGACATCCCAGGAAACTGCCTTTGGTTCTGTGGCCTTGTCTCTTCTTTGAGGAGATGGAGGGGATAAAGGGCACGTACCGGCAAAGCTCAGGAGACACCCAGACCCAGAAATGGGATCTCTCAAATGAAGTGAATGTTTCAAACTCCTGTAGACTCTCCAGATGCAAAAGCACAAACTCAAAAGCATCCTGAAAGAAGGTGAAATCTGACAGTTTCACTGCCCCCGCTACTGCCCAGGCAAATCTTTCTCTCTCTCTCTCTCTCTCAAAAACGGTATTGGAGTCAAAATGATCCATTTGGGATAGATCTATTCAAAGAAATGAGTATTTCATTTTTGTATTCACCGTTCATCATCATATCACACACACACACACACACACACACACACACACACACTTTATTTAAATTAGCTTTTGTTTTACTACAGTTAGAGTCACTGGGATTTCTCCATTTTGCGAGTGAAAAATAAGTCATGCTTCATACGGTGACAGAAGGTTACTAGAATTTTCATGGTGATTACTTCATAAGGTTTATAGATATCGAGTTACTGTGCTCTACACCTGAAACTAATATAATATTGTATGTCAACTATACTTAATTTTTTAAATGGGTCATGATTCAAAGATGTGTGCACTGTTTGATGCCTAAACTCGAATATAATCGTTCTGGCATTTGTTATCATGGGAAATGGTAAACAGCCTAAATGTCTACCAATAGCATGTTTTTTACAAATAAACTAGATGCCACCATACCATAGAATAATCTGTAGCCATTCCAAGCAGTCTGGCAGAAAATCATCAGTCAAGTGAAATGAAATGGAATAATGTATACAATGTGCTGTGTGGTGAAAAAAAAGCAGTTTGTAAAGAGGTAAGGATCCCATTTCTGTAAAAAAGACACATACAAAGAGAAAGAATGAAAGAATAGATATCAAAATGTTCAGTTGAATCCGGCCAGTATGGTTCAGTGGTTGAGCATCCACTCAGGAACCAAGAGGTCACTGTTTCCATTCCTGGTCAGGGCACATGCCCCGGTTTCAGGCTCGTCCCCAGTAGGGGGCGTGCAGGAGGCAGCCTATTGATGATGTTTTCCTCTCATCAATGTTTCTCTTTCTCTGTCCCTCTCCCTTCCTCTCTCTCTAAAAATCAGTAAAAACATATTTTTTAAAAAGTATATAACCCTTAAAAAACTAAAACACACACACACACACACACACACACACACGGCTCAGTTGATTACCTCTAGGCTCTTAGAAATGAAGGTGACTTTTATTTCATTTGTTTGCATCATTGCATGTTTATATTTTTCTAAATCTCAAACATTAGAATCTACACTAATAAAAGACAAAGATGCTAATTGACCATACCTTCGCTACACCCACCAGCCAATCAGAAGAGTATGCAAATTAACCCAACAAAGATGGCGGTTAATTTGCATACACAGGCGCCCAGTGAAGACTGAAGATAGTGTAGAAGGAAGCCAAGCACTGCAGAAGGGAGCCAAGTGGCGGAGAAGGGAACAGATCGGAGGTTGCAGACACGGGAGGGAGCAAAGTGGCAGAGAAGGGAGGGAGCGAGGCGGCGGACACAGGAGGGAGGCGAAGCAGAGGACACGGGAGGGAGCCGAGGTGGCGGAGACGGGAGGGAGCCAAGGCGGCGGGGAAGGGAGGGAGCAGAGGCGGTGGGGAAGGGAGGGAGCTAAGCGATGGGGAAGGAAGGGAGCCGAGGCGGCGGAGACGGGAGGGAGCGAAGCCTGCCTCCGGCTTCGCTCCCTTCTCTGCTTCGCTCCCTTCTCTGCTTCGTTCTGGCCTCCGGAAGCCCTGTTCTTGCAGGAATAGGCCCGAGGGAGCCCTATTCTTGCAGGAATCTTCCTGCAACGGGCCTCTAGTTTTATTATAATGGTCATAAGAAGTGCCCCCAAAGATGTGAATAATTTTTGGAACACTTGGGTCTCTGCTCTAATCCTATTCCCTAAACCTTCCCTCAGCACCAGAGCTTGCAATGCCAGGGCTGGAGCAGCCTTTTATGAAGAAGGGCCAAATATTCCATTTTTTCAGCAGCAAATCCTAATTTTGATTAATGCCCGGGATGTCACTTGTGACATTATCTAAGCATATTCATTCGAATCAGGAATGGAGTAGCTGCCATACCTACTGGCTTGGCTTGCCCAACAGGAACATTGGAGAGTAGGAACTCAAATTAAAAAAACAAAAACAAAAGACATCCTCCTTGGGGACATTCATGCTTACAGCTGTGACATTAGCATTGCTGTGGCATCAGGAATTTGAGATGAGCTGGCCATCACATGGATGGCTGGGTCATTTTATTTATAGGCTAAAGAAAGCTGCCAGCCCTTTGTTATGAACCTATAGCCTGCCCTTGGCCCCCTCTCAGTGAGAAAGAAAGGACAAGCCCATCTTGACACCTTAACTCATTGTGAGTCTATTCTCTACTCTTTTATTTTTTTTTTTTATTTTTTAAATTGATTTTAGGGAGGAAGGGAGAGGGAGAAAGAGATAGAAACATCAATGATGAGAGAATCATTTATCGGCTGCCTCCTGTTTATTGTTTAGATCAGTGGTTCTCAACCTTCCTAATGCCACGACCCTTTAATACAGTTCCTCATGTTGTGGTGACCCCCAATTTCATTGTTACAATTTGAACATAATTAAAGCATAGTGATTAATCACAAAAACAATATGTAATTATATATGTGTTTTCCGATGGTCTTAGGCAACCCCTGTGAAAGGGTCGTTCGACCCCAAAGGGGTCGCGACCCACAGGTTGAGAACCACTGGTTTAGATGGTCTGGGAGCTTTGCAGTCATAAAGTGGTTGCCAGGCTGGTCTCCTTGCTGAACAACAGTAGTTTACAAAGCTGGGGGAGCAATGCATTTGGTAACAGATCAAATGAAGATGAAAAGTGTCAAAAGAAGTAATATGACACCCCCTTTCCCAACTCACAATTAAATATTCTTCCAGCTCTAACATCACCACCTACAAGAAGCCTTCAGGTTTCACAGGTTACCCTTAGAATAAGGACTGTCCTCTCGTTATCCTCAGATCAGGCCCTGGCATTTGAGAAAGAGTCTATGAATGAATGAATGAACTCATTTGTGAGTAAATGAATGTGAGAATGAATAGATGAATGCATCTGCTCTGACAGCTCTTTGTAGATATGCCTACTCATGCATCTCACAAAAATGTATTGAAGATTTCCTGTGTGCCAGGCTCTTTTATGGGCACTGGAATACAAAGTGAGCAACACAGACAAGCTCCCTCCTTTCAGGAAGATAGTCAATCCACAAGGAAACCAATACGTGCCTAATTTCAGATGGTGATGGCACCATGAAGAAAACACACAAGATTACATGGAATAGAGTACCTGGGGGTGCAGGGTTGTTGGAAGACCAAGGGAGCAGGGAAGACCCTTCTGAGAATGTAGCACTTGAGTTCTGACTATGAAAGTACTTGTTTTCAAGTGCTTACTTAGCTTATTTCAAGTGTTTTATTCTTGAAAATAAAATTTCAAGGACAAATCTGACATAGCCTTTCTCTTGACGGTGGGAGCTATATCTTATAATCACTGTTGCTAGCAGGATACAGTGGCAAGCACATGAAATTTGCAACTGAACTACCTAGGTTCAAATCCTGCCTCCATCGTTTGCTAGCTACAGACCGTGGGGAAGTTACCTAAGCACTGGAGACTCAGTTTCCCCATCCAAGAATGAGGATGATGATGATAATGATGATGACGGTGATGATGATGAGGTTAATAAAAATACTTTTACAGAGAGATGGCTAGCTGCCCATCAAAAATCCATGCTTCCTCTTCTGTAGTGTGAAGTTGTTGCTAAAAGGCAGCTGCCCAACCATGAGTTCCATTTTCCAGTTCCTCTTGCACCCAGATGTGGCCAAGGACAAATTTTTGCCACTGAGATGTAAACAGAAGTGATGTGTGTCACTTCCATGCCTGGGTCTCTGAGTTACCATATGGAGAAAAACCACCCCTTTATCAGGAATGCCCTCATTGGACTGTAAATGGGAGAAAAACAAACTTTGATTATGTTCAACTTCTGAAATTTTAGGGTATATTTGTTATAACATCTAGCATTATTATACTAACTAATACAAGCTTAAAGTGTAAAAATTGAATGTGTCATACATTGCCTACTCAAAGTGAATGCTGGCTGAACACAACTGAGTACAGGGCTTGAATCTTATTAAATCAGTCTCATGAGACCAGGGCTCGTGTCAGGGAGGAGACTGCAACCGAGGTATGTGCCCTTGACTGGAATCATACCCGGGACCCTTCAGTCCATAGGCCAACGCTCTGTCCACTGAGCCAAGGGCATGAGATTTTAACCCTTTCCCCCTTCTCACCTTTCCAAAAGGGGATAATTTTTACTGTACTGAATGTTTATTTATTGTAAGGTTAGTGACTATAGGAAGAAAAATATTAGGCCCTCAGGACCTTACAGACCTGTTACCAATTTTTTTTAATTGCCTGGGGATATAGGAGGAGAGAATCTTGCTCAACTAAGCAATCTCCCTCCTCCTTGAGGTCAGTTTGCAGTGGAGCTTGAAAATCAAGACCTTCCCCAGGATATAAAACATCTTTTCTCTTTCCCCTTCTTCCTCCAGGACAGTTCTATAAGGAGGTCCCTGAAAGACTTTAAGTTCTCAAGCATCTGAGAGGGAAGAAGAGAACTACATACCTCATATTTTCACCCACTTTAAAAATGAGATAATGAATATAAAGCTCCTAGCAAAACAAATGGCACATAGTAGGAATTTGACAAATGGGCCTGGCCTCCCTTTTGCTCATCAGCCCCTATTAGCTCACCATCCACTACAACATGATTGATAGCTTGTCTCCATTCTGTTTTTGCCTCTAAGATTTGAATTAATCCTAAATTAGACATTCCATGTCATTTACCTCTCTGCTGTAGCTCACACATTTTTTTACTCCCTGTACTTTTTTTCTGGAGATTTTCTTTGGACTTGTCTTGCAGTTCACTGCTGCTAATTAATTCTTTCTTTAGCTGTATCTTATCTGATGCATTGTGTTCTCCACTTTATTTCCTATAATTTTCACTTCTAGATTTTCTACTTGGTTCTTTTTTTTTAATCTGCTATGTCATTTTTCATCACTTCCTGTTTCCTAACAAAATTTTTCAGCTTCGTTTGTATCTCATTGAACATAGTAAGTGCAGTTGTTTTATTGTTGATTTCTGATTACTCTAACAGCAGTAGTTCCCATGGGTCTGTTTCTATTGTCTGTTGTTTCTATTGACTCTTGCTCATGGTGTTTTATCTTTTGGTGTGCTGGTTATCTTTATTTACTTATTGGATATTGTATTTTTAAACCTATTTGTTAAAATAATTTGAAGTCTAAGATGATATGTTCTTCCAAAGAGGATTTTCATTGGTATCTATCAAACACCTGAGGGTACTATCTGTCTAGGACAACTTAATCAAATTTGAAAGATTGAGGTTAGAAGGTCACGCTGATGATTCAAAGACCCTTTTTCTTAGACCATACCCCTTTTGAGCCTCAGCTAAAAATTGAAATTGTTTACCAAGATTACTACCCTTGATGGAATTCAAAATCCTACTTCGGTTCCCCTACCTCTGAGAGACTGCCAAAAGTTCAGCTCAATCGTTCAGCTGCCTATTTGATGTCAGCTAATGTTTCTGAGCACATGGATTCAGGCACAAATACCAATCCTAGGACTATTGGTTCTCCAAGACTGAGCTTCATACTATGTCCACCTATACCTGCCTGAGTCCAGATAGAACAAAGTCTTCGGTTCCAGGTATCAGGAAGGATTGCTTTGAAAACAAATCCTCATACCTGTAAACTACAGCTAACCTCGTCACTTCTGCCAGGTGTTATTTTCAAGGAAGACCAGACAGTTTACAAGCTAATCGTTGCTCCTGCCAGCCTCATAAATTGGGAAACAAAGGTAGGGCAGTAAAGGGGGAAATGTTTTATTGTCCCCATTTTCAAAGGCAGTTTCCAGGTCAAAGCAGGTGAGTCGTAACAAAGATCAGAAACCAACACCCAGTCTGTTCCACCCCCCTGAATTTCCTCCTGTAGTGGGGGACTTTACCCCATACGGAAAGCCAGTTCTTTTCTAAGAAATATGCAAAGTAGGCTCTGGGCCATAAGGGAGAGGACAGTGGGAGACAGGCGCATGCCAGGTTCATAAGTCTCCCTAAGGATTGGATGATCCCATATCTTGAATTTTCAGGACATTCATAATCATCCAAGTTACCATTAATTAAGCGTTCACCCCTATGCTGAAGCATGTTCATGCATTATTTTATTTAATCCTCACACAACTCTCTAATAAAGATTCTATCATTTTTTGTCACTTTCTGAGGCCCAGAGAGGTTAAGACCCCTGCCATGGCCACCTAGTTAGGAAGCAGCAGACCTTTGGTTTGACACTCACGTCAGTGATCCTTCCCTGCCTAAGACGTCTTTCTAGACACTGAGAGACAGAGAGGGAGCAGAGGGCTTCTCTGGGCCCAGGCTCACTCAGAGTCAGCTGAGGAAGTGAACCCCAGAGCAAAGAACACCAGGAAGAGGAGAGGGCTTCTCTGAAAGCAGCAGGGTGGGTGCAGATGGCAACCTGGACACACCTTTCCACCACCTAGATGGCCGTTAATGGGGTAAGTGTCATGCTCTTTCAGTTGTTATTTTCTTCTCATTTCTTCAAAGTTGTACAGAGGTCAACTCCCATCAAAGGGCTTCCCATGGATCCCTCTCTCCGTCTTACCTTAGAATGAAGTCTGAAGAATGTTTCGTCACCAAGGCCCACCCCTTGGGAAGGCCTTTGCCAGGACAAGGAAAGTGCTGCCTCAATTTCATCAGTTTGAGTCGCTATTTGTCCCTGCCCCCAAATAGATCTCCTACACTGACATGTCACACTGCCTAAAATTCCACCAACAGAGCTCCCAGAGCGCAAGACTTCGCAAGTAAAAATATAGGTAAGTAATGAATAGTTTCCGGTATAAGTGTTGATTGTTGTTTATCTGAAGTTCAAATTCAACTGACTGTCCTGAGTTTTATCTGACAACCCAACCTTTATAGATAGTTACTAAGAAGAGTATACAAATCTTGTGCACATATCATTCTTAAAAGTTGCACAAGGTAAAGTATGTAAAGTGTCTGGTACTCAGTGAGGTTTAAATCCCCTTGGTGTTGGGCAGTGGGGCTGTGGTCTGGTCTGGGTGATCGAGGACAAGTTGGTTTCTCTCTTTGCGCTGAGTTTCCCCTTCTGAAGGATGTGGAATTGCTCTGCTCATCATTCAGGACCCTGAAGCAGCAGTGCCCAACTCCATCATCTTTATATATGAAGAAAGGGACATTTCCTGCTACGGAAACCATGTCAGCTCAGTTTCCCACTGACTGTTTTCGGAGACCAGGATCACTTTGGTGGTTGTTGGGGCCACATGCTGAAAAGCTGAAATTGTCTTCAGCTGAATGAAGCTGGAGCCGAGTTTCTGAGCCCCTGCTCTGCTGAATTCAAGTCCTGAAAGATGTTCTATCTAAAAAGAGAAGAGGAGGTTCCACGATGAAATAAATTTGGGAAGCATTGTGATATATGTCTCCCCCGCCATCCCTTGTCAATTCAAATGCACGTGTTTGTATAAGAACATGTACAGAATCAAATCCTGTTTCACTTTACTGAACACCTCATTTTCCAAGCGTGTTTGCCAGTGGAATCCCTTGTTTGCAAAGCATCCCATCCAATAGCTATCCGATGGGACTCACTTTGGGACACTAAGCTGTAAGAACCAAGGTGTCTAAGTGGGGTGTCTAAGGTGTTAGTCAAAACCAATTTCTTACTCCTGGGGTAACTTTGAATCAGGACAGGTACTAATTAGGATTCAGGAAAATACAGCATAGATTTCCTTTCAACATTTATCTTATTTTCTATTTGGAAATGGATGGAGAGCCTGGGAACTGTGTAAGGCAACCAAGTGGGGTTAAAAACAGAACAGACTCAGGTCTGTGCTCCCTGGAATGTGCTGTGCAGTGGACAGTGGAGAGGTGTTTTGAGATAGGCACATGTCGTCTCCAAGCCTCGAGTACCCAGAAAAGGAAGATGTGAATCCTTGTTCTACCCCTTCCTACCTGGGTGACCTTGGGCCTGCTCATCAATGTTTCTAAACCTTAGATGCCATATCTGAAAACCAGGCCCAGTTATACCTACCACATGAAGAGTAAATGAAGGACCATTCGAGAATGCCTCGCATGATGCCGGACACATAGGAGTTGCTCGAGATTATATATATATATATATCTGTTAGATCTGAACAAGTTGTTGAAGCAAAGAAACAGAAGTGTCCTCATGTTGACAAGAGTAGAATTTATGGGGATGACAGCCAGGCATGGAGTACTGATGGGGGACAGAAACAGGCCGTGGGGTAGTCTCATGTGCATAGGACAAGGCAGATCAAAGGAGTACGAATCAGAGAAGCAAAATGTTGGCAAATTTTAAGGCCAGTAGAAGCCACGACAAGACTGGAAATGCTGGCAGTCAATCTGAAGACTGAGTGGAACAGCTTGGGGCCCATCGTAGGCCTCCGAGGACACAGAAAAGAGCCATGAAAGACTTCTTTATGGATCAGATTTCTCCATGGGCGTCAGCAAATTAGACAATACCTGCCTTATTCGCCATCAAAGTGTAATGTGAGGATAAAATGAGATTTTGTATGTGGCAGGGCGTTTTTGAAACCTTGTCAAGTAAGTATTCAATGAAATACACTCATATAGATAAACATCGAAAGTAAAGGAAATATATAAAAACAGTTATTTGTGTCAAAGTCAGTTTTTTAATGGGTGTTCATTGAACTCCCTGACAATCTGGCGTAAGAAAATGCTCATTCTGTAAATCTAATACCTGCCTGGCTGCAGGAAAATCCCATCTCGGTCACATTTTCCAAAGCCCTTCTCTCTCGAGGATTGTGCAGAAGCTCTCGAGACTTGTGCAATCTAGAACATTCTGGGAGAGACCTACCAATTGTCAGCCCACACTGGACTTGCTAGGTTCACCATCCTAGCCTACCTTGAAGGTGGCATTTCTGATGCCTTCGAGCAAACTGTGAGCACAGGAGGTCCTTGTCCAGGCCAGGAGTTGCTGTGTCTGGGGTCAGAACTCCCTCTGCTCAGCTCATAATGATTCCCATCAGAGGTCCTGCCTGCTCCACTTTTCTGGAACTCTTAAAATTTCTCTGTCCTAAAGTTATTATTCTCTGGGGGAAGCTCTCTTAAATTTCCCCTCTGTCTCCTCCATACGGTTGCCTATCCCAACCCGTGGTGCCCCATATTCTCTCAGACAATCTCACTCTGGTCATCAATTGTGGGGGAGACTCTGCTGAAAGGGGGCCTGGAAACTTCCGCTTCTGACTACCTTCTTGGGATGAAGGAGGAGGAACTATCCACCATTATGAGAACAAAAATACAGACTTATCTGTAAATGTCACATATATACGAGTGATATATCCTTCACACTCCTTAAACAAAGTCTGATTTAAGGTGAATTGCTTGGATTGATTTCCATTTTATTTTTAATTTTTTTTTTTTTTTTTTTTTTTTTTTGCCAGTAAACTTACACTGCTTCGACCTTAGTACCAATCACGTGCTTTGACCTTAGTACCAACACCAACTGGAGTAGTTGCTGGCTTAGTTGTTTTAGAAGTTGTTTTCTTGAAGATAAATGGGCACTGCTGACTCTGTAGGGCAAAGACAGTCCCCACAGAAGGTGAACAAAAAAAGAAAAATATTCCAAGCCCACCCTTCACCCCTGCACGACCCTCAATGCTCTTACATTTGGAACGTATTCTGTCTTTCCTTCCTCCTTTTTTTCAGGTCATAGCTGCTCATTTTAGAGGACAAGGTCACTGTCAAGGAAAATCCAAACAATCCTGGTGATTTTTCCTGTGAGATAGGAACAAGGCTGGGGCAAGGCTACAAACCAGGACTTCACTCTGAGATGGAAATAAATCTCGAGGCCTCTCGCAGAGGAGGGTGGTTTGATTGCTGGTGAGATGATGTTGTGCTATTTTTATTAAAGAGAAAAGTAAAATCAAGGTCAACAGAGAAAAGAGAGGGAGAAGGCAGGTGTGAGGCAGTGGGGAATTGGAACCCACCCCATCATTCTTTTGACATTGTTTCTGTAAATGCTGACTCTGACTAATATATAGCTTGTAGATAAACAGCATGTTTGTATAAGAATCCTCAAAACTAACTTCAAAAGATGCAGACTCTGATGTTCAGGCGGTCCAGCTCCAAGAGATTCGCTGACCTTCAAATAAAAACCAGGAGGATGCACCCCAGATCATCACTTGACTAGTTTTAAGGTCCTTATCAGAATAGACTTTCTAGCCCACTCCCCTTGATTTATTTGTTCTGATTTCCCTCTCCCTCCTTATAAAAATCTCTGTCTACACTGAGGCAGGTGGCCAACACGTGAATAAACCTCTTTCCTTTCACACCAGCACCTGTCTTATGAGTTTGGCTTTAGTTGCATCAGGCAGCTGGACCTGGGTTTCAGTTACAGGTGGAGCTCTTTTCCAGAGAAAACACTAATGCTTCAGGATTATCAAAGGTGACCAGGAACTTGCTGTCCAGTGTGATTCAGAGGAAAACACAAATGCATAGCAACAGGTCTGAGGGAGAACCCCGAACTGATGCGAGAGGCTATCCCTGTAGAAGGGGTGGGATTGGGGCCATGGAGGTTGTGTTGGGGGGAGTAAATGACTGATCCGTGAACACATTCAGCAAATGCTAACTCTTGTGAGAGCCACGTTGACAAGGCTTACCTAAAGTCAGACCACCTTTGGACTTCGCAGTCATGTGAGCCAAGAAACATCCTTTATTTGTGAGCTATGCAAGCTTGAGTTGAGTTATCTGACTCTAGAACCAGAGATTCCTAAGCACAGACACTCTTTTGATCACCGTTAGGCAGATGAGGAAACTAAAAATCAGAGACATGAAGTTGGTTGCTCAAGGACACACAGCTAAGGTTTAAACACAGCTCTGTTGGACCAGCCAGTCTGCTCAAACACAGCCTTCCCACTACTGATTCAAAGCCCAGGTGCCCAGGAACCTCCATTACTTCTAGTCAAGTGTCTTCCTCCCAGGGGGACTCTGCAAAGGCCAATACTAGACATTGTGAGAGAAAGGGGGCTGGTTTGACAGCCTCCTGACCTTGGCCTAACCACCCTGCAGAGTAGCTTAATGGGTCACAGGCTGTGCTTGGGAAGATTAATGTTCACATGGTCCAGTGGTCCTGATTCCAGGTCTGTGCTCCCTGGAATGTGCTGTGCAGTGGACAGTGGAGAGGTGTTTTGAGATAGGCACATGTCGTCTCCAAGCCTCGAGTATCCAGGACAGCATGAGTCTGAGGAGGCGAGAGTTCATGGGTTTAATCTCAAGAGAGAGATGCCAGGCTACACGCCCACACTCTCAATCCCCACCTCTGCCTTCTGTCCCATATTTACCAATTCTTCCTCTTATTTTTTCTTCATTTCCCTTCTTCTTCTTCTTCTTCTTCTTCTTCTTCTTCTTCTTCTTCTACAACAGTTCTAGAACAATTTACAGAAAATATATACAAGGACTAGATAAATCATAAACTAGAAAAGGAAGTGCAGACTATTAAGATGGGCATGGACTGCAGTACCACATGCCAAATGTGATATTTCACAGTTGCTATCATTAAGCTTTCTGGTGGCCAAAGCAAAATGGGAAACAGTCAATTATGTAGATTCATAAGCTTATTTCTTAGAGTATCCTTTGAAGGAAAACAACAAAATAGCCCCAAAATACAACTCTTGAGCCTCTAGAAAGCAGAATCAAATGCAAGGTTCTGATGAGTTAGGTGATTCAACAGCATTTCCCAAACTCTCAAAATCCCAGCTATACTAGTGCACAGCATTAATAACTGTTCCAAAAGAAGAGAGTTTCACAGGCAGATTCGTTTGAGATAAAATCAGAATTAAAAAGCCAAGCTAGCTTTTTAACTTCAGAATTTCCAAGAGCTTTTCACACTCTAATGCCATGTGACTCTCCAACCGGATGGAACCTTCCTCTACACCCACCCCCAGTTTTCTCAGGAGTGTCTTCTAGACGCTCACAGAAAGCTAGAGACCATGTTTGAGATGCGTGGACCACAGCGTGAGGAATGCTGAGCAAGAGGAATGGCTGAGCTGAACTCCTCCAAATAAAAGTTCTCTCAACCAGACATGTAGTAGAGTTGGCCATCTGATGATTTAAGGCAACAGTGTCCGACATGGCCCAGACTTTAGGTCTGGATACTCTCGAGATGAAATAAGAACGCCTCTTTCTCAAACTCCTCTTCTCCTTCACAACAACTAGAGGGCGTGGGAAAGAGGCTACAGAGGGTGAAGTCGAGACCCTCTCACAGCCTGTGAGTGACTCCATCTCCACCAAGACGGGGTCAGATGTGCTCCCTTAGGGGCCTGGGTCAGGTGCATAGGTGGGGCTCCCTTTGCCACTGGCTTAGCTGCATGGAATTAAAGGAACAGTTAAGAGAATGGAGTCTTAAAGACATGCTGCATGTGTCCCAAGAGACAGAAGTAGGTCAAGGATGAGTTTCAAGTTGAAGTCTGAACTAGAAAGAGATAGGGGCTGGGAGGGAAATGGGTCTGGACTCTAGAATCATTCTGAATTCAAAAAATGTGGACCTACGGGTTCCTTACCTGGTCTGTAACCTTGGGAGTAGATGCAATTTGATAATTCTGAGTCGGACAAAAGTGGTTTCATCTATCGCTCATCAATGATAGTTCCCAACCTTCATGCCTTAAATCAAGTTCATAAACAACTCAGCATAGATTAAAGTTTGGGACCTAAACCACCAGATGCTCTGAGCCAAAAAGGCAGATAGAGAAGATAACACGCAGACTTCAACTTTGAAAGGGCAGGATATGAGAAACACATGTCCAAGGATGCTCATCACAGGACTGTTAGTAACAGTGGAAAATGAGGGGAAAGACTCAGCATTCCTGTCACGGGAACTGATTAGATAAAATATGCTATGTTCATATGACAGAACAACCTTCGCGAATGATTTGAAGTGTATTTATTAATATGCAAAAGAGATGTAAGAGAAGCTATTAAGTAAAGCACACATTACCGAAATATAAATAGCAGAGTCCAGTTTTAATGAAAGAAAGGGTTTTTGTGCAGGTATGCAATGAAAGAAGTCTAAAGGCACATATCAGAATTAGAACTGGTTCTCTGTGGGCTGTGAGATCGCTGATTACTGATGCCTTTCTCTTTATGATCATCAGTGATTCCTTTTTTTTCTTACATTAAGCATGGTTTTTTAAAAACATAATTATTCTTAAAAGCAGAAAAAGAAAACAAGTGCAGTTTCCAACTTCCTACAGTTGGTACCTAAGGCACTTTCTCTTTGCATCATTTCACCTCCCCTCCCTCCACGCTTGATCTTCATTGTCCTGTTGTCGTCAGTTTGGTTCCTTATCCTCTTCCTCTGTCTCCCCCACCAATCCATCCTCAGACACACAGGTGCTTTGAGAGGGATGGAGGTGTGGCCAGCAGGGTTCTCAGGGGCACAGAGGTCGGAACTCTGGAATAAGGCTTGGGTGATGGGCATTTGGCTGGGACAGGGCTCTCTGCAGCTACTGGAGTGTGGAGTGAGAGTGGGTTGGTCAAGATCAAAGACCAGGCATGGATCTGACAGCTTGACCTCTTGACATTGCTGCTCCCTCACTCCTTTCCCAATGAACTTGATGCAGAACCTAAAACTCAGGTCCAAAGTGTCTTTTGGAAGGTGTGGGTCTGTGGTTACCAGCACAGCAGGAGTTCTGAGTGGTCCATCTCAAGAGAACTGGGCTCCGATTTCCCCACTGGTAGCCGGGTGTGAAATTCTAACCCAGCTTGAGACTGAGCTTCTCAAACTCCTCCTATAACCCCCAGAGTACTTGAAGTCACAGGATGAAAGAAATTGCATTTCAAAGGGGGGGGGGATGTACTGAGAATTAATGAGTTCATATCTGTACAGCAATTAAAAAACAAACATGTTTTATTTGGAGATTTGGATCAGACTCTGAGTTTTTGAATTATAATGTTACAGCAAGCACAAATATAACACAGACAAGAATGAGGAATCTAAATGAATTCAACATTTTAAGGCTCAGGAGACAGGGTGTACTTCCCCGGGGACAGACCTGCTCCAGGCTGTGCTCCAGATCCTGCCCACATTCACTGCTCTTTAAGAAGCACTGGGGGTTGGGGGTTGGGAGGGGCCTTTGGGGGAGAATCAATGGAGAAAAGGGGGCACATCTGTAATACTTTCAACAATAAAGATAAATTTAATTTTTTTAAAGAAAAAAAAAAGTTCTGGAAGAGCAGATCGCCAAAGTGTCTTATCGCGTGTCCCTGAAGGGATCAGTTACATTGAGGTCACTTACAAAGCCAGATGCATACATTACTGAGCCTCCCCTGAGCAGGTCTGGATGGAGGTTCAGGGTTAAGTAATCTCCCACAATTCCCTACAGTGTATTTGTCTCCGTTTTATCAAATTTAAAAACGGAGCCTCAATGAGATGGAAATGATTCACCCAAGGCCACCCAACTAGTAAAGTGACAGGAGCCAGATATCCAGCTATAAAGCCAGTTAAGCCAAGGCACCTGGAAGGGACAAAGTGGTGTCCCAAGGTGGTAGGATGGGGCCAATAAAGGATCAGTCTGTTAAAAGCCGTCGTTTCTCAGGGAATGGAACTTTCTCAAAGAAACGTTCACATTCCGCTTAATGTATTTCTGTAACATTTGGATGGTTATAATCAATGTATTTTCTTCATTGTCTTTTCCCAATAATTTCACACAGTTATTCTTTACACACTAACCCAAAGTAACTGCTCTTGGTCTGACTTCAACCTCACCCAGCTATCTTCCTGATTATTTGGCTTCCAATAGAGCTGGCCAGTGGAAGAGGGGGCAAGGGCCAAGCTGACGTCACCGTATTGACCACTGGAATTTCTATTTCTCAGTATAAATGAATGCAGCTCAACAAATATTTTCTCTTCCTATGCCCAGTTTTTTCCCAGGGCTTAGCAAACAGAAAGGAGCATTATAAAGTGCCAGTCAAAGCAGAGAAGAGAAACCGTATCTTTTAGTCTAGGGACACACAGGCACTGGCTCACTCTTGGCCATGTGCAGGCTGGTTGTCTGGTTGATGTTTGACCCTGAGTCAGACAGCAAATAAAGGCTTCTTCATCTCTTGCTATGTTACAATTTCCCTTGCAAGGGGCAGAAGTCCAACTGACACTGGCTCTAGAATAAATAGTGGGGTGGATTTTAGAGGTTAATATAACGGAAAAAAAAGCCAAAGATAGAGCTCTGGCTTCAGGCATGGCTGGATCTGGGCATTCAAACAATGTCATTAGCCCTTTTTCTGACTCTTCTCTATTTTTATTATTATTATTAGTGTGTGTGTGTGTGTGTATGTGTGCGCGCACACACGCGTGCTGACCTTACTCTTAGGCAGTTTCTTTGCATGCAGTGGTCCTGGCAGCTCCAGAGTTCGGAAATCAAGCAGAGAAATTTCTCAGTAGTCCCAACACAAGTCCCAGAATTGAATCTTATTGGCTCGGCTTAGATCAGATGCCTATGTTTGAACCAATGGCTGTAGCCAGCAGGACGGAATACGCTGATTGGTCTTCCCTGACTCACATCACCTCCCGCTTCCACAGAACTGGGAACCACACAGAATGACAGTGGGGAGCAATGTTTGCCCAAAGGGGACTCAGGCCACTGTAGAAGGAAACACAGATGCTTGGCATGGGGGCAAAACAGATGCCCAGCGCTCCATCTGAGATCCCCTTCATCTTGATCTGGGGGGAAACAGAATGGAAAGAAATAACTGACAGTCAAACTGAAGACTAAGGAGAAGAGATGCCATGGTGCGGGGTGGGGAGAATTAGATTTCAGAGACAGAGGGTGGGGGGGGGGGGGAAGCAAGAGGGCACCGCCTGCCCCTTGGGGTGGGGAAGAGCTGGATCAGAAGAGCTGGAATCTGCGTGGCTCTCAACAGGTGACCTGAGCAGCAAAGGATCGCTCCGCACGTCCTGAGCGAGGCAATTGTCTGAGGGAGTGGATTGTGCCACCCCACCCGCCCTCTGACGTTCAGGGCAAGGTAAAGGGATTACGTTTTCTTAACTGCCGCGCTGCTTGCCTCTCAGTCCCACGGAGTCCTGTTAACTTGAGTCACCTTCCTGGAAGCTTATTGCCCACACACACACTGATGAGATTGAGTTCCTGGACACCAGAGGCTGGGAACCCGACCTTGGAAGCCAATAGATTCCTGCCCCATGGAAGGCCCCTTGGCAGGCAGCCAGCAGGCCTGCCCTGACCCCAGCCTGCCTCTGCTTCCAGGCCCCCAGGGCCTCCTTTCTACTGGGCCAGGATTCCAGGGGCCGCAGATAGGACCCCCGGCAGGGGGCTTCCTCAGAGACGGCCAGATAAATGGCAGCTGTTCTGTGCAATGTGATGTGCCCAGCACACCCCTAATGTGCCTGTCATTAGGTATGTGAAGAGCATCGCAGGGCACCGATGAGATGCTCGGGAAGTAGTAACTGTAAACCGACTGTTCGGCTGGGCTTCCCTCAGCCACCTTCTCAGAACACGTTTCCATCTCTCTTTTTCATGGGCTGCCTGCTCGTAAATGTGTTCAAAGCACAAACACACATTTGCCCCCAAGGATCCTGACATCCAAAAGGTTTAGTCCGGGACCGCCTGTGGCAGCGCTTCTGAAAGCGGGGGCCCCCAGTCCACCTGTGTTGGACTGACAATGTTTACCTGTAGCTTCTCAGACCCCATCTAGACCTGCCGGGTGTGTCTCTGGGTTTGGGGGCTAGAGATCTGCCTGTTAAAAGGCTCCAGGGGTGGCCTGGTGGTGGTGCTGGTGGGAATTCACCTGCCCCGAGGCACCTGGCCCCAACTGGACGGTTCTGATTCACTAATAGGCCCTGCCCACTTTGGCCCTTCCATCAGGTAATTCAAAGTCTCCAGGCCTGCTGGTTACTGATTAACTCTAGCAAAGAAATAATAATAATTGAAGGGGCAACACAAGCCCAGAGACAGGCTGAGCAGCCCTGGGAGAGCGGTGCCGGACGGCTGTTGTCAGCAGGCACCCAACAGAAGGAAAAGGAGGCTTGATACGCCGCCTCAGGTCAGACTCGGTCCCCGCAGCACCTTGTCCATGCCCAGGCCCTGAGCTGCCGCGTCCCGCCGGCTCCCCTGCCCAGAATGGCCTGCACTGAGGCCCCACAGCAGCCAGCCCCGCACCAGCCCCAGCCCATC
>NW_005371012.1:1039945-1046260 GCF_000412655.1 Myotis brandtii | reverse complement strand
TCTGCGGCCTGCGTGACCAGGAGGCCGTGGTGGGGCGGCTCGCCCGGCCGTGCCCAGAAGTGTGGCTCTGTCCTCAGGAGCTGGTGAGTCCCGCCGCCTTGACAGCAGGGCATCCCGGCTTGGCAGGAGAGGATGGGCAGGACGTGGCGAGTGCCAACCGCGTGGCAGCCCGGCGCCTGGTGGCACACCTGCTCCTGCTGGCCTTGCTCATCGTCCTCATCCTGCCCTTCATCTACCCCGGGATCATGCAGTGGACGCTCACCTTCATCATCGCCCTGGCCCTGCTGGTGGCCACCCTCTTCTGCTGTCACCCCCGCAGCCAGGGCAGCGGCCGGCCCTGGCCCAGGACCCTCTTCTGCGGGGAGCAGAAACACAGCGAGATCTCCTCCGTTGCCTGTGTGCACCCCGTCCAGGCACCCACAGCACCATGTGCCTCTGCGGCCCCGATATTCTCCCAGTGAACAGGGTAAGGGGCTGTGAAGTAAGGCTGCTCCCTCAGGAGACGGAAAGCCAGCCAGACTTGCAAGCTAAAGCCAGATGCTGTCTCGGGTCCAGAACTATGTGCTTGGAGGATAGACTTATGCCTGCCCCGGGGACGGCGTGGCTAAGCTGTTCCGGGTGGGGAGGAGGCACAAATGACTTGAACACTACAAGGGGGGCTCCTGTTCCTCTGATTCCAGTGCTCCAGGTTTTTCTTTCTATACCTTGAGGAAAGTAGTGCAATATTAACGTATTGAAGAACCAATAGAACCAGAACTCCTCTTTTGTAATTGTTTTGTAATTTATGCAGCTGGTTTTATTTTATTGCTTGGTTGGGGGCTGGGTTTTTGTGTTTGGGGTAGTTTGCTCATATTTCTGGCTGCTACACGATTTCCCTCCTGGGAAGTCAGAGCTCATGGGACGTCCTCCTGTGTCCCCGCCAATGCTGTCCATCTCATGCCCACCCCACGTTGCCAAAGGTCCCAGCAGTTTGGGTCTTCCATGGAGTCGCCACGCCATCCCTCCCCCCAAGAATGGAAGGAGAGAACTTGTATGAAGAAGTGGTACTTCTGATGCCAGCAGGAGCCCCCACATTTAGTTGGCAGAGCTGGGGAGTGGGGAGGGAATGCGGGTGGAATTTCCCTCAGCATCCCTCACCAGGATTTCCCAGTTCCGTGTCTTCTGGCCCTGACTTAACAGAGACTCTCAGAGTGGCAAGGGCTTCCCCCATGCCGGCCCAGCTGCCCACCTGATGCACTGCCCCACACTCCAGAACTGGCAATTATGAGCGCTGCTTTCTTTATTATTGCGTCTCGCTTTCCATTTGAGCATTTGTCATAAAGATAAGAGGCCTCGTAAACGCAGCGGTCCTCTCCAACAACCCCACCTTTCCCACCTCGCCCTGAGAGTGGCAGTCATCTGAAAGGCGCCTGTGTTTTTTCTCGGTCATTTCTGCTCCGTAGCATGGAGGAATGACCTTCCACGGTCACCCAGGTCAAGCCTCAGCTGGGGAGACCCGTGGGGTGCAGGGGAGTAGAGGCTGAGAGATGACACGCTATTTCCTTCCAAAGCCATAATAGGAAAGCAGACTTGAGACCTCAGATGGGTTCCCCGAGCACAATCCATTGTCCTGTCGCTACGCTTGACAGTACCTTTGTCGGGAGGGAGGTGAGAACTCTGTCACCGGTGCACAGGGGGTGGACCCTGTGTTGTTGAACCAGGTCCTGCCTCTCAGAGCTTCACTTTCCCCGAAATGAGCTGGTAGAACTGGAATATTCCTAACACCCCTGCAGCCCAGGAGCTCAGGGCACTGCCGAGCCCCCAAACAATGCATGGGCCACATCCCCTGTGGCCTCATGCAAAGAAAGGTCAAGATACAAGTGTGGGTGCAATTAGCTGTTCTTGAAATCTGGGTGCCTCCCTTTTAACTCGGTGACACCCACGCTATTGGCTTTATGGACTCCTGGTGCTGAGAGAGAATGTGTGAGTGAATGCGGGCATGCGTTGCCCACACTGTTAAGCCAAGGCCAAGTGGAACCCTGTCTCACCCTAGCTGGTTTGGCTCAGTGGATAGAGCGTCAGCCTGTGGACTGAAGGGTCCTGGGTTCAATTCCAGTCAAGGGCATGTATCTCAGTTGCAGGCTCCTCCCTGGCCTGGGCCCTGGTCAGGGCTCATGCAAGAGGCAACCAATCGATGTGTTTCTCTCACATTGATATGTCTCTCAATCTTTCCCTCTCTCTTCCACTCTCTCTTAAAAATCAATGAAAAAATTCTTGGGTGAGGATTTAAAAAAAAACACAAAAAAACGAAGAAGAAAAGAACACCCTGCCTCCCCAGGAGGAGTTAGTGACAATAATTGTTTGTCATTTCCTGCGCTGGCCTTGGGCATGTGTGCTTTGGGATGGGTGCCAGTCGGGTAGGCAAAGAACATTCTCTCTCCACTCACCACCATTCCTATTCCATCTAGTTCTTGGACCCTCCACCAACAAGAAAATCTTCACCAAGATTTCAGTTGTTAATGACAGCACTACATTTCTACATTAATAACGGTGGGTGCATGTTTATCGAGTGCTTACTATGTGCCAAGCCCTGCCAAACTGCTTTATGTGCATTATCTAGCCGAATCTTCATGATAACCTATGCAAGTAGAGATCATTTGCTGATGAGGAGACTGAGGATCAGAGAGGTAAATTCATCTGCCTCAGGTTGCACAGCTGGCCACTCTCAGAGATCTTTCATCTCCATCATGCTGCGTCCTTTGCGTGCAGTTCCAAAACAACCAGGAAGCTGGTGGCCACTTGTGGACTTGCAAGGGAGAGTAGAAGACTAAGCTCAGTAGCCTCCAAATTCCAATGGCCAGGCACCCAGAGAGGCCAGAGAATTCCAGAACCTGTTGTCTATGCTAAAGAGACAGAAAAAAGAATGACACAAATGAGTTGGCTTTCCTACAGACTTTTACCACCCAGTCCCAGCCTCCCCTGCAGGGAGCTCTGTTGTTACATGGTCCTTAACCAATGTACCCCCCCCCCCAAGCAAAGATGTCCTGACACTGCTGTCTCCACTCCCCTGGAAGCCCAGCTGGTCCCAAAGACCTGCTGGCCCCTGCAGTATGGGGACTGAGAGCCCCGGAGGCCAGTATCAGCCCAGGCTGCCCTGCAGGGGAGCAGAGGAAACAGGCGGTGTGGAAAAAGGGTGTGAGTGGGAGAAACCAGGGAGGCAGGCCAAGGTTCAAAGCTAAGTTCTGACCTAGCGTATGACCAGTTACAGAACTTCTCTGAGCCTTAGCTTGCTCACCAGTGGAGTTGGGGAGGACACCACTCACCTCCCAGAGTTTCCATGATGATTCAAAGCGCTCCTGGATGAGAACCCTCTGTCCTAATGGGTGGCCTTTGTCATTAATCATTGACCCCGTGGGTAAATGGGTTTCCTGGGGCCTGTTCAGGGGGCTGGCTTTGATGATAGGATAGAGTGGAAACATTGTCCAGGGCAGGTGATCTGGTGGAGAACTTTGTGCTTAGGTCCTAAGGGGAAGTCCAAAGGATGAAGAATTGGGGGGGAGGGAGGGTCGGGCAAATTTCACCCCCGTCAGACCCATCTCCCAATCTGTGGCCTTGCAGTCAAACACACCTGCCTTGAATTCTAGCTTCAGCACCTACACGTCACCTTACCTGTCTGAGTCTCAGGTTCCTTAGCCATGAGACAGACTTACAATCCCTATTTCATAGGGTTGCTGGAGGAATTAATGAAATAACCCTTGGTGAGCATTCAAGATCGTAAGGAGGTAAAGCAGAGAAATGAAAAAAAAAAAAAAACAAGGAGAGAGAGAGGGTCGGGTTCTAGCAAGATGAGAACAGATTCCTCTTATTTTATTCGATCTTACTAAAACCTGGCCACTAGAATTCACCTCCCCGTGACCAGCCTCAGCAGCAGCCGTGTCCTCAGCAAAATATAAGAAAACAATCATGGCTAACACGATTCTAATGCACTGTGGGAAGTATATTGCATGTGTTAAATTACCTCTGCTATGAGGTAGATACTATGATTACCCCCAAATTACAAACAGGGATAACTGAGGCACAGAGAAGTTAAGTAACTTGCTGGAGAGCACACAGCGAGGCAGTGGTGGGCCAAGAGTAGACTGCAAAGGCCCAACTCCAGAGAGTAGACTTGGAGTCACTTTGCTGTATCAAAAGGAACATTTCCGGCACATCATAAGCACTCAAGGTATGTGGGCCCCCTGGCCTGGAGGGTAAAGAATTAAGAAGAGCCCTAGCAGGCTTGGCTCAGTGGATAGAGCATCAGCCTGCGGACTAAAGGGTCACAGGTTTGATTGAGGTCAAGGGCATATGCCTGGGTTTCGGGCTCGGTTCCCAGTAGGGGGAGAGGGGGAGCAGGAGGCAGCCGATCAATGATTCTCTCTCATCATTGATGTTTCTATCTCTCTATCCCTCTCCCTTCCTCTCTGAAATCAATAAAAATATATATTTTAAAAAAAGAATTAAGAAGAGATGGCATTCCTGCACTTGGTTATAGCTTCCTGAATTAGTGGGTGTCTGGGGCTGAGGGTTGTAGGATCCTACCTGCCCCATTACCCACCGCCGTGTTCTCATCTCACCTTCCAGCACCTGTTCATGGTGGGAACCTCTTTGTAAATAACTGCAGGTAGTGTTCCAGCCTTTGCCAGAGCAATTAATTCTTTGTGGCAAAGGAAAGCCTTTCCAGGAATGAAAGACGGTCCTGCAAGTTCTCAGACTGTGGGAATAGCATAGTGCACATTCAAAGGGATATCAGATCTCTGCTCTTGAAACTGCCTGGAGCCATTCGTATGAACTTTATATTCTTGTCAGAAGATCTTGAGATCACTCTTTTAAAAGGGGGACTATTTACTGGGTCAGTGGAGAACTGTGAACAATTCAGAACACCATGAGATCTTAGGCCCACCCATGCATTTATTTATTCAACAAATATTGATTGAGTGTCTGCTCTGTTCCAAGCAGTGATCAGGGTACTTAATCTTGTTTGATAGGGCACTTTGCTGAGGAAGGAAAACTAACACGTGCAAAGCGCCTGTCATGGGTTGAATTGTGTCCCCCTCCCCAAAAGAAGCTGGGTTGAAGCCCTAACCCCACCACCTCAGAATGTGGTCTCCTTTGGAAATAGGGTTTTTGCAGAGATAATCAAGTTAAAATGAAGTCATTGGGGGTGGGCCCTGAAACGATGTGACTGGTGTCCTTATAAAAAGGGGAAATTTGGACCCTGAGGCAGACACACACAGGGGGAGGACAATGTGAAGACACACAGGGAGGATGCCATGTGACGATGAAGGCAGAGGCCAGGGTGATGCAGCAGAAGCCACGGAAAGCCAGCAGTGGCCAGCAAGCCACCAGGAGCCAGGAGACAGGCCTGGAACAGATTCTCCCACAGAGTTCTCAGCAGGAACCCACCCTGCCCACACCTCCATCTTGTAGCCTCCGGAAGTGTTGAGCCCATACATTCCTGTTGTTTAAGAAACAAGGTGTTGTGACACCTCGTATGGCAGCCCTAGGAAGCCAATAGAGGACCTGTGCTTGCACCATGCCCCTTCGCTGCGTTATTTCAAGTTAAAGCTAAAGAACTTGCCCAGAGTCTTGTAAGCACGTGAGTGGCAATATCGGGCTCATAACTGCATCTACTGGACTCCCCAGTTAGTTCTTACTTCTCCCATTCTGTGGGTGGGAAACCAAAGTTCATAGAAGCTCTGATATTCCTCCACACAAAAAATGTGCCCAATATATCAGAGATGGAGTTGGAATCGGAATCCACAATTCCTAAATTATCTTTAATCTATGCAACAGCCATAAGACAATTACTTATTACCCCCATTTCACAATGTAAAGAGTTAAAACCCAGGGCATTAAGGCACTTACTTGACCAAGGTCACAAGCGAGTGAGTGAGGTACCAGAATTTGAACTCACTGACCCCAAAGCTGTATCTGCACTTCCCACTGCTCCACACTGCTTCCGTCTGCAGCGTGTCAGCATTGAGAGGCCCACAAGCTTGTCCTTCAGGCCGCTTGACTGCCCGCCTTAAGGGCTTGTTTGCTCAAAGAGGACAAAGCTACAGGGGACACTTGTCTTCTCTTCTTTCCTTTGACTGTCTTATATTCAGCCACCCCCCTCCACTTGCCCTACTCCCCCTTTTCCCTTTCTAAGAAAACTGCCCTCTGGTTAATTTTATCGAAGTTCTCCTACTACACCAACTGGGGTTCTTGGTCCTTCTTCTACCCATCTCCTATTTCTCCTGAGGTGGTCACATGATATAGGTCACATGATCTTTCCCAGAACTTGAGGCT
This sequence comes from Myotis brandtii, assembly GCF_000412655.1. NCBI lineage: Eukaryota > Metazoa > Chordata > Mammalia > Chiroptera > Vespertilionidae > Myotis > Myotis brandtii. The sequence goes on along the minus strand of NW_005371012.1, from coordinate 1,039,948 downwards.
AGT
>NW_005371012.1:1035721-1039862 GCF_000412655.1 Myotis brandtii | reverse complement strand
GGGGGGGTAAGTGATGGAGGGATGCAAGTTGGAAAGTGGCAGCAGCAGCAGCAGACCAGATGGGCTCCACAGCTCTGGTCCTTGAGCCACTGGTTGATTCAGTAAACACTCAGGTTTCTTCTCTACAATTACTATTTTTCTTTAGATAGCCAGAATCCGTTTCTGTTGCTTGCAACCAATATTCCTGAACCAATACAGGAGCTGTCCAAGCCCCTGGTTTCTAAAAAATTCCACCATGACCTGCAGCCCTTCCAAAGCCCAAACAAGCTGCCACAAGCCAGGGAGCCAGGGAACAAAGACAGGTTCCTGTTGGGCCTTGGCAATGATGAAATGAAGACCTGGGCCTTCATGAAGACTGTTTCTCTCCACTTCTGTCTCCTGGCTCAGACACGGTGGGGAGGAACAGGACAGTCTTAATATTTGCAAATCTCAGGACAAGAACACAAAAGGATAAATAAGACAAGTCCTAATCTCCTAACAGACAAGAACAATGGAGGGAAATATTACCCCAAATGGCTTTGACCCCAAACCCCTGCCATGTAGCTTAGCCAATTCCAGCTGATGGTCCAATTAACAAGAAGACGTTAAGTTCTTCGGGGTCAAAGTTGCCTTGGAAACATAAACAAGAGATTGCTCAGCAATGACAATATCCATGGCAACCACAAACCATCTGCAACACCCTCCGCCCTGTCCTTCCTCTAAAGGTGTGTCCAGTCCCTCCCTACGGAGCACTGTCTATTCTGCGCGTCATTTACGAAAGAAGTGACCATAAACCATTTTCTGAGTCACTCAGTCTCAAGTTCATCATGACGGCATCATAACGATGCTCTGTGGGAAGGGATGTGGGGCTGCCTTCATGTGACATCACCCGGGCATGCAGTTCCATTCAACAAAATCCCAGGCCAGGCCAGGCCCCACCTATGTCCTGGGAAGATGGACATCTATGGGACAGAGCAAAGGAGCCATTCCCTGCTGGGGATCCTTTATTTGCAACTCATATAAATATCTCTGAACCTGTATTGATGTTTAAGCCTATGAGAGGGCAGGATAGCAGAATCAGCCGGATCTGGGATCAAATCCTGGCTCTAACGTCTTGTAGCTCGGTGACCCTGGCCAGTTATATAACCTCTCTGAGCCTCAGTTCCTTCTTTCCTCTGTGAAATGGGACTAATAATAGTATAAACGACATAGGGTTAAATGATATGAAGTATGTATGGAAAGCATGCAGAGCCAGCCACAGGGTAATGCTAACCATGAATAACCAGTATTCACGTTATTTCTATAATTTCTGAGACAATAGAATCCAATCGTTCAGTTGCTCCAAATCTGATTATTCACTGGACTCACCAAGGGAACTTGTTGTTATTGTTTCTTCTTCTTTTCCCAGGGAAACTTGTTAAAAGTATAAATTCCTAGGCTTCCATACCCCCCAAGAAATTCTACACTGGGTAGGTCTGGGCAGAACCCAAGAACCTATGTCTCCATGATATGCTCTTATTGTGCTTAGCCCATAGTAGGCGCTCAACAAACCCAGGCCCCTTCCTGGCCTAGCCTATTATGACAGCTTCCTAGCTGGTTACCTGTGTCTACTACTGAGATCCTTTTAAAAGATGAGATCATGTCACATCACTGCCCCCAACCCTCCACAATTGACCATCTCATGCAGAATAAAATGCATAGACAGGCCCTCCATCAGTGGTTCCTGACACTGGGTACACATGCAAATGCCTGGTGAACTTGTGAACAATACCTATGCCTGGCCCAACCCCAGACCAGCAGAATCAGAATCTCTGGGGGTGGGGCCCAAGTAGGGTTGCTAGATAAAATACAGAACACCAGTTACATTTAAATTTTAGATACACAATGAATAATTTATATTCATTAAATTTAGTAGAACCATGTCCTTGGCAATATTAAGACATACTCCTACTAAAACAGTATTTATTTGTTGTGTATCTGAAAATCTAATGTAACTGGGTGTCCTATTTTTTTTGGTTTTTTGTGGGGGTTTTTTTGTTGTTAAATCTAGCAATTTTGGCCCAAGCATTAGCCTTCCCCCTGCTGTATCTGCAATGCCTACAACCTCACCCGCTACTCAATAAATTCTGGGTGTTTTTCTTCATGGTTATGAAAAGGCTTCTCACTCTAGCACATTGGTTCTCAACCTTCCTAATGCCGCGACCCTTTAATACAGTTCCTCATGCTGTGGTGACCCCCAATTTCATTGTTACAAATTGAACATAATTAAAGCATAGTGATTAATCACAAAAACAATATGTAATTATATATGTGTTTTCCAATGGTCTTAGGTGACCCCTGTGAAAGGTCGTTCGACCCCCAAAGGGGTCGCGACCCACAGGTTGATAACTGCTGCGTCTAACACAACCCCCACATTCCTTTGGGAGGAGTTGATAGGAGACATCTTAGAAGTATCTTTTACCAAGAATAACAGCAGCTAATTTTTATTGCGCGCGTCCTTGTGTGCCAGACACCACTAAGAGCCCCTTAGCTGTATATCCTCATGTGGTCCTCACAACAACCCTTGTGAGGGGCATAGTGACCCTCCTTTTCCGGATGAGGAAAGTAACATTTTCAAAGTCCAACACCAAACCTCAAAAATTTCAAAGGCATACACGAGAGGGATAAACCTTCCCGGAAGGCCCTGCTCCGGACGAGTGTCCACCAGGCGCCCTCGGGGCAGGCTGCGCAGGGCAAGTGGCAGACCGGAAGCCTGGTATGGATTAGGTCCTGTGTGCTATTTGGTGGGGGTGACTGGGGTGCCGGGTGGGCAGCGGGCATGGCTGTAACTGGATCCAATGTCCAAAGTCAAGAGTGTTCAATACAGGATCTCGAATCGAATTAGAGACAGGGCAAAGCCAAGACATTGTGCAGAACGGTGCCTGGTTCCACAAAGCCAATCTGGCTGGAAGGGGCCTCCAGACACTGAGAGGAGGGCTGGCTGGAGGCTTTCTGTGGGCATCGCTTCCATAGAGTCACTATTGTCCTATCTTGACAAGGCCCCCGTGCTCAGATACAACTCCCTCTGCCCCTGAAGGGTGCACACCACTGACCCAGTTGACCTTCACAATAGCCCTCTAGGGAGGCAGAGCGATTCTTGGCCCTGATTGGCCAGTGAGGAGATGAGCAGAGGAAGACCCAGAGCATTCTACAAGGCATGCATGAGTCACAGATTCCACAGTGATAGCTGGTCCCTGACCCCACCCACAGCCTTTTCCATTCAAGGTACTGGGCTGTCTTCACTGAGAGAAAGAGCAACAGTCTTTGTAGCTGCAATGATTCATGCTTCTGCTCTGGCACTCATTAGCTCTGTGGCTTCTGCATGGCCTAGACCTGAGCCTCCGTTTCCTGTCCTGTAGAATGGGTATGATAAGAATGCATAGTCACTAAGTGAATAAGATCCATTCATGACTCTGAGCACCTACGAAGTGCCTGGCACAGCCCCTGGGGCTGGGCAGATAGCAGAGGACAAGGCAGCCAAGACCCCCATTCTCTGGGCTTTTAAATTCTAGTGCGAATGGCAGATAATAAAGTGCAAACTGAAAATGAACAAGGTAATTCCGCAGAGTCAGAAATACTACGATTAAACAGAACAGGACTGGAAGCCTGGTATGTGATTCCCCTGCACTTAGAGAACAGTGCCTGGCACATAGTAGGTGCTCAGTAAACGTGTTCAATGACTGAGTGTGCTGGGTGGTTAGGGAAGACTCACAGATGCCAGCCTGAGTGGACACTGCAGGGAAGAGCTGGAAACAGACGCAGGAAGAGGAAGGTCTGGGGGCAGAGTGCCAGGCACGGGCACCTCAAGTGCAAAGGTCCTAAGACTGAAGGAAAGTTAGCGTTAGAGAAACCGAAAGAAAAATCAGCGAACGCATGGCTATCTCAACATCCGTCAGCTTCCAAGTGCTGTCCATGTGCCCGGGAAGGGTGTTTCTGTGGCTGGTTATTTGATTTTCCATAATTTACTTGGGAAGATTTCCATCCAATCGCTGCTCAGCCCTCCCTCCCCTCCTTAAGCGTCTCCTTAAGCACTTTCTGCAGACAAGCCCGCAGGGCAATGCACCCACAGCCCGAGTTTCGCGCCGGGGTTGGCCCGTCACTTCCTGACGCCGGCACCCCTGTC
>NW_005371012.1:1034276-1035453 GCF_000412655.1 Myotis brandtii | reverse complement strand
ACAGGGAGGGCCCTGAGCCGAGGCTGCCTGGTTGTTGCTTGTTTTCTTTCCGAGCCGGAAGTGCCCTTAGAAATCACCTGGGGAGGCAGCTGGGGAAACTGAGGCGAGGCGGAGCGCTGGGGCCGGCTCCTGCCTCCCGGCTCCCAGCCCTTAGCTGTCACCCAGCTCCTCCTTTGGTGAGTGAGGCCACTGCTCTGGTCCCGGGAGGAGAAGGTACTCGCTCAAGGTCACCTGGGATCCCTGGGCTTCCCTGTTCCCACGCAGCTCCCCCGGCACCCCTCACCCCCTCTTTCCTTGCCCCAGGAGCCTCTGCGCTCCTAGCAGACCCTCAAGCTGCAGCAAAGCCCAGGCCCCCAGAGTTACAGGCGGGCCTGACTCCTCACCCAGCATCTGTTGTTAGAGGAGGGAAGAATTGCTGCTACTAACTTTAGGGTGGATTCTACAGCTCAGTGAACTGACGCTCAGAGAGATGGGGTGATTTCCCCAAGACCACACAGCAAGGGAGAACAGGATAAGAACCTGGGTTCCCCCACCCTGCAGCCTGACCCAGTGCCTGGCACAGAGTAGGCCTTCACAGTGCCCTTCTCTGCCCTGCCCTGGGTCACAGAGGGAGTCAGGAGCACAGCCAGGCTAGAGCCAGGGTCTTGGCCTAGAGCAGTGGTTCTCAACCTTCCTAATGCCTCGACCCTTTAGTACAGTTCCTCATGCTGTGGTGACCCCCAATTTCATTGTTACAAATTGAACATAATTAAAGCATAGTGATTAATCACCAAAACAATATGTAATTATATATGTGTTTTCTGATGGTCTTAGGCGACCCTTGTGAAAGGGTCGTTCCACCCCCAAAGGGGTCGCGACCCACAGGTTGAGAACCGCTGGCCTAGAGGCTACTGACTAACACAGAATAGGAGTCAACAGGCTAGTTTTCCTTTTCCTAATCCAGTGTTCATTTCACTGCAGAAAACAGGAAACCCCTTTAGGGGCATCCATTCATTCATTCAGCAAATATTTATTGAGCACCTACTGTGTGCTGGTGTGTGCATTGTTTAGGCCCTGAGGATACAGCAGTGAGCAGACAAGTGCCGCCCTCCAGGAGTACACCCCAAAGAGTGGACTAGAACACTGCCCTTCAGTGGAGGGTGAGGGGGTGGGTAGGGGGGCGGGGGGGACTGGGCAG
>NW_005371012.1:1020174-1033896 GCF_000412655.1 Myotis brandtii | reverse complement strand
TTTATTTATTATTTTTTAAAATATATTTTATTGATTTTTTACAGAGAGGAAGGGAGAGGGATAGAGAGTTAGAAACATCGATGTGAGAGAAACATCGATCAGCTGCCTCCTGCACATCCCCCACTGGGGATGTGCCCACAACCCAGGTACATGCCCTTGACTGGAATCGAACCTGGGACCCTTCAGTCCGCAGGCCGACGCTCTATCCACTGAGCCAAACCGGTCAGGGCTAGGGTGTTTCTTTAGAGCAGCGGTCACCAACCTTTCTGACCTCAAGGACCACCAGTGGTCCACGGACCACCGGTTGGCGACCGCGGCTTTAGAGGCTCTAGGAACCCTGTGGATAACCTGTTTCTGCTCTCAGTAAGAAGATGTAAGAGGCAGCGATGGGGGTGGCTGAGTTCCAGGCGAGGAGGCCGCCCGGCACTAGAAGTGGAATGCTCACATCACAGCACGTTAGCATTTGCAACCCTGACAGTCCTGCGTGCAGCATCAGACAGATGTGGGCTCAGGTCCCAGCTCTGTGGCTTCCTCACTGAGTCCTCTTGGACAGTGCCCTCATTTGTAAAATGCCTGTCTCCGAGGTTGTCATGAGGATGGAAGGAGCCACAAAGAGCCCTGTGCAGTGTCTGCCGCTCGCGGAGCCTTTTTGTGTTTTAGGCCTAAGGCCCAGGAGCGGTTGGAGGGGCGCAGGTGACTGACTAGGTGACATAGCTCAGCATGTGAAGCTTATCGAGGTCTGAGCCTGCAGAATTTCTCTGCCTGAACCCAGCTGTCCCTGCCCTGGTACCACCAGGTGACAGTGGTTGCTCAGCCACCTGGGCCTGCACATGTGGGACCTGAGAGGACTGTTGTACGTTGTAAACTGGGGCCTCAGATGAGATGGGGTCACCGCTGCCTTGGGATGTGGGATAGTGGGCAGAGGAGGGTTGGAGTGGGTCCAAACCACTTTTTTTTAATTTTTTTAAATTATTTTTTATAGTTTGTGTTTTTGTTGTTGTTAATCCTTACCCAAGGATATTTTTTCATTGATTTTTAGAGAGAGTGGAAGGGAGAGGGAGAGACAAAGAGAAACATCAATGTGAGAGATACCCACCGATTGGTTGCCTCCTGCATGCACCCCAACCAGGGCCGGGGAACCTGCAACCAAGGTATGTGTTCTTGACCAGATTCGAACCCTGGACCCTTCAGTCCACGCGGGCCGACACTCTATCCACTGATCCAAACTGGCTAGGGCCAATGCTCTTTCCAGTTAACTACCCTCCGCTGGATCTGATTGTACCATCCTCTGTGTGAAACCCTGCTGCAGCTGCGCATTTTCTTAGGGTGAAGAACAAAAGCCTTAGCATGGACCACAAGGCTCTACACAGCCTGGGCCCCACCTACGCTGGGCCTCCTCCAGCCTGTCTCAGAGCACGTTATCAATGGCCCTCTGTGCTTGAGGCACACGGCCCCCTTCCTCCCCCGAGCCTTTGCCCATGCTCGTCTAGACCACTCCTCCTCCCTGTCTCACTTTTCCTAGTTAACACCTCCTCATCCTTCAGATCTGAGTCCAAACTACACTAGTACCGCAGGTCACAAGACGTCCCAGGGACATACGTGGGAGGTTTAGCTCAGGTGGATTTATGGAGTCTTCACTAGGAGTAATTTCTGCCTGTACCCTGTACTCCACCTGGACCATAGCCCCCAGGCCTTCTGGGGCTGGTCCAAGTTCGCTTAGAGGGATGCTCAGTAATGAAATCTACCTTTAGGGGTAGCTCTTGAGCAAATATAGGGACCTCACTTTATATAAAACTGTATTGCCCTAACTGCTTTGACTCAGTGTTTAGAGCGTAGGGTCCCGGGTTCGATTCTGGTCAAGGGCATGTATCTAGGTTGCAGGCTCTTCCCCAGCCCAGGCTCTGGTCGGGGCTCGTGTAGAAAGCAACCAATCGATGTATTTCTCTCACATTGATGTTTCCCTCTCCCAATCCCTTCCACTGTCCCTAAAAATCAGTGGGGGGAAAATATCCTCGGGTGAGGATTACCAAACCAAATAAACAAAACTGTATTGTCCTTCAGCAAAAAATAATAATGAAGTTATTTCTTAGTTGTGGGGGCAGGTGTTCATTCATTCGATCTTTCACCTACTCTCCAGGCACTGTTCCAGGATACATCCGGGAACATGATGCAAAAGCCACTGCCCTCATGAAGCTTTCCCTCAGGAGGGAGACAGACCACCAAAGAGCTGTAATCCATCATCAAGTGGTGGCAAAGTCCATAAAGAAAAGTCACCTGTCTCTGGGGGAGGGGAAGTGGTGGTACCTGCTATCGGGTGAGGATTACCAAACCAAATAAACAAAACTGTATTGTCCTTCAGCAAAAAATAATAATGAAGTTATTTCTTAGTTGTGGGGGCAGGTGTTTATTCATTCGATCTTTCACCTACTCTCCAGGCACTGTTCCAGGATACATCCGGGAACATGATACAAAAGCCACTGCCCTCATGAAGCTTTCCCTCGGGAGGGAGGGAGACCACCAACGAGCTGTAATTCATCATCAAGTGGTGGCAAATTCCGTAAAGAAAAGTCACCTATCTCTGGGGGAGGGGAAGTGGTGGTGCCCCCTGTTTTAGACCCAAATGAGTACCAAGAGAGCTCTGCTGGGGAGTCAGGGGAAGTCCAGATGTCCCAGCATCATCCACTGCCACCCTCACCCTCCTAGTCATGGGAACAGGCACAGAAGCCACCAGTCATTAAACCCGAGAGGAGGTGGGGTGGCCCAGACGAAGCCTCAGGGGCTTCCGAGGTGGCAGGCCCCACTTTAGCTGGACAAATCCACTAAGTCTCATGGCAGTACCTGCGCCCCTTCAGTAAAGTGGGGAAGAACCTGGGTTTGAAGTCGCACAAGCCTGGGGGCTACATCCTGGTACTACCATTTGCTAGCCGTGCGGCCTGCACCTCTGAGCCTCAGTCTTCTCATCTGTAAAATGGGTACAGTGGTAGTCTTCCTCGTAAGGTTGTTGTGAGGCTGACATGGGGTCATGAGAGTAAACCCACTGGAAATATTCACGGATTTTATTATTAGACTGCTTTTGGAAAAGGGCACCATTTGGACATGAGGATCTACACGCAGGAAAAACAGCACGAGCTGAGGCCCGAGGTGGGAAACCCAGCATGGGCTGGAAGCAGTGGCTGGCTCAGTTTGGCTCACAGCTGGCTGGAAGAAGGGGAGTAAAGGAAAATAAAGGTGAAAAGGCAGATTAGGCCCATCACAGAGATGGTTGGGGCTGGCTGAAAAATGAGATGTTAGCCTGTGGACAGATGCGAGCTACTGAGATACATCCAATTTGGTGGTTTTCAAATTGTGTTTGAAATCTTTCTGGCCACTTGGCCAAAGAGAAGCAGTGTAGCATCATAGTTAAGATGGCTGCCTTAGGCCTAAGACCCAGACACAAGTCTAAATTCCACATCACATGTCCCATGACCTTGACCTTCATTTCTCAGGGCCTCTCTGTCTGCATCTGTAAACTGGAGATAATAACACCTACACTGTAGGATTTTTAGGAGAAAACAAGATGATGTGTGAAAAGAGGTGGCACATGACTAACATTTACTAAGTATTTGCTGTTATGATTTTTAATTTTAAAAATTTAATTGTTATTGCCCGGCCGGCATGGCTTAGTGGTTGAGCATTGATCTATGAACCAGGAGGTCATGGTTCCATTCCCAGTCAGGGCACATGCCCGGGTTGCAGGCTTGATTCCCAGTAGGGGGCGTACAGGAGGCAGCCGATCAATGATTCTCATCATTGATTTTTTATCTCTTTCTCCCTTCCTCTCTGAAATTAAAAAATATTTTTTTTAAAAATTTTAATTGTGATTAAAATACACAGAGCATAAAATTCAGTCTTAACCAATTTTTAAGTGTATAATTCAGTAGTTAGCGTTAGTATATTCACATTGTTGTGCAAACAATCTCTAGATCTTTTCAACTTGCAGATTTGAGACTCCCTACCCATTAAACAACAACTCCCCATCCCCTCCCTCCTGCCTGTGGTAACCACCATTCTACTTCCTGCCCCTACTGATTTTGACTGAGTCCCTCATATAAGTGGAATCATAGAGTATTTGTCTTTTTTGTGACTGGCTGATTCCACTCAGTAAAATGTCCTCAAATTTTACCCATGTTGTAATATGTCAGAAAGTCCTTTCCTTTTTTAAGGCTGAGTAATGTTCCATTGTATATAGAGAACACATTTTGTTTGCCCATTCATCCATTGATGGACACTTGGGTTGCTTCCATCTTTCAGCTATTGTTAATAATGCTGCTGTGAACGTATTTGTACACCCTGCTGTACACCCTTTTTGAGACCCTGCTGTCAATTTTCTGAGGTCGACACCCAGGAATTATTTACGGTTATAATTTGAAGGCAGGGTGTTGAGGGCTCCCCACTGTATTTCCTCTTGCCCACCGGAGTAAGAGAAGTCCCTGGAGCCCTATGGAACAGGTTGAAAACCAGGGAGTCAAATGGACCATTATAGACAGTGCCATTTCTCTCCCTGGCTTCCCAGGCAGATTTGCCTCTTGAATTATTTTTTAATTATCCCAAGTGGAAACCACTATTCATTCAACAAATGTTTGTGTGCTTACATGTGGGCAGAGGGAGGTAGACAATAAGCCATAAACATAAACAAGTAAATGACATAGTGTGTCAGACAGTGATGTGTGTTCCGGAGCAAGCAAGGAGCCAGGTAAAAGGGCCTGGGATGAGAGGCTGGGACAGGGTAGCTTCAGTGAGCTGTGAGATTTGAGCCAAGGCCGGAGGGGGGTAAGGAAGTTGGCCATGTGGTTATCTGGGGGAAGAGTATACCCAGCAGAGGGAACAGCCAAGGCAAAGGCCTTGAGGTGGGAATGTGCCTGATGGGATCCAGGGTGGTGTCACTGGAGCAGAATGAGCGAAGGGGACAGAAGGAGGGCAGATTGCAGTGGCCCAGGGGTGGTGTCACTGGAGCAGAATGAGCGAAGGGGACAGAAGAAGGAGGGCAGATTGCAGTGGCCCAGGGTTGAGGAGGGAGTCGGAGGTTTGTAGCAGAGAAGGGGCGTGATCTGACTTCAGGCTGGGTGCTGTGTGGTGGATAGCTAGGGGTGAGGGCAAAAAGAAGTGGGAGACTGGGGTGGAGGCTCCTGCCAGAGAGATGATGGCAGCTTGTGTGTGTCGGGGAAGAAGGCACATGATAAATGGGGACAAAATGTTATGGAGCCTGGGTACCCACCCTGGTGGCATCCTGTCACCCCAGCACCCCGCCCGTCCTCCACATTGCTGAGTGAGGCTGGGATGGGAACTTTTTGTGCCAACATTCCTTTTTTCTTCTGGTCTGTAGTGGGATTGTCCAAAACCCTCTGGGTTCTTTTCTGTTGGATCTGTTGCCATGGAGACCTCCTGAGATCCTGCATTTACCAGTGGCTTCCAACTTAACTTCCAGATAGAGGTATGGAATGAATGGGTTTCTCTCCCAAATTGCTGGCAAGGGGAATGGGGAGTAAACTGGGCCTGCCTCGAATCCTCCATTCTGAGACCATCTCGTGTGTGTGTGTGTGTGTGTGTGTGTGTGTGTGTGTGAACTTTGATCTACAGTCTTCGGAGTTTCTGGCTGAAATCAGTGCTATAGCTCTATTTTTTTATAAAGGATTTCTTCAACTAGATGCTTTTCCTTCTCCTTGGCTCCAGAACAATTAGACAATTAGTTCTCGGCCTTCCTGCGACACTGTAGCCATCTCTCTAGTAGAAATGCTCGTTTTATTGTACTGCAGACGCATTTAAAAATGCAGTTAACCAGAAACGAGAAAGAGAACAACACATACACATAGGCACAGGCACATCAAATTTGACCTTGGCCTTCACTGGCTGCTCTAAGTTCAAAAAAAGTAAAATAAAGGCCATCAGTGTAGCATGTAAGAAAAACAAAAGTAATTTATTCTTGCATGTGATCTTCTAAGGACCCAGGTCATGGGGCTTTGAGGGCGATTTAAAAGATTTTCAAGGATGATATTCATCATATTTGATTTTCTCCTCGATGCTGACTTCAGAATTTTTCATCTTCCTGAGAAGAAACCCCACGTATTGTTTATGGTGTTAGTCAACAAACACTGGCTGAACACTTAATGTGGGTGCTTGCAGACTAAGGATAGGTATTTGTGGAATGTCTGTCTACCCCCACTACTGACAGAAATAATGCAGCCAATGTTTTCTTTGGTGACGGGTAATGTGACTGGCAAAAATCATAGTCGTAGGGCATCAGAACAAGGTCCTATACAGAGTAGTCCCTGTCCATCCCATAGCTGGTCTGCAGTCTGGCCACGGGTCAGTGTTCGCTTGCTCTTCTCACTGTGTCTTTGTTGTTTCCCTGAGAGTCAGGGCTCTTCTGGGTCAAGTGCAGGCCTTGGTGTCTCGGTGACCGTATCCTGATCAGACCAAGGGGCAGAGGCCCCTGAGGACCAGTATGCAGTTCAGTTGGCACATCCCCTTACCCCACAACTGCCACACACTCCCACAGCTGGAATAGTTTGGGGCCCAGCCCATCTGACTGGACAGTCCATAGAGTTGGAACCCTGGGCACCTCCATCCCACCATCGTGGATGGCTGGAAATTCCTGTCTGTCCTGCCAATCCTTATCCTTTTTGTTGATAACAAAACCTGTTGGTCAGAGGAATGGGACTTACTAGTAACTGTGACCTCAGCCCTCCAAGGCTTGGCTAGTCCGCACAGGGCCAGGACTATCTGAGATCAAGAATAGAATTGCCATTTTTAATTAAAGCTATTTTTTCTATGATAAAAGCACCAATAAGCTTGTGACAGAAAGTGTTAAAAATACAGAAAAATGGAAAGAACAAAAACCAGTTACTTCTTGTCCCACAGCCCTACCACTGAGAGACAATGATCATGAACATTCTGATGTATTTCCTTGTGATCTTCTTGCTCCATGAAACATTTTTTAAAAACATAACTGGAATTGTATCATATAGACAGTGGCATGCTCTTCACCACCTCTCTGAAAAATAAAATCCCTCATTGGTAACAATTGCCAATTTCTGTGGTGTCAATGCTCCCGTCGTGACCCGTTTCCAGGCACTAGCCTCACTTCTCACCAGCCAGTAGGAGCCTGTAGCAGCACACCCTATTATAATTTAAAATCGTGTCTATTTTTTTTCTGATTTTAAAATCAGTACGTATTCATGATTAAAAATTCATAAAGCAGAAACGTAAAAGGAAAATTTAAAATAATCCAGCATCAATCCTTCCCCCTGCTTAGAGACAGCCACTGTCACCATCCCGATGCAACTCTTAACAGTCCCCTCGCCTATGGATAGAGACATAAACAAAATAATTTTAATTTTCTCCTAAGTTCAAAAGTAGTGCATATAAATGGCAGAAAGTTGGGGAATCCAGAGAAGTCTCTGGCATCTCAACTTGGGAAATAATTTTAGAGGATATTCTCCCAGCCATTTTTCTTCTCTGCACTTTTTAAGATGGTTGGACTCATAGCTTGATTCTCTGAGTTTGTAGGGCGTGGTACAGGCACATTCCCATGCCCCATAGAAGGTGAACATCCAGGGGAAGGGTGTTATCACTGATAACTTACTAAAAACCCTCCGGAGGCTTAAAGAGGCAGAAAATAATATTCTAGTTCCTTGGAATGAAAACAGGCCGTTAGGATGAAGTTCAGGTTATTTGAAGCTTTGGGGAACCCTGGGTTTGGGGTTCTGGGACATCCCTGGGTCATTCCAGACACTTGGCCCTTGTTCCATCTCTGTCCTTCATCTGATGCTCAATGGGAGGGTAAGAATAGGAGAGAGATAACCAGGAAAATCTAGCTCTTGCTTAAGCCCCCAAAACTAGTTCATTCATTCATTCATTCATTCACGTAGGAGGCATTTTCTGATCACTCAGTCTGTGGCAGATAAGGGTTGGGCATGGGAATGGAGGGATCAGGTGCCTGCCCTCTACTTCCAGGCTAACCAAGGAGTTAGTGCAGCAACCACAGCTCAGGGCACGAGGAGTTAGAACAGACAGTTCCAGCAAAGTCCAGGGCTGCCTGCAGCCCTACTGAGAAAGGCATCCCAGGTAGCGAGACCTGGGGGGCAAAGGCCCAGAGGAAAGTAGTAGCAAGGCTTCCTGAGCCTGGGGAACCGGATCCCCGTCTCCCATAGGCCTCCAGACTCCACACCCTGTGGACCGCAGGCTGGTTTTTCTGGTTTGCGCCTCCAGGACAATTTGCATATTTCCCAGAAGAACCATTCAGAAGCTGACAGCGGTTTTGAGACCTGGAGGGAAGGCCCACAGTTGTTTCTTGAAATCTGGGTAAATATTATCTAAGGCAGGGGTCCTCAAACTTTTTAAACAGGGGCCAGTTCACTGTCCCTCAGACCGTTGGAGGGCCGGACTATAGTTTTTAAAAAAACTATGAACAAATTCCTATGCACACTGCACATATCTTATTTTGAAGTAAAAAAACAAAACGGGAACAAATACAATATTTATATTTGCATGTGGCCCACGGGCCGTAGTTTGAGGACCCCTGATCTAAGGTTTCTGTCCCTTCAGACCCCTCATCATTGTTTTAAATGGTCTTATTGTAAATGTTCTGAGTTTACACATTGTTGTCTGCCCCACCAGAATGTAGCTCCGTGATGGAGGGTTGTTGTCTGTCTGTCTTAGTCCCCGCTGTGTCCCCAGCATGCAGGACAGTCCTGGCACATAATAGGGCGATACATGTTTATTAAATTAACTAACTGGTTAATTCTGGGAGGTGGTGAATTTTTATTTTTAGTTTACTTAGACCTTAAGAAAAGGTCTTTCAAGTTCTATAGGGACACCCCACTGCTTTTTATTTTTTTAACTTTTTATTTTAAAATAATTATAGACTACAGGCAGTCGTAAAAATAGTATGGGGAGGTCCTGCATATCCTCACAGCTCCCCGCATGGCCGTGGCCTTACAATTAAGTCTGACTCCTTAGCTGGGAGAACTCGGTCGGCCAGGGTGTGGCCCCGGCAGCATCCCCTCCAACCTCGTCTACCCCTCCACGCCCACTCGTTCAAACCCTGGCTGCGCTGCGCATCTTCATGATTCTTAAAAAGCATTTCCTCCCTTCTACCCCTGGGTCAGCTGCCCTCATGTGCTGTCCCCTCTGCCCAGAACATGTTCTTCCTGCTAACCCCACCCCACCCCTGTCTGACACCACCTTCTCCAGGAAGCCAATTCTATGTTCCAGTCCCCTTCTTTTTACCCCTCTATATGTATTTCCTCCTTCACAACATTTATTCTGCTGATTTGTCGTCGTCTGTTTACTTGTCTGTCTCTTCTACTGTCCTGTTTCTTCACCTGGATTACTCTCCCACCCATCTGCAGGGCTGTCCCCTTTACTCCCTGCAGCCTCTGCTGGAATGGCACCTGTCATCTGCATACCACAGTCACTTCCCTCCTGCCCATCACTTCATATCCCCCTCACTGCCTTATTGTACCCCGCCCCCATGATCACTTCCTGACCGAATGTTTACTGATTATTTGTTTGACTGTTAAGGGCATGGATCCTATAAACAGACCACTCAAATGCAAATTTTGATTCCACCACTTACTAGCTATGTAATCTTGGGCAAGTTATTTAAATTATGGTTATCATTATGTATTATTGCCTGTGTCCCACCAGGACATAAGCCCCTTGAGAGCAGGGAATTTGTCAGTTTTGTCCCCTGATGTGCCCCAAGGCCCAGAACAGGACATCATATATCAGATATCCTTCTTCATTCATCCAGCAAGTAGTTATTGAATGCCTATAATATTCAGGGCCTGCTCCAAAATCTGGGGTACACCCGTGAAGCAGGGGTCTGCTTTGAGAAGCAGATATTCTGTTTGTATACATAAGTAACTATGTACACAAACAGAATAGTTTAAAAATATATTATTTCAGATAGAACTAAGTATTATAAAAGTAGACAGGATGCTGGGAGAGAGGGACAGAAGTACTTTAGCCTGAAGACATTCGGGCTGAGGCCAGAAGGATGTCAAGGTCAGGGGAGGAGTGTCCCAGGCCGGGGGAATGGCAAGTGCAAAGGCCTGGAAGGAGACCAGTGTGGGTGTTCGAAGAGCAGAAAGACAGCCAGTGTGGCTGTAGTGTAGTGAACAAGCCGGGTGTGGGGGGCATGAGAAGGTCAGGGGCAGGCAGAGCCTCTCACACAGGGTGTTGTAGGCCATCCGAAGGGGATCGGTACTCATCTTGGTGCACGGGAAGCCTTCGGAGGCTTTTAAGCAGGCGAGTGACAGGATTGTTGTATATGAAAAAAAGGCCACTTGGGCTACTGTGGAGAGGACGGATTATAGGGCTTCAGGAGTGTTTTGTTGAATGAATGAATGTATTTGGCCTGAGCAGAGCTTTTTGTGCACTAAGTCCGGGGTGGCAGGGGGCGGGGGGGGCGGAGAGGGGAGTTACAGTTGTTCATATATAAAATAGTACAATAATTATTAAATAATAGTACCAAATAAACTCTGAGTTTCGAGTGCTCATGACTGTAAACCTACTTTTGCCCCCTGTATATACCCCTCTCCCTTGTGGTTAGAAGCAGGCCAGCTCATGCTTCTCTGATTAGAAGGTTGTTTATTCTTTTTTAAAAAAATATATTTTATTGATTTTTTACAGAGAGGAAGGGAGAGGGATAGAGAGTTAGAAACATTGATGAGAGAGAAACATCGATCAGCTGCCTCCTGCACACCCTCTCCTGGGGATGTGCCTGCAACCAAGGTACATGCCTTTGACTGGAATCGAACCTGGGACCATTCAGCTCTCAGGCCGACACTTTATCCACTGAGCCAAACCAGTCAGGGCTATTCTTTTTTAAAAATA
Organism: Myotis brandtii; assembly: GCF_000412655.1. NCBI lineage: Eukaryota > Metazoa > Chordata > Mammalia > Chiroptera > Vespertilionidae > Myotis > Myotis brandtii. The sequence continues at coordinate 1,023,018 of NW_005371012.1, read as the reverse complement.
TGTTTTTATTGATTTTTAGAGAAAGAGGGAGAGAGAGATAGAAACATCTAAGAGAGAGAAACATTGATCAGCTGTCTCCTGCAAGCCCCTGATGAGGATCAAGCCCACAACCCGGGCATGCGCCCTGACCGGCAATCCAACCACTGACCTCATGGTTCATGGGTCGACGCTCAACCAACTGAATCACACCAGCCGGGCAAGGTTGTTTAATCTTGAACTAAAAACCAATGTGGGCCTCCCTAGAGATCAGCCTAATAAAACACCGTCTTGGGTAATTAGCACAATTACCGCAGCCTCTAAATTGAAAATATCTCCTACTAGTGTTTGGTATGTCTTCACTTTCTTGAAGATGATGAAGTTCTTCATTTTAATGAGGCTGACTTATCAATCTTTTCTCTCAGGGTTGATAATTTTTGTGTCCCATTAAGTAACCTTTGCCTACCCCCGGATGCATTGCTCACTGGGATTTCTTCCTGCAGGACCGGAAATGGCCACGTGGGACAGATCCAGCCCCAGGCTGCCTCAGGAGGCCGAGCCAGCTGTGGAGGGGGACCCACATCTGCCCACGGGCCGGGAGTTGTCCGAGGCCAACCGCTTTGCCTATGCCGCCCTCTGTGGCATATCCCTGTCCCAGCTATTTCCAGAACCTGAGCAAAGGTGAGTGCTATTGTCCCACAGAGGGAAGGTCCTGCTTCCTCAGAGGCACCAAGCAGCCTGCAATGTATTGTGGGGCCCTAAAAAAAGGAGAAAGTCATTGTCCTTGCCTTTAAGGCGCTCACAGCCTGATAGGGGAATATGACATCTCATTCAGCGCTCACTCACGCATACCTTCACCAACCATTTTCTGAGCACCTACTGTGTGCCAGCCATCATTTGAAGTACATGGAAGGTATAGATGAACAAGGCAGACAGAATCCCTGCCCTCAGGTATGACACAGTTTAATGGGGAAATGAGATATTTATTCATTCAGGTGACATGCACTTACTGAACTCCTCCTGTGTGCTGTGTGTACCACAAGACCCTGTTCAAGCATGTCAAACTCAAAGGCTAACACGGGCCAAATAAACAAGGTGTAAGTTCATGTGGGCCGCAAAAAAAAACAAAAGCTTCAATTTTCGTAGAAACGTAGGTTTATTTCGATAGAGACATGCTGAATACAAAGGGCTGAAATAAATGAATAATCAACATGAAATAATAGAACATTTTAATAAAATTAATATTTTTTTCTTGAACATTAACTTGCCAGACACTGAATAACTGCACAAATTAATAAGCATAACGCAAATAAACCTATTTTTCTTATTCTCCGAAAGCGAAATATTTCCTGTTGCGCACACCAAACAAGTCAGTACAAGACTAATGCGGCTGCTAAAATATTCGCTGCTAGTATTAGTGGAGAGAAATGGTGCGCCTGAGCATAAGGTGCATAAGGGAAACAAATGCAACACGATTATAGTAATCAGTCATTAGCGAACGTTGTAGTTCGTTATTAATAATTATGTATAACAGGATATTGTAAAAATTAAATTATGAAATTTTTATTAAAACGTTTTTTACATCCTGTTATATTGGCTGGACCGCAAAAATATTTGTTGTGGGCTGCATGCGGCCCACGGGCCGCGAGTTTGACATGCTTGCTGTAGATAAAACAGAAGAGCAAGGCCTGGCTCCTGCCCTCCTGGTGCTTACAATTAAGGGGAGGGTACACACCTGACTGGTTGTAATAGCAGACAGATGGGGTGTCATGGGAGCAAAAGAGTGACAGTTTGAATTACAGTGTTAATATCTGCCTTTGTCAATATCTAGCACATGCATTAGATGTATATTTAAAATTCTAATAGCAGACTTAAGAGCCCAGGCTTTGGCCTTGAAGGGCTTCAAGGATTCTATGGGGAAAGAGTTTAGAGGCAGGAGGAGGCCAGTGAGGAGGCTGATGGAGTCATCGGGGAAACCAGGACAGTAACCGAGAGGTGGAGGGATTCTAAATGTGTAACAGTTAGGACTGATTCAAACCTAACTGTTAGGCCTGACAGAATGGGCTAATAATACTCACCCTTGCAGGGTGATTACAAGAATTAAATGATTGAAGAAAGGTGGTCAAAAGGTACAAACTTTTGTACAAGATAAATAAGTACTGAGAATGTAATATACAGCATGACTATGTCAACACTGATGTGTGATACACAGGAAAGTTGTTAAAAGAGTCAATCCTAAGAGTTCTCATTGAAAGGAAAGCACTTGTTCTTTTTATTGTATTTATATGAGGTGCTGCAAGCCAACTAAAGTTATTGTGGTAATCATTTCACAATATATGTAAGTTAAACCATTATGCTATATGCCTTAAACTTATATAGTGATGTATTCGGGGGGGCGGATTAGATGAGATAATGTAGCTCAGTGTCGGCACATAGTAGGTGCTCAATAAATGTACCGGTTACTTGCTAACTCTGGGACGTATTGTGTTTGCCCCAGTTTTCTCCTCTGTAAAATGGATGAACTTACTCCTACCAGTCAGGGTATTTGGAGCTGCAAGTAACAGGACACTGTACTAACAGAGATTTAAAGAATAGATTTTTTCCCTTCTCACTTAATAGGAAATCAAAAAGCTTGATTCAGTGCCTCAGAAAGCCTTTGGGCTGGCTTCTCTGCATTCTCTTGGCCTTCCCCTCCTGATCACAACATGGCTGCTGCAGTTCCACACATCGCATCCTCACAGGAAAAGGCCCAAGGCACAAAGGAGGGGGGCCGGGATTCCCCTCAAGTCTCTCTCATCAGGGAGGAAATCTTTCCCAGAATATGCCAAGAAGGCTTCTGGCTAGATCCAGTCACTTGCCCAAGCCTCA
>NW_005371012.1:1011605-1020110 GCF_000412655.1 Myotis brandtii | reverse complement strand
AGGGGCTGGGGAAAAATCAAATCAAGGCACTTGCCATTCCTAATCCCCACATGAGAGGTAGGTTCTGCTGGCCAGGAAGGTGGGTTCTGCTGGGGAGTTACTGCCGCAGAGAAGCAGCATCCTCAGAGAGGGTGCTCGTGGGGAGGGAATGTGTGGGTGGCCCCGCAGAGCCTGGCGCAGAACTACTGCCCAACAAATATTGGATATTCTCATCATTAATAATGGAATCACATCCTCTATCTGAAGGTTAGACTATATCTCATTCGATATTCTGTTCTCAGTAAGCGGAGTCCTATCTCCTGCAAGGGCCCGACTCTCCCCTGCTCCTGCCTGTGCCACATCTGGGAAGCCTCCATCTTTCCAGAAGCTTCTTCTGGCCTGATCACCCCCTGCCTGATAAGCTGATGCATAGATGGGGAAGGGCTCTGTGTACTTTGTTCACATAAGCAAGTGTTCATGAGCCTAGACAGTATGCCAGGCCTGTGCTGGGCACTGCCTAGGAGAGCACATAGGAAAGTGGGTTATTGTCCTGGGTCTCCCCCCACACCACCTCCCCGCCATGAGTTCTAAGCACACGGGGCTGGAAGCATTTGCCTCGGGGCATTCCTTCCTGAGAGTGTCTGATTCGGTTTCTTTCCACTTGGCTGATCCTGGTTTTCCGGGGCCCAAAACATGTTTTAAAGACAGCCTCAATCTTCTTATAGCTGTTGGCTTCAGTAATCTTAAGAAAACACTCTGCGGCTGTTGTTGTCCACATGGGGTATAAAAGCAAGCCTTTAAAATACTTCTTACCATGCAGTAAATGTCACAGACGCTGTTTTCTACGATTAATTCTATTTATTAAGCACGGAGATACGCACGAGTAGAGCAGGTCGACAGACGTTTCCTGTAGAGGACGTGGTATTTTAGCTTGCAGGCCGTGTGGGCTCTGCCCCAGTCCCTCAGCTTTGCTGTTGCTGCGTAAAACGTAAAAGCAGCCCGACACAGTCGGTAAAGGAACGGGTGTGACTGACTGCTCCAATAAAACTTAATCTACGGGAACGGGCTGCAGGCCAGATGTGGCCGCCTGGTGGTGTGCGGGCCCCTGGGGAGTAGGAGGAGCTCTGGACTCGAGTTCAGGCTCCTGGACCCCAGGTGAAGCTCTGCCCTTCGCATCTGTGGCGCCCTTGATAAGGCTTTTAATCTCTGCGGCCCAGGGCCGTCCCTGCGAGGTTCGGTGAGGATGAAAGGGAATGTTGGATGCACCCGCTCAGCCAGCGCCTGGCACCGGGTGAGGCCCAGGGCTGTAATCCCTGGAGAGGGCAGTCCCTGCAGTGGGTAAGCATGGCCTCTGGGGCCAGACAGTTGTGGCCTTGAACCCTGGAGCTGTCCCATGACCCCTCCGGGTCTGGCTGTCCTTATATCTAGAATGGGGGTGAAAGCAGTACCTCCCTCCCTCATGGGGATTGGTGGGAAGGAAACAGGCAGTGTGCTTAAAGCACTTAGCATAGGGAATGAGGGATCATTGCTCTGTGATTGTCATTGCTGCTGTTGATTTTCTTGTATCTCAGTGAGACCACCCACCACTTTAGAAGCAGTTCCCAAGGCCCTGCCAGTCTAAAATGCTGTCTGTTATTTGATAGGTTGTTGTACTGCATATATATATATATATTCCATTGCTCATTAAAGAAACACATATAGAGCGCCTTATATGTGCCAGGTATTATTCTAAACACACGACAAATGTTCAATTTTAACAACCCTATGAAATAGATTTCGTCATTATCACCTCTGTTTTACAGACAAAGAAACTGAGGCCCAGAGAGGTTAAGGAACTTGTCCAAGGTCACACAGCTAGTGGCAGAGCTGGGATGTGCACCAGAGTTCATGCTCTTAACTTGCCTCCACTCTTGTGAGGAGATGCTTCTCTGCATCCAAGACCTTCTTCGTGGACACAGGGCCACGCTGCTGCCCTCAGCCCGGCGCCCTTTCTGCAGAGGGGTTTACCCCTATGTGCTGTTCAGTTCACCGAGTCATCCCTTGGCCCCCGTACACACCCACATACCATCCCGGGTAACCCCAGTAATTGCAGCGAGTTCTATCATAATAATTGCAGTAGCAGTAGCTAACATTTATTGAGGGTTATTGGGTGCCAGGCGCTGTGACCGTGTCATTTAATCTTTCCAACCAACCTATGAGGTAGGTCCTATTACCATCTGCATTTTTTTTTATAAGTAGATGTGTCTTTTTTTAAAAATTTATTTTATTGATTTTTTACAGAGAGGAAGGGAGAGGGATAGAGAGTTAGAAACATCGATGAGAGAGAAACATCAATCAGCTGCCTCCTGCACACCTCCTACTGGGGATGTGCCCGCAACCAAGGTACATGCCCTTGACCGGAATCAAACCTGGGACCTTTCAGTCCGCAGGCCAACGCTCTATCCACTGAGCCAAACCGGTTAGGGCTTACCATCTGCATTTTACAGCAGAGAAAAATGAAGAAAAGAGAGATAAAGAAAAGACATGAAGGGGACTCTCCCAGGGGACCTTAGTGCCTGACTCTGCACCCTGTTCACTGCCTCCCTCGGCCGGCTTATAAATGAAAGTAATGACGCTAGCTAACGTAAGCTGAACAGCTACTCCATACCAAGCCTCCTCTGGGTGCTTCATATGTATCATCTCATTTAACCTCAAACAACCTTATGAAGTTTCTCTCTCTCTCTCTCTCTCTCTCTCTCTCTTTTTTTTTTTAGTCTGTTTTTACTGATTTTAGACAGAGAGGAAGGAAGAGGAGAAGAGAGAGAAAAAAAACATCAATCAGCTGCTTCCTACACGTCCCCTACTGGGGATCGAGCCCCAAATCTGGCTATATATGTACCCTGACCAGGAATTGAACCAGCAGCCTTTTGGTGCACAGAACGATGCCCAACCAACTGAGCCACACTGTCCAGGGCTGAAGTTAATCTCTTAAACCCATTTCAGATAAGGAAACTGAGGCACAGAAAAGTCAAGTTACTTTTGCAAGGTGCTCCATGGCTCAGATGCCCCTTTAAGAATGAAAGACTTTCCCCCAGCACCGCCCGGGCCTGTGGCAGCGGAAGAGAGACCCCTTGCCCAAGGTTCTTTCCCCTCCCTGGGGCGGCCTTTATCCGATGACCGGCTGATGTGGCGGCATAAGGCCCAGCCCTCTCGCCCCACTCCGCAGCTCTGAAGGGTCACTCATCTTCAGATCTCCCTGCAGGGTTGCCTGAAGCTTCCGTGGAGGCTGCCTGGCAACTCCGCTGCTCCCCTGCCCGCTCCGGCATCCTCCCTGACCTCCCACAGGCACTGATCCCAAGAGGATCCCAATAGTCATTTCAGAGCTGCCTCCTGGGGACCTGGACTGTAACAGTGGTGGACCAGGATTGGAACCTGAGCTTTTTTTTCACTGCTCCTGCCAGGGGCCTGGCCTGCAGCAATCTCTCTCGCCCCACTCCGCAGCTCTGAAGGGTCACTCATCTTCAGATCTCCCTGCAGGGTTGCCTGAAGCTTCCGTGGAGGCTGCCTGGCAACTCCGCTGCTCCCCTGCCCGCTCCGGCATCCTCCCTGACCTCCCACAGGCACTGATCCCAAGAGGATCCCAATAGTCATTTCAGAGCTGCCTCCTGGGGACCTGGACTGTAACAGTGGTGGACCAGGATTGGAACCTGAGCTTTTCACTGCTCCTGCCAGGGGCCTGGCCTGCAGCAATCTCTCCACTCGGCTTCGGCCGCCCCAGCTCTAAGGACTGGGATGGGTGGGCTGCCTGGGATCCGTGGGGCTGGGACCAGGTGGTGCAAGCAGGAGGCCTTCTGACATTGTCCCTGCCACCAGGGAGCTCTGCTTGTCCCTAGGAGGCCTGATTCCACCCAATCTGGCTAGAACTAGGGGTGTAGAACCCAGTACAGGGAGCCCAGGACAGTGGGGTCGAGGCAGGCTGGGCTGCTGGGCTTAGAGATAGGCCTGACTCTGGGCTGGTGTGATCACCTCCTAACTAACGCCCCTGCTCCGCATCTCCTGCCCGCCCACCGCTGCTCACCATTCTCGCTGCCATGAGAGGTAACTTGGAGCCAAAGCCTGATTTGGACTTTGCCGCTGTCCCCAAAATGCCATGTGCTTCCTGCAGCCGGGTCTCAGCTCCGGGGGCTCCTTCTCCCCTAGAGCGATCCAGCCACCCTCCATCCAGGGACTCCTGTGGGACTCAACTCCAATGCCTGCCGTGGAGAGAGGCCCACGGGGGCAGAGGGCATGGGGAGGACAGACTCGTCCGCTGCGCTTTATCTGCTTCCGAGTGGCCGACTTTTCCCGAGAAAGCACATCCTGGGTGGTCCCCCACAGCAGCCAGTCTCCTTCTGTGGGAACCCTTTTCTAGTCGCTGCTCCTCACCTCCCCAGGCCGGTCTGGGGCTCCCTCTCTGGGCTCATCAGGGCTCGATTCCTGCCCTCTCCTCGCAGACCACACGCCACTGGGATGAGTTTGTTATTTCCCTGTGTCCCCGCGCTGTGAGCTTCTCATCAGAGGCTGCATCTCACTCATCTCTGGCTCCTCATCCCCCAGCACAGCCCCGGCCCAGGCCGGCCCCGGGCACATGGCCAGGAACGGCTCGCTGGCCTCCTTCCTGTGGTTTATCAGCCTCTTTGGTCAAAGGTTTGGTGGGGGAAGAAGCTAGAATCCCACCACCTGAAATTAGGTTTTGGCTCCTCTGTCTCCCGTGGACCGCAGTCGCCATGGTTTTGGGTGTGTTGGCTGTTCGCATCGTGAACGTGACTAACCTAAGCTTCCCAGTGGCCTTGAAGTGCAAGTCTGGAAGCTGTCAGATCTGAGTTGTGTTTGTCTTTCAGCTCCTTCTGCATAGAGTTTGTGACGGGCCTGGCGAAGTGGCTGGAGTTGTCCGAAGCCGTCCTGCCCACCATGACTGCTTTTGCCAGCGGCCTGGGAGGCGAAGGAGCGGACATGTTTGCTCAGATTTTAACGAAGGACCCCATCTTGAAGGACGACCCGTTGGTGATCACCCAGGTACACCCACCACCAGGTGGCGGCTGCCAAGGGAACCAGAACAAATGGTTTTCTAAGTCAGGCCGAAAACTGCTCCTAGGCGGGTGGGGGAGTTGGAAGATAAAATACTTCATCAGAATATCGTATGATGATGATCATCATAGCTATGTTAAATGATCATTATTGAATATCTACTATTGATTTAATGTATTACTCAAATAGTGCTTAGTATGTGCTAGTACCTTTACAAGTGTTAACTCATTTAATTCTCAAAGCAACTTTATGAGGTTGGTAGTGTGAGCATTCCCATTTTCTAGATGAGAAAACTGAGGTACAGGGAGATTAAGGAACTTGTTCAAGGTCATGCAGCTGGCAGGTGGCTGAGCCCAGATTGGAACCTTGCCACTCTGACTCCAGAGCCCCGGCTCCTGGGGCCAAGCTGTGGTGCTTTTGTGCAGAAGCAGCAGCTTTGCTGTGCGTCCTTGGACATGTCACTCACCGGCTCTGTGTGCAGTTAAAACAGGCAGCTTGGGACACGGGCTGTTGGTGGGTCGACTGAGCAGGTTTAAAACAGCCCTTCCTCTCCTTCGTTTCACTCGCTGGAATGCTCACACACTCATTGGTTTGCTTACTTGTTTGTCTGGCTCAGCACTAGAGTCTGAGGCAGAGATATTGTCTGTCTTGCTCTCCCACTTAGTAAGAGTCAATACGTATGTGTCAAATGAGCAGGCTGATTACATACCAACTTATTGCCAATTTCTGTTACTTTTCCCCAGGACCTGCTGAGCTTCTCACTCAAGGATGGTGAGTTGGTTTTCTACGCTCTGTAAATTGTGGGTGCTCGTCTTCACCCGGTAAAGCCAGTGATGGGCTGCCACCGGTGGCCTGGTTCCCTGTGGTCATTTTGGTACATGGAAGGAAAGGGAACCCCATTCAGTCGGGGAGCCGGGAGCATTTCATTCGTGCCAAGCACTATATGGCTCTTCTTCGCGGTTATTTCATTTATTCCTCGCAATGCCTGTGGTTTTACCTTCTAAGTAGTTCTTGAATCCGGCCCCGTCTTCATCTACACCCACCACCCTGGTCTGGGCCCCCATCAACCCCTCCTGGATGACGGCAGGGGTCTCCTCACGGGTCTTCCTGCCATCACTCTGGCCAGCAGTTTGGCCTCCACCCTGCAGCTCAGGTGATCTTCCTGCACATCGACAACGCTGCCTCCTGGCTCCTACCCACGGCCACCCCTGCTGCCTCCTGGTGGGCTGGCTCCTTCACCTCCTCCTCTCTTACCACGCACGCCCTCCCCTCTTCCCAGGCCGGCCTCCCTGAGTGCACCCTGCTCCTGGCACCATGGGTCTTTGCACGTGCCCCTCCCCTGGCTGGAGAATGTCCTGCTCCTCTTGCCCAGGTGCTCTCTCCCTCCCCCTCATCCCTCCCCTCAGCCATCACTTCCCAGGGAAAGGCCTGGCACGCCTCGGTGTGATGTCAGCCACGGTTGCCGTTGAACACCTCGCTGCACGCTGCTTTGCTTGGTAACTGGTTGCCCTGCGGACCGTAAGCTCCATGGGGGCAGAGCCATGCCGGTTTTCTTCACCACCTACTTCCAGCTCCTGCACATAGTAAACACTCCGCAGACATCTGCTGAATGAATTAATGGGATGGATCCTCGTGTTCTGTTTTGTGGATGAGGAAGTGGGCTCAGAGAGGTTAAGCAATTTACCTACGCTTGCTCAGTAAGTGGCAGTTCAGGATTTCACTACATTCGCTTCCTAGGGCTGTCGTAACAAAGTACCCGAGATGGGTGGCTTAAAGCAACAGAAATTTATTCTCTCACAGTTCTGGAGGCCAAAAGTGTGAAAGCAAGGTGTCAGCAGGGTCCCGCTCTCTCCGAAGGCTGTAGACGAGAATCCTTCATGCCTTTAGCTGCTGATCGCTCCAGGTGCTCCTTGGCTGTGGCTGCATCTCCTTGGCTTGTGGCTGCATCACTGCAGTCTCTGCCTCCATCCTCCAGGGCAGGGGTCCTCAAAAACTACGGCCCGCGGGCCACATGCGGCCCGCCGAAAACATTTATCCGGCCCGCCGGGTGTTTTTGCCGCCACTGCCTGTCCTGCTTAGCTGCCGACTTGTCCTGGACCCCCAGTGTGCATGTGTGGAATGTCTGAGGGACAGTGAACTGGCCCCCTGTTTAAAAAGTTTGAGGACCTCTGCTCCAGGGCTTCTCCTCCTCCTTTCTTTCCTCTCCTCTGCATGTCTCTTATAAGAACATTGTACAAGGTGACTTCACCTTGAGGTCTTTAACTTAATTACAGTAACCCGCCCCCCTCATCTGCAGTTTCACTTTCCATGGTTTCAGATACCCATGTTCTACCACAGTTTGAAAATATTAAATGGAAAATTCCAAAAGTAAGCAATTCATAGGTTTTAAATTGCACGCTGTTCTGAGTAGTGTGATGAAATCTTGAAGTCCGGCTCTGTCTGGCCTGAGATGTGAATCATCCCTTTGCCCAGCATATCTCTGCCATACATGCCACCCTCCCATTAGTCACAGAATAGCCATCTCAGTTATCAAATCGTTTATCAGAGAGAGAGAGAGAGACCACCGTCACATAACTTTTATTACAGTATATTGTTATAATTGTTCTATTTTCTTATTAGTCATTGTTTCTCTCTTACTGTGCCTAATTTATAAATTAAACTTCCTCATAGGTCTGTATGTAAAGGAAAAAACGTGGTATATATATCTGCAGTCTGGCATCCACTGGGGGACTCGGAACCATGTCATAGTTGGGCCATCTATTCAAGTCCCTCCCCATAAGCTCCATGAGCGCAGGGCCTTGTCTGGATTGCATATCATCGCATCTCAGCATCTACAGCACTTTTGGGCATACGGGTGGGCATTTAGTACTGGATGGATGGATGGACGGACGGACGGATGGATGGACGGATGGACGGATGAAAGGATATATGAATGCATGCATACATGGATGGATGGATGGAAGGAAGGATGGGTAGGATGGACAGATGGCTTTTCTTTAGAGGACAAGCTGACGCACGAGCAGGGTTCAATCTCTGTTGCAGACATTGATGAGGTGGGCACACAGCGGAGGAGGAGGCTCTCTCTGCTGCTGGATTTCCCTCGGGCGTGAGGCGAGGTGATTAGTCATGAAATCAGCCCAGGACATCAACATGAAAAGCTGCATTTCTCAGAACATCCTGGAAGGTTGACCTTTACCAACAGTTTTGGGATCTGAGTCACAGAACGATGCCATTTGGGCAGCTGGATGGAATTTTGGGGGAGTGCTCATCACGTTTTCCTCCTCATCCTGTAACAACCCACAGAGCTCTTAGCACACACAACTGAAACAATGCGTCTTTTGTGTGTTGAAGGTTAACCTGAATGTGAGCTAACTCTAAACTGGGCTTTTGGCCCTTGGCACTGCGGCCGTTTGGGGCTGGGTCCTTCGCTGTGGTGGGGCCACCCTGTGCAGGGTAGGATGTTCAGCTGCATCCCCGGCC
>NW_005371012.1:1009320-1009771 GCF_000412655.1 Myotis brandtii | reverse complement strand
GTCAGACTGCACACTCACCGGGCTAGTGTGGCTCAGTGGTTGAGCATTGACCTATAAACCAGGAAGTCACTTAAATTCCCTGTCAGGACACAGGTTGTCAGGGCTCAATCCCCGGTGTGGAGCGTGTGGGAGGCAGCCAATCAATGATTCTCTCTCATCATTGATGTTTTTCTCTCTCCCTCTTCTTCTCTGAATTCAATAAAAATATATATTTTAAAAATAAATAAATAAATAAATATTGTCAGACTGAACACTCTCACCTGAGTACCGTGTTCATCACCTCCTTAACAGCTTTGGAACTTTTTAAAAAAATGACCTTGGCTAATTTGGTGAAAAAGTACTACCTTGCTTTTGATTAATATTTTTAACTAGGGGCCCGGTGCACAAAAATTTGTGCACTGGGGAGGGGGTTCCCTCAGCCCAGCTTGCCCCCTATCACATACTGGGAGCC
>NW_005371012.1:968746-1008881 GCF_000412655.1 Myotis brandtii | reverse complement strand
GCAGCCATCAGCCTGGCTTGTGGCTGAGCAGAGCTCCCCCTGTGGGAGCACACTGACCACCAGGGGGCAGCTCCTGCATTGACCGTCTGCCCCCTGGTGGTCAGTGTGTGTCATAGTGACCAGTCATTCCCAGTCGTTCTGCCATTAGGGTCAATTTGCACATATATAGGATAGTTGCACATATTCCATCCAGGAAGCTGTGCTATTGTTTAATTGACTGGTTCTCATGGGTTGCGTGTTTAGGATGTTTCCAGGGTTTGGGTTTTGTTAGTTACTCTGCTGTTAACATCTCTGTTCTTAAAGGCAAACTGACTCCCTACCTGTGTTGTTTCTCTCTTTCGAGGGCGCTATGATGCTCGGGCCCGGGTCCTCATTTGCCACGTGACCTCCCTCCTCCACCTGCCTGTGGGGGAGCTGGATCTCCTTGAAGAGACATTCCTTGAGAGCCTGAAGGAAACCAAAGAGGAGGAATCTGAGTAAGCGAGCCCTGAGACCGGCCCCATCCACCAGGAGTCCAGAACTGCCACTTGAGTGCACTTTCCAGATAAAAATCCCCTCTTTCCATTAAGAGACAGTACACAGAGCACCCCAAGGCAGCCAGACTGGCCGTGTGGCCTTAGCAAGTCACTTTCCCTCTCTGGGCCCCGGTCCTCATTTCCAGGAAAAGGAGATTGAATGGGTGATTGCTAAGGGCTTATGACTTTAACATTCTATGGTCCCAGTACCCTGCTTCACATCGGGTTCTTGTCCGTGGGCCGGAGTGGCCTGGGTTCAAATCCTACCTCTGACATCCACCCGCCTTTTTTACCTTGGGCAGGTGCCCTCCCTTCTCTAAAGTACAATATTCTTATCTGTAAAATGGGAATAAGGATAGCGTCTTCCCAGGGTGATTGTGAAAAAAGAATGTGACCATATTATAAAGTGCTCGGCCCAGGGCTGGCATGAGCAAGTGGTTGGTATGGGAGTCCTTCCCTTCCCCCCTGCCCACGTGCCCCGGGACCTACCAGCTGTAGAGCGGCTTTGCTATCTGTGCATTGTCGGGAGTGTGTAGAGGGTTATCCTGGCGGCAACTTGGCCAGAGCTCAGCTCTTTGCTAAACACAGAATCTAATCCCAGAGCAATCAATCGATCCTGTCACAGCCTAATTGTAGGCTCCGTGCACCAGGCACGTCTCCCAGCCTTGGGTTTTGTTCTGCCACGGTGACGGTCTGAGCAGCCAGGTCGTGCCAGCTCAGCCCAGCTGGGAATTTAGCTCTGAAGCCAAGTTCAGACCTGGAGCCGCCCTCCTGCCAGGGTTTGAAGGGCAAAGAGAGAGGTGGTTTGCTTGAGAAAGGCGGAAGCTTGGTCTGTTTTAAAAGCCTGACAACAGACTTGCTTTGACTCCCAGGGCTGTGTTAAGAAAGAAACATGTCGCCCTAACCGGTTTGGCTCAGTGGATGGAGCGTCCTGTGGACTTCTGAGCAGCCAGGTCGTGCCAGCTCAGCCCAGCTGGGAATTTAGCTCTGAAGCCAAGTTCAGACCTGGAGCCGCCCTCCTGCCAGGGTTTGGAGGGCAAAGGGAGAGGTGGTTTGCTTGAGAAAGGCGGAAGCTTGGTCTGTTTTAAAAACCTGACAACAGACTTGCTTTGGCTCCCAGGGCTGTGTTAAGAAAGAAACAGGTCAATGACCACCATCACGAGGGCTGCCCAGCGTCGGGAAATGTATTGGACATTTGTAGTGTCTTAGGTGCCTTGAAATGAAGGAAACTGTCAGCTGTCGTTTGCAAAGCTTATTGTCAGAAAGAAACATATTACCCAGAGGATTTGTTCTGAAGATGCCGGTAGTCAGACCAGGGAATGTGTAGAAACAGAAGTTCTAACACAGCCCAGCTCTGCCACTTACCAGCCGTGTGACCTTGGACAAGTTAGTTCACTTCTCTGGGCCTCAGTTTCCTCACCTGCAAAATGGGGATGATAATAATAGCGCCCTGCTCATAGGGTTCGCATGGGGCTCAAATGAGTCCATACATGTAAAGTGCTTCAGGCGGGCCTTGTACAGAGCAACTGGCTGATAAATATCATTTGCTATAGTATCTGTTATCATGGCTGTTATTACTATGTATGAACTCTTTCCTCAGAAAAATACTCGACGTGTGGAGTTTTTTAATTCAATGTTGGGGACTTTGGACACTTCTCAGGTTCTATCTGTGGTCTCTGGAAGGACCTGAGACCCAGGAAAAGCATAGCAAGTGTTTAGCCTAGTTCTTGGTTTGATTCTGCTACCCAGCCTCTGTGTGGCCCTGGACATGTTGCTTTCCCTCTCTGGGCACCAGCACCAGTTTCGTCACCTATACAAGCAGAGGATCGAATTGTATGTAGGTTTCTTTTAACTCTAAGGTTTTGTGTTTCTGCAAGGCGAGCTTATCACTCGGCACCCCAAGGGGATCCTTTGCAGCTGGGGTTCAGGGTGTGACGTACCTCCTTTCTGTTCTTGGGTTCCTGTCTGAGTCCGTTAGCCATCCAGGTTTTCCCCGTTTCTTTGATGATTTCAATCCTTTGTGCCTCAGTTTCTTCATCTCAGACTTGGGGATAATGGTAGTATCTCCATCATTAGGCAGTTAAGAGGATTCAATTAATGAATACATATCAAAAGCTTGGAACAGTGCCTGGCACATAGGAGGTCTCAGTGAACATTAGGTAAAGTCCTGCTGGAGGTTGACCCTGGTCACATCATAAGAACATTGTCAACATCTAATTTCTATCGAGTGTTTAGTAGATGTAGGCACAAGAGGTCTCCTCATTGGGGTGTTCCTAACAATCTCCAGAGGGTTTCACAGGGAAGAAACGGGAAGTCAGAGGAGCGCCTTAACTTGCCCAAGGTCACCCAGTGGTCAGGGCATCATCTGATTCTACCACCTATCCAGTCTGCACGTCACTGGCCATATTCCTCAAGGCCTGGTTGGCCAGCCCAGGTTCCCTCCTTAATTCTGAAGAAAGCAGTAAAGATAGTTATTTTATGGAGCTTTCTAAGCTTTTACTAGGAAGTGTCTCTAGATATCCCAGAGATAAGCTCTCCCTCTCTATCAACTGGAGAAGGTGACTAAAACAAAGAAGAGGGTGGGGCGAGGATGACTGCAAGGGGCACCCTCCCCGGGAGATCGCCTGGAGGGAATGAAACTGATGTGTGGGACCCTGAGATGGACAAGGTGACCTCTTGCTCTTGATTAAGCATCTGTGGCTCCAGCCTGGGGTTTGGCCCAGATCTGTGTTTAAACTCCCGCCTCTGTCTTTGGAAGGCGGACCTGGAACGCCAACTCAGGGTCCTCTCTGGCATTCCAGAACCCGAGTGTGGCCAGGGACTAGGATGGCGGAGATCGCCATGGTACCTAACCAACAGGCAAAGTCAAGAACAGGAACGGAGCTTCGTTTGAATTGGGATTTGTGCTCGGAGCTCTCACTTCAAACTATAGGACAGGCACATCATCGATGTCACTCGGAGCGAATGTCTCCTGCTTTCCATGTTGACGTTCAGACAAGGGAAATAATAGCAGGAATAAAACACCTGGATAATTAATGATGACTGGCAAAGTTCTTCGTGTTATGTACAAAACAGTTATGAGGCACGTTCAGGTGCTTATATAAATAAGGAAGTAGATTGGCAGTTCAGGCGAATGCCAAGAGAGAGAGAGAGAGAGAGAGAGACTGACTGGGTAGGGGAAATGCTGCATTCTTTTTGATTCAGCAAATGTTTATAAACATTTCAATAATAATACAAAGCAGAATTCTAGAGATTAATGGTTCATCTAATCTTGGCAAAATGAATTTGATACACTAGCATTCATACCTTTAGATACAGCAGCCTCAAGAACTATTTTTACTTTTTAGTTATTTTCTTCCCAATGAGGCTATGAGTCTCCCCCTCCATAAGCTCAGCTAAACATGATGATTACTGTCTAGAAGCAGATGGGGCTGACAGATGTCAAGGGCACCAGTTCAAAAATGTGACTGTGTTCTTAAAAACAAACCTGTAGTAATCATTAAAATGTTATAACATTCCAGCTTTGTTCTAATACCCCAGAATTGTATTCTCTTTTAAAATAATTTTATTCATTTAAATTACAGTTTACATTCAATCTGATTTTGTATTAGTTTTCAAGAGTATAGCATAGTGGTTAGACAATCATATAAATTACCGCGTGTTTCCCCCGATATTTCTGATACCTACCTGGTACCATACATAGCTATTGCAACCAGAATTTCATTCTTTTCTTTTTTATATGTATATATTTTTTTATTGATTTCATTTCAGAGAGGAAGAGAAAGAGAGAGAGGGAAATATCAATGATGAGAGAGAATCATTGATCAGCTGCCTCCTGCACTCCCCCTACTGGGGACAAAGAACACAACCAGGGCATATGCCCTGACTGGGAATTGAATTGTGACCTCCATTCATAGGTCAATGTCCTGGTTCATAGGTCGATGCTCAACCACTGAGCCACACTGGTCGGGCCAGAATTTCATTCTCGATGGTGACTGGCCTATGCTCTGTTCCGTGCCCCTCTGATTTTCATAGATGTGGACAGTGAGTGGGGGGATAGATCGCCGCAGCAAGAGGTTCAGGGTCAATCCTGGTCAGAATGACTTGGTTCTGTTCAGGAAACATTTTCTGAGCACCCTGCAGGTCCTCGCCCAGGGCCAGCTGCTGAGGGTGGAAAGCAGGAGAGGCTCGGCCTGTGCCCTGGAGGTCTGGCCCTGCGGTTCTCACACTAGGAATGCAGCAGGTCCCCGGAGAGCTGGTTACGGGTAGTTTCCACACCCTCACGCCCAGAGCTTCTGGCCCAGGAAGCTGTGCCTTTAATGGCTACCCTCCGGGGATTCTGATGCAGTTGATCCAGAGCCCACCCTCTGAACATTGATGGTCTAGAAGTGCAGGCTAAGACCATCGGACAGATGACAACATGCCAGGGATGTATGCGGACCATTGCCCAGAGCTCTCACCAGACCCCTGGGAATTAAGTATTGTTATTATCCCCCTTTGCTGAGCATGTGCCCTGATGAGGAATCAAACCGGGGCCTCCTGGTTCATGGGTCAGTGCTCAACCACCAAGCCACACTGACAGGGCAGGACGGACTATTTCTCACCATCTTGTGCAGTTCATGAGGGAAGAGATGAGAAGGAAACAGATGTTGGTCCAGATTGCCAATCCCTGGCACCCAGAGGGCCCCCAGGTCATCCACTCTCAGTCAGTGTGTTGATTGAATGAATAAAGAAGGAATGGATTTAATCTTTACAAACCAACTTCCTTAAGAGGTAGGTGTTACTGTCCGAGTTTTACAAAAGAGGAAACTGAGGCTCGGGAAGACGCAGGAGCCACCGTTGGTCAGCATTCGCCGGGTGCCTTTGTGCCGCATGGTTGACAGACTTCCTCTTCACCGATCCCCACCGCCCCTCGAGGGGGAATCCTAGCCCTGACTTTGTAACATGGGGACAATCGTGACACGGCTTCAGGGATAAGATAAACCACATGAAACATAAAGCATGGCAGCTGGCATGCAGGAATTCCCGATCAGTATTAACCATCTTTTATCATCGTCTGCTATCGCTCTACACGTTGAATTGTCCAAACTCCAACTTCAGTTCAGAGTTCGTGCCCCTGATGTCCGCTTGGTCCTACTCCTTAGTGTCCTAAAGCACTGAGGACCGGGTGTCCGTCAGGAAAACAGGGCTGAGTGACGCTCTGAGCACTCACGTTGGCTATTCTCAGGATTCAGCTGACCCAAAGCACTCTAAATGCTTCCCTCCTGCTACATCTTATAGCTTTTACATTTCCACTCTGAACGATTCTAGCTAGTGCCCCATGGCCAAGGTCTCCAGAGCAGACGTTTCTCTAACCCATCTTTGAAATCGTTATTCTGAAAGAAATTGGTTTCCAAATATCCCAGAAGGAGGCGAGCTCAGATGTCGAGGGGAAGGGAAGGAAGGAGGGAGGCGAGGGAGTCTGTGATTCTGTTTGGTACTCGTCTGGGTCCATCTGTTAAAAGATATTTTTGTGCTTCTTTTACTGCTATTGTTATTTTTTTGTCTTTCCATCGTTCAAATTGCAACCCTGTTAGGATGGATCCTTTGGGTAAGTAGAGCATCCCACACACTGGGATTCCCCAGCTGGGTTTTAGAATGTTCTCGGCTTTTTAAAAGCATCGATGGGCCCAGGGTGACCTTGGTACCTTGCTCTGAATGACAGAGTGCCCAGCATTGATCCCAGCTTGGGGGTTGGTGAGGCGGAGGGGTCTCCAGGGGTTCCAGGCACCAATGACCCTAAGGACCGACCTCTTCTCCCTCAGAACGGCCGAGGCGTCCAGGAAGAAGAGAGAAAACCGGAAGAAATGGAAGCGCTATCTCCTGATAGGCCTGGCGACCGTCGGAGGCGGGACAGTGATCGGTGAGGCCAGCGCAAGCTGAGGTGGTGGCACATGGGTCCATGCAGTTTAGAGTGACGGGAGATGTCAGGCTGGGAGTGGAGAGGGCGGAGATGGGCTGGCAGGTGTCCCCGGGCACGTAGTAGGTGCTCCATCAGCAGTGTGTTCATTCGTGTGCCTCTGTGGAAGGCAGTGGGTAGCTCATGGGAGAATAACCCAGCAGGCCACGTCCTCACTCCCACCTTTACTCTATTTTCTGCTTTCTTTGCAGGAGTGACCGGGGGTCTGGCCGCCCCTCTTATTGCCGCCGGGGCCGCGACGATCATTGGCAGTGCGGGGGCAGCGGCTCTGGGCTCAGTGGCCGGCATAGCTGTCATGACGTCGCTGTTCGGTGCAGCTGGAGCTAGTCTGACAGGTGAGGTTCCAGAGGAGGGGGCAGTGAGGAGGGTGGCCCGACTCCTAAAGGACCCACCCAGATTGTCCCCAGTGATGGCTCCCCGGGAGATGGAGGAGGAACACACGACTTTTCTCATGCTGGGTCCCAGCCCTGCCGGAACTAGCAGCAGGCTGCACAGAGGACTGGGTGATCGCTCGGCATGGGTCGGTGCAAGGCCTGCGTTTGAGAAACTGCACCTTGTGTAGTAGACGTCCTGAGAAAGGTCTCATTGGACCTGCTTGTCATCATTTAGGAAGTTTCCAGACAGGCCTCCTCGGAGACACTTGGGCTTCCTCGTGTAAGAGAGCACATGGCTACTCTTCATTTACCAGCATCTCCTGGGGGAGTTTTCCCAAATCATATGTGTCAGCAGCCCCCCACATTCCTGTTCCACTCCTCACATGGGTTGTCGCTTTCCACATTGAGAATCTTGGTCAGTTTGATCCACTTTTACTGAAAGGAGTGTGTTGTAGCCCTGACGTTTGTGGGCAGGAAAAATGACATAGAACCGACTGAGTCAGGACAGAGTGGTAGTTATGAGCCTGGGCACTGAGCTCCAACCCCAGCTCTGCCCCTCGGGGGCAGCCCAGCCTCTGGAAGCCTCTTACCCTCATCGGTAATTGGGGACAGTAATGGCACCTGCCTTAGTGAGTTGAAAAATGAGACATGTGTCCAAGGGCAGGGCACCTGGCCGGCACTCACGGTGTGAGCTGTGAACACAGAGAGCCTCTCTGACTAACATCCCCGGGACCCAGGTCACCTCCATTCTCATTTCTGTGTCTGGGTCTTTAGGATACAAGATGAAGAAGCGTGTGGGGGCCATTGAGGAGTTCACATTTCTGCCTCTGACGGAAGGCAGGCAGCTGCACATCACCATCGCCATCACGGGGTGGCTGGCGTCCGGCAAATACCGTGAGGACCAGAGTGGAGTGGACAAGGGTGTAGAGGGGGTAGATGTTGGCTGAGCGGGCCTGCTGCTGTGGGCCTGACCCTGGCTCTTGCCTGTGTATGTCTTTAGAGGGTGGGTAAGGGAGCCCCATTTTGCAGAGGAGGAAACTAAGGAGACTTCATTCCACATCCATCTACTCATCCATTCATCTGTCATCCATCATCCATTCATACAACTGCCTATCCATTCACCCATCCACCCAACTATCTGCACATCTATCCATCATCTGTCCTTCCATCCGTCATCCATCCAACTATCCATGCATCCTACTCTCCATCCATCTATATCCATCTATGTATCCATCCGTTTACCCACCCATCCACCCGTCAATAAATCCATCCATTCAGCAGTATGTATAGGTACACACCGTGGGCCTCTTGTCTCCCCCCGAGGGTGAGTGGTCCCCTGTCTGGGAAAGTGGGGTGTGGCATCCTCTAGCACAGACAAGAGAGACCCCACCTACCTGTGTCCTCCCCAGGCACCTTCAGCGCTCCATGGGCTGCCCTGGCCCGCAGCTGCGAGCAGTACTGCCTAGCCTGGGAGGCCAAGTACCTGATGGAGCTCGGCAACGCCCTGGAGACCATCCTCAGCGGTCTTGCAAACATAGTGGCCCAGGAGGCCCTAAAGTACACAGTGTTGTCTGGTAAGTCCTCCTGTCTCTACCGCCAGCAGCATGCCCCCTGCTCCCAACCCACGCTGGTACCAGACCTTTGCATACCTGAGGCCCCAGGTGAGCCAGGCACTGTGCTGGACCGTAGGAACATGGAGAGGTTAAGACACTGAGTTCCTGTCTGTGAGAAGTGTTGGGTCTTCTTGGGGAGGAGACAGGTAAATGGCCAATCCCATTATCACATAATGTATCAGTTGGTTCTTGCTGCCTAAGAAGCCACCCCAAAATTCGGTGACTTAAAATAACCTCATTTATCATAATAGCTCTGGAGTCATGAGGCTTCATTTGGCTGGCCTTTGCTGGGTCTGCTCGTGGATCTGTGGGTCAGCTGACTGTCCACCGATCCAGCTAGCCTGGTCTGGGGCAACCAGGGCAACTTGGCTCTGTCCCATTTGTCTCTCCTCCTCCTGGGATCAGCAGGCTAGCCCACACCAGTGGCAGAGTACATGAGAGGCTGGCCTCCATGCACAAGTCCACTTGATGTCTCACATCTATTAGCATCTCATTGGCCAAAGCAAGTCACATGGCTGAGCCCGTAGTGGATGAGCAGGGCAGGGGCGGGACACTGCAGAGTTACCAGGCTAAGTGGGAGGGTACCAGGTGGAGGGACAAAGCGGGGTCATCTTTGGAATCTCACACATGACAGATGCCTGAACAGAAGGGATCTGGTCCATGTGTCAGAAACGCATGAGCTTCAAGTTTCTTCTTTGCTATGTAGCAGTTTGACAACACTGGGAGAGCTTACAGGTTCCAAGGTAGAGATGCACATGCACTCACTCAGGCATCCAGTAGCCAGCCAACCCCTTCCCCAAAAGGACCCCTACCGCCTTCATCTCTGACATTGCACCTCCCCAGGCATTACGGCTGCCCTGACCTGGCCGGCCTCACTCCTCTCTGTCGCCAACATCATCGACAACCCCTGGGGGGTCTGTCTCCATCGGTCAGCAGAGGTTGGCAAGCACCTGGCCCACATCCTGCTCTCCCGGCAGCAGGTACCTGGGAATGGCTGCAGTTGGGGGCCCATGGGTGGGGGGATGATGGGGCTGACTTGCACACAGATGTCAGCCCTAAATACATCTGTGTGGAGGTCGCCCATTGGCTTTGGGGGAGTGGGTGGTCTTTACTGCTCCTCTAACTCAAGTCACAAAAGTATCCTAGGATAGACCAGTAAGAATTAGAGACTCTGCATCCCTAGCAGGTAAGGAGGTGAGGACTGAATAACAGAGGCACCTGCAGATAAGGACAAAGCCAGGTGTTTCTTCATAGAAGTGTAGCGCTCTCGCCCGCCCGCGTGGCTCAGTGGTTGAGCATTGACCTATGAACCAGGTAATAGTTCGATTCCCAGTCTATGCCGCGCCAGCACAGCCAAGGGTTCAGTGATCCTGAGGAGGGGCAGTGAAGGATTAAAGAAAAGACAGACAAGAGAATACAGCTGGGGTTCGGTGGATCTCCGGTGCCTGGATGAGGACACAGAAAGACCCAGCCTGCAAGTCAAGGCTTTATTTTATAGTGAGATCAAAACAAGGGTAGTGGTCAACATGTTTACAATGTTCTTGTGAGTTTCACCTTGTTTTGGCAGCACTTGCTGCACCTCCCAACAGCCCATTAGCTACCTAGGAAGGAACTAGGGAGGGCTCTAGGGTTAAGCTTAATTATGCTAAGAGGGCTCTGCCCTCCAAGCTGGGATTTGTTTGTGGCCCTGACACAGGTCAGTCTGAGGCTTAACCCTAGAGCCGCTCCCCACACCGGTCAGGGCACATACCTAGTGTAGGATGTGCAGCAGGCAGCTGGTCGATGATTCTCTCTCATCATTGATGTTTCTATCTCTCCCTTACTCTCTAAAGTCAATAAAAATATATATTTTTTTAAAAAGAAGTATAGAGCTCCCCTCTGAACAAATCATCAGTGGTCCAGATACCATGTAATATGGCCCAAGTTACATCCACATCCAAGACCATCAGAGGCAGGAAAGTGGAGTGAGGGCATGCCGGGAAGTCACGCCAGTTGCTTCCTTCACACCCCTGGGCAGGACTCAGCCCTGTGGCCGTCCCTAGCTACAGGGGAGTTAAAAACATGGTCTGTGGCTGGGAGCCCACAGAACTCAGTTCTGTCTCCACGGACATGGCGGATGATGGGTGTTGGAGATGAGTAGCAGCCTCAGCCACCAGGGTCCTGCAGAGCTGGAGTCTGATTTAATGGTTGTCGACGGCAGTAAATGGAGGTGGGCACAGGTATTGGCACAAAAACAAGGAAAAGGAATAGACTGGTGAGACCGGACTGGGCTGGGCCTTGGGAGCTCATCTGCTCCTTCCCTCTCCTGCCAAGCAGAACCTGTGCCCAAATACCCCAGATAACTTCCTTTTTCTGTGTTGCCTTTTCTACAAGTTCTTTAGTCAGAAAGTTCCTCTTTACGTCTAACTTTACTCCCTACTCATATCATGTGAGGACAGTATTTCATGCCCCACCTGCCTGTCTAGAGAGAGAACAGCTGGCCCTCCCATGTCACTCTGCCTTTTTCCATCGCATCTGGGGTGCCTTCCACCTCCTCTCCCGGCTCCAGAAAGGCCCCACTTCCCTGCAGTCATTTGCCACGAGGCAGATGAGTCCTGCCTCTGGGGGCAGAAGAGATGGCAGCTGGATTATGGTTTGACTGAAAGGGAATTAACCGGGCCAGGGGCTGCCTGTGGGCCTGGGAGGAAACCGACTCCAGCGTCAGGCGTAATCCTGTGTGAACGAGGGCCCTGACTCTCCTGATTGGGCCATCAGAGCTCGGGGGGCGGGAGTAGCACATGCATCATTCATCGAGTTCACGGCAGGCGCTGAGGAGTGGGCAAGGGCCACCCTCTTCGGGGCCCATGTTTTGCTAGAACCAGCTGTGTCCCCTCCCAGACACCTGTGTCCTTTTCCCCCCAGGGCCGGCGACCTGTCACTTTGATTGGCTTCAGCCTGGGAGCCAGAGTCATCTACTTCTGCCTGCAAGAGATGGCTCAGGAGAAAGGTGAGTCTGGCTCTTGTCACAGGGGAACACCCTCCCCAAGTGGACGCCTAGTCCAGTGGTTTGGGACCTGGAGTCCTGAGTCTGCGAATGTGTTCTCAGCTTTTAGAAATAACAGCTCACCGTTTAAAACCGCTGGAAAATAGACAACATCGTAAGTCCTTTGGAAAATCAGGTTTTTTTTCTGTACATAAAGTGGATGTGAGTCCTGTAGTCATGACATTGGCCTTGACATCCTAATGCATGTTCTTGAATGGGAGGAGGAGGGGGAAGAAAAGTTCAAAATTGAGCGGTGGGCAGAGCCATGTTCCCTCTGACGCTCAGGGAGGGTCCTGCCTTGCTCTTCCGCTTGTGGGGGTTGTCGGCTCTCCTTGCGTCCCTAGGCATATAGGTGCATCACTCCTATCTCTGCCTCCGTCTTCACATCACCTTCTCCTTCCTTCTCTTCTAAGGACAGTGTCTTTGGAGTTAGGGCCCACCAAATCCAGCATGACCTCATCTCAGGATCCTTAACTAATTATATTTGCATAATTTAGTTATATCTGCAAAGACCCCTTTTCCAAATAAGGTCTCATTCACAGGTTCCAGGTGGACATATGTTTTCTCTGCAGGTGCCTTTGGGAGTGGCTCGTGCCCTCCAGTGGCATACTTCCGGTGCCCAGAGCGGGTAGCTTGAGTGCCACTGCTCCGGCCTCGGGTAGGGGAGGTCTCCAGGGCGGAATGCGACTTTGGGACAGATCTGTCCGCAGAGGCAGCCGTGGGAGGGGGCTGGGCGACTGCGGTGCAGAGCTCAGGGCACTTGGGAGTGGCCCACTGTTTGTTTGACCCAGACCAACCTCTCTCCTGGTGAAGCTTAGCAGCAGCAGGACGCTAAAGGCAAGAGAAGCAACTGAGGCAGGGAGTCCTATTCCTGAGAGTAGAGGGTGGGTGGGAGCAGGGTTGGAGGTGCACCCAGCCTTCTCCCTCGGGGCTTCCTGGAACGCCTCCCTGAGCCTCAGCTTCCCCACTTAGAAAGCAGAGCTGGTCATTCCCACCACGCGCTTGCTTTGAGGAGCAAGCCAGGTGCCGTGTAGAGTATTTTTGCAAATTGCCAAACCCCTCCTGGACGGACCAAATTCAGCTCCAGGACGCCAGTGCAGCTTCCGCCCTTCAGAGTGTCTGCCACCCTAAGGCCACTCCCCGTGGTCAACACCAGCGTGCGATCTGATTGCTGACGGTTGCTAGCAAGCCAGGAGGGGTGGGGCTGTCCGCCGTGGGCCAGGCCGGAAGCAGCCCGAGGAGGCAGGGCTGGCTGACGGGTGTTATTTTCAGGATTGGCGTCACCAGCGGGCATGGCAGAGACCCTGGAGCCCAGCAGCATGATTCATCCCTGCTCTTTATCTTTAGCTAAAATGGACTGGGGATCAGAGCTGTTTTCCTGGTTGCAAAGGCAAGGTGGACGTGCAGTCCTTGGCATTCGGGGTGGAAGGGCCACGCCCTGTGTGTGAGCCCTGCGGTGGGTGGGCCTCACCATCTCCTCTGTACCGTTTTGGAGGACCCTGAGGCCCCCTGTAGCTCTCAGCAGCCTCCTTTCCACCTGGTTTTGTCCACATCAGTGAACAGTGTCCCATTCCCAGTTTGGGTAACGGGACCACCATGCAAAGGCCCTGGGGAGGCTGAGCTGTTTCCAGCAGGAGCATCCAGCCTGGGGTCGGAGGTCAGGCAATAATCACCAAGGAGGCTGCATCTGGAGCTCTGGTAAAGGCGGGCTCCCGTTCCTCCCAAGGAGAGCGTGTGCCTTCCCTTTCTATGTACACGCTTCCCCGCCCGGCATCAGCAGAGACGGAGCACGTCAAAAAGGCATCCCTTGCCTGCCTTTCCTGCTCTACCTGCCACAGATAAGCCACCTGGGACCTCATGGGCTGCTGGGAGGACCCCCTTGGAGACCCCCAAAGTCTCCCCATCCTTAGCTCTCCCTCCCCTCCAGTAAATGGCTTTGTTGAGCTGCAGAAATGCCACTGACTCCTACTGCATAAAGCCATGTTCCGTCTTATTACAGCTTTGTGCAAATAATACCTATAGTACCGCAGTCTCTCTCTTGGGAAAAAATGGGGGGACTATCTCTCACACAAAACCCAGTTCTTGCTATAGAAACGTGTGGGATGTAGAGAGGCAGGATGGGTGTATCAGTCAGCTAGTGCTACAGTGATGCCACATAACAAACCACCCCCAAACACAGATATGTCCAGGATCTAGAACAGCCTGTTTCTGGCTGTAAGTTTCTGGTTGTAAGTCTATTCCACGTGCCTTTGTCCTGGTGAGGCTGAAGGGGCAGCAGCCACCAGGGGCACACTCTTCTGGTTTATCACTAGAGTGCAGAGCCAAGCCAAACCACACATGCAACATTTAGACCTCTGCTCCCGTTGTATTTACTAGCATGCTGTATCAGTTACTTATTACTGCCAACAACCTATCCAAACAGTAGCTCGGAACAGCAATAACGGATTACTTATCGCAATTCTACGAATTGACCAGGCAGTTCCTCTCCTCGTCTCACTGGTGCAGTTGCCGTGAGAGCTGGAATGCCTGGGCCATCCAAGTCCATCTCACTCACTGTCTGGCCGTGAGCGCTGGCAGCCACCCAGGGCGACTCAGCCCCTCCCCAGCCCTCTCACCCCCAGGAGGCCTGCCTGACTTCCTTATACGCTGTTCTCGAGGCAGCCTTTTAAGATGGCGAGAGTGAAACCTGCAAGGCCTCTGAAGGCCGAGATTCTGGAACGCAGCACTTCTGCACGTTCTGTTGGTTAAACCAAGTCGCAGGCCTGATCGTATTCAAAGGGACCAAGGGGGAATCGATTCCTCTTCTGGGGGGAGAAGTGGCAACGAATTTTTGGCGATTTTTAAAACTTGGATTTTTTTAGGGGGAACAGGGGGAGAGAGAGAGAAAGAGAAACATTCATGTGAAAGGGTTGCCTCCCGCACACAACCTTCTGGTGTATGAGAGAACACTCCAGCCAACCGAGCCGCACCAGCCAGGGCTTGGCAATTTGTAATCTTCCACATGTTCTGCTGGCCAAAGCAAACGGTGGCTGAGCCCTGGGTGTTAGGGTGGGCAGTGCACTCCGCCCATGGCGGGGGGGCGGGCAGTGAATAGTTGCCAGGCAGTAACTCAGACTCTCACAGTAACCACGACTCTCACAGTAACCCAGACTCACACAGTAACCCAGACTCTCACGGTAACCCCGACTCTCACGGTAACCCCGACTCTCACAGTAACCCCTACTCTCACGGTAACCCCGACTCTCACGGTAACCCCGACTCTCACAGTAACCCGGACTCACACAGTAACCCCAACTCTCACAGTAACCCCGACTCACACAGTAACCCGGACTCACATTGGGGAAAGGAAAGCATGGGCTTTGCTGTCAGCTGAGCCCTGGTTCTGAGTCCTGCCTCTGGGCAGCCTGGGTTCGGCAAGGACACAGCCTCCCTGGACATCCATCTCTCCACGTGCAGCAAGAGATTAGTGTCGCCGCTGGGCAGTGGCAAAGACCAGAGAGCATGGAGGTCAGGCAGGCAACCCCAGCTGGGTCCTGGTCAGCACGTCCTCTAACAGCCTCAGGCTCAGGTCCCTGCAGGTCCAGGGGTGGCTGCAGACTCCCCTGGCTCTAAAGCTGCTCCCCCGCCCCCCGCCCCGGGGGAGGCTCTTGACAAGTTGTCATTCTCTGTGCTGTCATCCTTTTTCTCCTTTCCTAGTCATCTTTCCCCCCAGCCCACGCAGCAGACCATCTGCCAGGCGCCTCATTACCGGGAGCGACGTGCTCTTATTAATAGGACCGATTCTCCATTTAGAGGAGAAAGGCCTGTCTTTGGCTGCAATTAGCATAAATTACATGTTAACTTCAGATCGGTAATGCAGGCCAAATCTTCCGTTCCCCTGCGGATCAAGCTGAATCCATTACCATTTTCCATGTGGCTGTGGCAATCGGAAGGGAGGCTGGAAGCTGGCGGGAGGGAGGCAGGTGGCCTCTGGGTGGCAGGGCTGGTTAGTGAGACACTGAGATGTCCTTGCGCCTCCGTTTTCGGGGATGGTTCCCAAAGCAGCTGCCTTCCTGCCTCTTTCCTGGTCGCTGCTCCCTCCCCTGCATCTTCACGGCCCACGGAAAAGAACTGGGGCTTTGGTGTTAGGCGGACCTGGATTTGGGGCCTGTCGAGCTGTGGGACCAGGGGGAGGTCATTTAATCTCTCTGAACCTCAGCTCCCTCATCTGAATATGGACTTAGAACACGTACCTCGAAGGCTTGTGGGGAGGTTAAAATGAGGCGATGAGTATGAAAGTCCCCGCCCTGACTTGGGCACACTCAGTAACCGTTTCTTCCTCTAAACTCCTCTGAGGACCTACTGTGCACAGGGAGCACTGGTGAGTGTCATGTAGGCAGAGGAGCTTGTCGTTTTGTGTCCACTTTCCAGCCTGGGGGTTAGATCCTGAACTCCGTGTAGGCGGGGTCTGCCTCTGCCCCAGCCCCCCATCTCCCTGGCCCGCATGTTCTGAGTGCTCAGGAAGATAGAGGAGCTAGACTTGGGTGAGGGCAGCAGGCCTGTGCTGATGAGCTCAGGAGCCAGCATCAGATTCACTGCGTGCCAGGCTGTATGGGAAGCACCTCCATGCAGGATCTCAATATCATAGCATCCCTGGGGGCTGTTCTCCTGGCTTCACGGATGAGAAACTGCACCTCCCAGGGTATCCTAAGTGCCAGAGCCAGGACTCGACCCCAGGACATCTGGCCCCAGAGCCCTCACTTCTAACCATGAGCTCTTCTTTGCAGAGGGCCTAGATCTTGAATGATGGGCGGGTCATCCAGTGGAGTAGAGGGAAGGGCGTTCCGGAGGGTCGGTCAGCAGGGCCAAGGCGGGCTTCTCCAGAGTACCTGGGAGCATTAAGTCCAGTGTCTCTGTAGCCTATGAAAGGGGACGGAGGTGGAACGGTGGAAATGGTGAGGGCAGGAACCTGGCACAAGGTCTCAAATGCCTGGCTAAGGAGTCTGACTGGTTAGACAGTGTGATGCCTGAACTGAGGAGTAAATGAGTGGTAGTTGGATGGGTTCTGTGGATGGAGGAGCTGGAGGAGGTCGGCCCCAGGCGGCCTGTAGTCCACCCACGTATGCACACTCACACTCACACACTCAGGTACTCACGGCAGCAACTCAGCCAACCCAGGGGCCTCCAACACCCCCCCTTTTTTTTAGATCAAGGGCAGACTTCCCAGCATGCCCTCCAGGCCCCGCTTGTGAGCCGCTTTCCAGCACCATCACCCACCGCTCTCCACCTCACACCGGTTCGACTTTCCTATCTCCTCCTACCTCACCTCACAGCTTGGAGGCTAGAAATATACCTCCAGTGCGACAGGCCCTGAGGAGACTTGGGTGAGAGCCCCAGCGACTGGTGGTCCCCAGGAGCCCAGGAGCTTGGCTAAGGGGGCCCCTCACCACAGAGGCAGCAGTGATACCCAGCATGTTACCCACCACAGGACCGGAGCTGAGGCCTGTGTGAGCTGAGCCCAGCCCAGCAGGGAGCAGGCCTCAGGCAGATCCCGGCCCAAGCTCTGAGCTTGGTGGATGGCAATTTGCTCTAGACTATGCTCGGGGCCCAGAAACAATGACCTCTTGAAAAAGCCTTGAAAATGCAGAGCTGCCCACATCTGGTAATGACTATACTAATAGTGACAGCAGTGGTAGCAACAGCTGCCATTGCAAGGGCCCAGCTCTCTGCCTGGATTTGCTCAGGGATTTGTGTACACTTTCTTCAACCCTCCCTACAACCCCATTTCTCAGACGAGAAGAATGAGATTGAGGGGAAGGTGGAGTAGCTTGTCTGAGAACTAAGATTTATCCAGAACTCCTATTTCTATTATTACTAGAGGCCCGGTGCACGAAATTCGTGCACTGGCGGGGCGGGGGGATCCCTCAGCCCAGCCTGCACCCTCTCCAACCTGGGACCCCTTGGGGGATATCCAACTGCTGGTTCGGGCCTAAACTGGCAATTGGACATCCCTCTCACAATCTGGAACTGCTGGCTCCTAACCACTTGCCTGCCTGCCTGCCTGCCTGCCTGCCTGCCTGCCTGCCGCTTCTGCCTGCCAGGCTGACCACCCCCTAACCCCTCCCCTGCCAGCCTGATTGACACATAACTGCTCCCCTGCCGGCCCAATCGCCCCCAACTGCCCTCCCCTGCAGGCCTGGTTGCCCCCAACTGCCCTCCCCTGCCAGCCATCTTGTGACAACATGGGGGCAGCCATCTTGTGATGACGTGGGGGTGGCCATCTTCGGGCGGCCATCTTGTGATGACGTGGGGAGGCCAGCTTGTGACAATGTCCATTTCCTTCTCCCCTGCATCTCCAGGACCTGGTAAGGGACTTGGCACAATGATGTACGTATGGGGGACTGCATAGCTGGTCCATCAATACAACCTTCTTAATGCTGCGACCCTTTAATACAGTTCCTCATGTTGTGGTGACCCCCAACCATAAAATTATTTTTGTTGCTACTTCATAACTGTAATTTTGCTACTGTTATGAATCGTAATGTAAATATCTGATATGCAGGATGTATTTTCATTGTTACGAATTGAACATAATTAAAGCATAGTGATTAATCACAAAAACAATATGTAATTATATATGTGTTTTCCGATGGTCTTAGGCGACCCCTGTGAAAGGGTCGTTCGACCCCCAAAGGGGTCGCTACCCACAGGCTGAGAACCACTGATCTAAGTGAATGGGGTGTTTCCAAGAAGCTTGGCCAGGGATTATGCCAACTGCCTTTCAAGGCATTGCTTCCTCTTGGGGATGCAAACGCCCTTGATGTTGGCCAGGGAGGTCGCGGGCACCCTGACGGAGCACCGCGGGCTGCAGTATCCGGGTGACCAGCATGTCCCCAGGTCTGGTCCTAGGCTTTTCAGAAACATGAGTTTATCCGTTTTGCAGCGAGAACTGATCAGAGCCCCATTATGCAAATGCACAAGCTGAATGCTGACTCTTTTAGGTCCACCCATAATCGCCACTCAGCAGACGGAGCAGATGTCCATGCTCGCTGCCCACGTGCCTGGGGACACAGTACGTGCCAGTTTTGGTGGCGAGCACAGGGGTACAGAGGGAATGGTGTCCAGGGACATTTCTCTTCCGATGATCATCCCAGAGCCCTGGACAGACCCCTCTCCTGTGACCATGCTGTTCCCTTCCCTCCTGGCCTGCCCCTCCTTCAGAATTTGCAGAAGCAAGTCCTGTGCATGAGACTTGGTCCATAATAACTGAAGAATCTGGACTGTCTGCAGAGAAGGAGCATTCCTGGGGGGTTTCCAAACGGGAAGGAAACCCTCGAGTCTCATTAATTTACATGTTAATTAACCATCTCAGTTCATGGCGTTCTGTAGTGGAAACTAGGGTTGCTTTTCCCTGTATCTAGGATGCCCATGAGCATCAAGCCTGCTTAGCCGGTATTGTCAAAACTGTTATCTTTTAGAAAATTGCCAGGCCTGTTGTGCAGAAGAGAAGATAGAAACGCTCCTGCCTGGGGGTCAGTGCATAGACCACACTTTGTGTTTTAAAGGCAGGGCCTCAGTTTTGGGGACCCTGTCCCTGCCACCCCAGGACAGGATGTCCCTGTGTAAACTCTGACCTTTTAAGTCTGTACTATATTCTTCATTATTCTTGATTTCCTCTGTCTTTTGTTCATTAATTTATTCACACCTCCACTCATTCATTCATTCATTCATTCATTTATGCAAAGCCACATCTCCTTCCTCAAAGGATTGGCAGGACTTCTCAGGAAATACAGCACGAAAGCAACAACTTGTTGATACTTATAAAACATCACAACCAGAAAAAAAGACAAATCTGAATGGGACACATAAACCAGTTGAGGGGCTCAGATACAGGGGAGCAGGGCCTGGATCTGAATTCCAGCTCCACTACTTACAAGCTGAACAAACAGGCACATGCTTAGTCCCCAGGCCTCAGTCTCCTCACCTGTGAAGTGGGTCTAGCAATATTTCTTCAGAGGATGATTAAGAGGATTAAGTGGGATCGTATATGTAAAGCACTTAGCAGAATGGCTGCCTCAGTGTAGGCACTTAGTAACCACTATTTTTGTCCCTGTTAGGGTTAGTAAGGTATTTTTCTCTTGTGATTACCCCGTTGCTGTAATTGAGCTGAGCATTTAGCTAGTAGCTTCCTAGCAATCAAAGCAAAACGGAAGGTCCGTGAGGGCACACGGAGGTGCCAGCTGCACAGGTAGCATTTCAACCTGACTTACTCTGCCGGAGAGTTGCACCCTCTTTTAGGAGCTGAGCGCTCAGGTTCAGGCTTACTCAGCCACCAGAGCCTCAGACATCTCTGCCTTTGGCTGGCCAGCAAGGTCAGGGCTGGGCGTGCAGACCTGGAACAGGGAGGGGAATGTCCTGGTGGGAATAATCTCTCCAAGAAGCCTCCTGGTTGTCAGGAGGCTTGTAGCAGGGGCTTCCTCGGAAACTGAGCTTAGAGATCGGGTCTCTTCAGCTTTGGGGAGCATGGGAGACTACTATTAATTAGGCGGCCGGTCCCAAGTTGCATTTTCATTTGAGTGATGTTACATTTTGGAATTCAGCAGTTGCTAGAGATTGAGGCTTCGTTGGACTCGTTGAACCTGGATCAGAGAGCAATGGGAAGTGGGGTTAGTCCATCCGCCACATTCCCCTGCAGAAATTCATGGAGAATGGCTGCTCATCTCCAAAACAAGGAACCGTCGTTCCAACGGGAGGAGGAGGGGAGGAAGCTGATGTTTATTGAGAACCTACTATGTGCCGGAGAGGGACAGACTCCATCTTGATCTTCTTCCCAGGCACCTTGGAAGGTGTGGGCCTTGTTATACCTGGAAGCAGGTGTTGTATTTTTCGTTTATATGGATGGAGAATCAGAAGCCCAGGGAGGTGAGGTGACTTGTCCAAGGGCCTTTATCACAAGGGCCTAGACACTAAGCCTTTCCTCCAGATGGCAGGGGAGGCTTTAGGGGGTCGGGGGCGGGTGGTAGGCCTTGAAGAACTAGTAGCCTTGAGAGGCTGTGAGGAAGGCAGGAGTCCTTGGAGGCCAGGCTTGGCGAGAACAAAGACCCAGAGGCAGGAAGGTAAATGGTCTGGGAAGGCAGGCCACCTGAGCCAAGGTTTCTGCTAGGAAGTTGGGAGAAGGAAGGTTGGGGAGATGAACAGGGTTCTCTGAACATAGGGGCTTGATCAGTCAGACAAAAAGCAGAGACGGATGCAGGCTCTGACTTGAGTCTTCAGTTTTAATTTTCACTCGTTACATTTATTTATCCACTAGAGGCCCAGTGCATGAAATTTGTGCACAGAGGGTGGAGGGGGTCCCTCAGCCCGGCCTGCACCCTCTCCAATCCGGGACCCCTCAGGGGATGTTTGACTGCTGGGATCGGTCCTAAACTGGCAGCCAGACATCCTTCTCGCAGTTTGGGACCTCTGGCTCCTAACTGCTCACCTGCCTGCCTGCCTGATCGCCCCTAACTGCCTCTGCCTGATAGCCCCTAACCACCTCTGCCTGCTGGCCTGATCGCCCCTAACTGCTCCCCTGCTGGCCTGATTGCCCCTAACTGCTCCCCTGCCTGCCTGATCACCCCTAACTGCCTCTGCCTGCTGGCCTGATCACCCCTAACTGCCCTCCCCTGCTGGCCTGGTCGCCCCTAACCGCCTCTGCCTCAGCCCCCGCCACCGTGGCTTTGTGCGGAAGGACGTCCAGAATGATGTCCGGAAGACATCTGGTCTCATTAGCATATTACCCTTTTATTAGTATAGATTAGCAGCCGACTTCTGCTGAGCACCTACTATATGCCAGGACCTGTGCAGAGCACAGAGGGAGCAGAGGTCAGCCAGACTTCATCCCCACCTGAGATTTCAGATACAAGGGGACCTCCCTTCTGAACACAGTCCCTACCCTGTCCTGCAGCCATCCCCTGCCTGTGACTGCAGCTACCCACTGGAGTCCTTTCCTCTCACGCCCCAGTGTGGCCCCACCTTGGATCCCTATAACAGGGTTTATCGAACTGCACCAAACGAAGCCAGCTGATTGAGTGCCTTTCACGTCGAGCCCTTCACATGTAGTGGCTGCATTTATCGTCACAGCCAGCCAGGGAGAGAGGGACACTTGTCCCTGGTTCTCAGGAGAGCAGGCTCAGCTCTCGGGGGATCTGTTCGCCATCACACAGCCCGTACGCCACAGAGCTGAGGGTGGGCCCGGGCCTGTCTGACTCCCACACCAGGGGTCTCTACCCTGCCCCGGGGAGACCCTTTCATGTTATAGCTGAGTGGTTAGCCCGCTTGCCCTGGCTGCACAGCTAGTTAAAGGCAGGGACAGCCAAGTTCAGTCCCAGTCTCATGGCTCATCTCAGAGGCCCCAGGGAGCCGTGGGTGATCTGGGGTGTGGTCAGCCCACCCCTTGGCAGGGCACTCCAACCCTCCCTAACTGGAATGGCATTCCAGGAAGCTCCCATACCTGGCCATAGAGACACCTGGAGTTTTTGTGGTCGCCACAGCGCCACCTTGTGGTGACTTTCAGGGGGCACACACTACACAGAATAAGGGGCTGTCCAAGCCCAGCACTAGGTGGGTTTGGGACATGTGCTGGCTGGGACGGGTCTACTGACTGCCTTCCATCCAGGGCTTGTGCAAAACTGAGCAGCTGCTCCTGCTTCCTGAGAACTGTCTGTGCCACCCACTTATGTCCTCTGGCTCACACTTATGAGGCACCAGAAGTACAAAGAAGGGAAAGAACTGATGTTTATCAGGTACCTGCTGTGCCAGGTGTTTCTAGGAATCATCCCATGGAACCTTCCCAGCAGCCCTGGAAGGTTTCCCTCTCTCACAGGGATGCCTGGGCCGTTTCCCAGAGGAGGATGTGGATAGGTGCACTGTGGCCCAGCTCCCACGGCAGGCAGCATCGGGCTGGCATCAGACCGCTGCTCAGTGTCATCAGAGCAAAAGTGCTGCCCAGCTAAGCGTGACTGGGCTTTCGGGCAGCAGCTGCCCAACATGTGCTGTTATTTGAGTGACCTTTTCCTTTTCCTCGATGAGAATCAGGAGGGAATGATCTGACCAAAAATTTCTTATAAGAAAGGACAACGAAATAAAAATTGGGTCTTTTTAGTGACAAGTCACCGTGTTTTAAAATGACCCAAACACTAAAAAACAGTCACATGGCTTTTTTTAAAAAAAAGAAAGGTGGACAGGAACTCAGATGAGGTTGTTTTTGAGAATTTTACGTCCCAGCCATCACTGGGAGGCCCCTGTCGGGTGGCAGGCTCAGGTGGAGACATCAATGGCAGAGAGGAGGAAAAATCAGTGACCAAGTGCGTGGTCCTAGGGCCAGTTTCCCTACTGGAGACCTGGTCTCAGGACCAGTGAGGTCCGCAGACACACACGCACGCTCACAGGGACATCCTGGGACGCAGGCTGCTGCCCGGCTCCGCAGTCAGGACTCCGCAGTGTGTGGCAGGGCTGCTCATGCCAGGAGGCGGTGTGTTTATCGTACAGGCTTACTACTCCCAGCAGCGTTATCCACGCTCTACACCCCGACTGAGTGGTTAGGGGCGATCAGGCAGGCAGGCAGGTGAGCGGTTAGGAGCCAGCAGTCCCGGATTGCGAGAGGGATGTCCTACTGCCAGTTTAGGCCCAATCCCACAGGGATCTCTGCAGAATCGGGCCTAAACCGGCAGTTGGACATCCCCCAAGGGGTCCCAGATTGCAAGAGGGTACAGACCAGGCTGAGGGACTCTCCCCCACCCCACCCCCCGTGCACAAATTTCGTGCACCGGGCCTCTAGTTATGCAATAAAAATAAAACAATGCTATTGAGATCTAGCGTAATGCTGTCATCTGCCAAAAGCTCTGAGCCTGAGACCTGAACCTTTTATTTAAAAAGGGAATTTAACAGCCTGGCTGGCGTGGCTCAATGGTTGAGTATCGACCTACAAACCAGGAAGTCACAGTTCAATTCCCGGTCCAAGAACTATGATTAGGGAAAAATAGAGCATTTTATATTTTACAAGTCACTTGTTTCTCAAGAACATCTCTTTCCATGCCTGAGGAAGAAACATGTTTTGCAGAGCTCTTAAAAAGCACAGCTCTTCTCGCAGACCTGGAAAAGTCCTTTCTCCGCAAATAACTTCTTTTTTGGCCAGTCAGCAAGGTCGGGGAAGTTTGCTTGTCCAACAAGATAGAGTCCAGAATATCAGATGGAGGTGATCATCACTTTTAACAAAAGAAAAACTTCTAGATAAACTTTGGACTTTTGCTGAGTTACTGGCTCCACTCTGGTGTCTACTTTGTTCGCCTTGTGCACTAGGTATCCGCCCAAATCCCAGTGGGGACTGACTCATTATCGCGGCTTTACTGTCCTCAAAGCAGACCTATAGCTGTGAGTCAAGCACAACTCAAGCACATCCTCTGTTTCTACTTTGTTTGTTAGTTTATTTGATTAGATTCCACATGTGAGTGAAATCATATAGGACTTTTATTTCTCTGACTGGCTTTTGTCACCTAACATAATGCTCTGCAGGTCCATCCACGCTGTCAAGAAGGGTAAGATTTCCTTCTCTTTATGGCTTAGTGGTATTCCATTGTGTAAATGTACCATGGTTTTGTTTTGTTTTAAATCCTGAAGGTATGTTTTTATTGATTTTCAGAGACAGAAATATCAATGTGAGAGAGAAACACTAATCCAGTGTCCTCCCATACAGGCCCATACAAGCCGCAACCAGGGATCAAACCCACAGCCAGGTATGTGCCCTAACAGGGAATCGAACCCGCAAGCTTCCAGGGCACGGAATGATGCTCCAACCAATTGAGCCACCTGGCCAAGGTTGCTCCACTGCTTTTCTATCCACTCATCTACTGATGGACACTTGGGCTGTTTCCAGATCTTGGCTATGAACATAGGGATGCATATAGTCTTTCGAATTAGTGTTTCAGGCTTCTTCAGATATATTCCCAGAAGTGGAATCACTGGGTCATAGGTAGTTCCATTTTTAATTTTTTTTTAAATAAACTAACCAACAAAATAGAAACAACCTCATAGATAGAGAACAGACTGACACCTGGCAAAGGGGACAGAGGTTGTGAGGCTGTGAAAAAGATGAAGGTATTAAGCAAAACACACACACACACACACACACACACACACACGGGAAAAACTACCATGCAGAGAGTCTCAGAAACAACAAGCATCTCGATTAGACCCTCAAGCCTCCATAGAACAGTCTGAAGGGGTCCCCTCCAAAGAAGTGTTTACAATTATTAAAGACATAAATTAAAGCATTGAAAATAAGTGGAAAGAACAAAGCACTAAAAAAAGAACAGGGAATTTTGAATGCATAAATAAGCAGAACAACAAATTAATGTTTCTCCGTTTTCTCCCTCCCTCTCTCTAAAATCAATCAAAAAATAATAATCTATGTATAAAGCACTTAACCTATCCTGAAGCAAGCTATAATGATGATGATAGTTTAAAAAGAGGATTAAGACATAGAAATCTAGCCTTGGCCAGGTGGCTCAGTTAGTTGGAGCATCGTCCCGTACACCAAAAAGGTTGCAGGTTCAATCCCCAGTCAGGGCATTTACCTAGGTTGCAGGTTTGATCCCCTGTTGGCTCTCGTACAGGAGGCAACCAGTCTGTGTTTCGCTCTCATGCTCGCTCTCACTCTCCCCCTTCCTCTCTCTCTAAAATCAGTAAACATATCCTCAGATTTAAAAATGAAAAGAAATAGATAAACGGAATTCCAGCCCTGGCTGGGTAGCTCAGTTGGTTGGAGCGTCGTCCCAATGCACCAAGGTTGTGGGTTCGGTCTCCGGTCAGGGCACAGGCAGGAGGCAGCCAGTGAGTGCATGAATGAGTGGAGCGGCAGATCGATGTCCCCCCCCCCCCCCGCCTTTAAGATCAATAGGTGGAAATTGGGGTGGGGTGGGGGGGAACAACGTAAAAAAAAAAAAAGAATTCCGGAACTTTGCTTTTGTTTCTGTTTTGTTTTGTTTTGTTTTGTTTTGTAAAAGCCTTTACAGCAAGAACTCTGTCCAGTTTCCTTCTAGCCCCTATGGACTTAGGCCCGCATTACTGCCCATGGCATTTGCAAGATAAAACCAAGGCAGAGCTTTCGATCCGCCATCAGCGGTGGAGTCACCGCCAAGACTCAGATTTTCGTGAAAACCCTCGCGGGGAAGACCATCACTCTCGAGGTTGAACCCTCGGATGCGGATGCGATAGAAAATGGAGAAGCCAGGATCCAGGCAAAGGAAGGAATTCCTCCTGATCGCTCTCATCATTGATGTTTCTATCTCTCTTTCCTTCCCCTCTAACATCAATAAAAATGTATCTAGAAAATAAATAAAAGGGAGGTTAACAAATAATGGAGCTAAACCAGAAGCTTCTGCAGTGGCAATAACGGACTAATTTGCCTGAAAATTCTTCCATTACAAATACTCCAGAAGTGCTAGGTAAGCTCTAGCAAATATCCCTTTAAATGCTTGGCTGAGCTCCCCAAAAGTAAGGAAATTACCAGAGGTGAGAAACAAGGAGGGAACAGAAGCCAGAGCAGTAAGCGTGTCCCCTGGGGCGGGAATGTCTCCTTGGGAATTTAGAGACCCAGGGCCAGGCCTCACTGGATTAGGGTTCAAATTATACTACCTGTATGGTCCAGGAATCCCAAGTCAAAAAAGGACACCAGCTTACTCTGGAGAAAACAGGTCCTCCATCCAGGCTACCCAGGTTCCCATCTGTGAATACGTGAGCAGCTTTAAAGATGAGCTCAGAATCCAGACTTACTTTAAAACACACAAGGGAGCCCTGGCTGGTTTGGCTCAGTGGATAGAGTGTTGACCTGCGGACCGAAGGGTCCCGGGTTCGATTCCGGTCAAGGGCACATGCCTGGGTCACAGGCTCGATCCGCACTAGGGGGCATGCAGGAGGCAGCTGATCCATGATTCTCTCTTATAGATGATGTTTCTATCTCTCTCCCTCCCTCTCTCTTCCTCTCTGAAATCAATAAAAATATATATTTTTTTTAAATAACACACACACACACACACACACACACACACACACACGGGAAAAACTACCATGCAGAGAGTCTCAGAAACAACAAGCATCTCGATTAGACCCTCAAGCCTCCATAGAACAGTCTGAAGGGGTCCCCTCCAAAGAAGTGTTTACAATTATTAAAGACATAAATTAAAGCATTGAAAATAAGTGGAAAGAACAAAGCACTAAAAAAAGAACAGGGAATTTTGAATGCATAAATAAGCAGAACAACAAATTAATGTTTCTCCGTTTTCTCCCTCCCTCTCTCTAAAATCAATCAAAAAATAATAATCTATGTATAAAGCACTTAACCTATCCTGAAGCAAGCTATAATGATGATGATAGTTTAAAAAGAGGATTAAGACATAGAAATCTAGCCTTGGCCAGGTGGCTCAGTTAGTTGGAGCATCGTCCCGTACACCAAAAAGGTTGCAGGTTCAATCCCCAGTCAGGGCATTTACCTAGGTTGCAGGTTTGATCCCCTGTTGGCTCTCGTACAGGAGGCAACCAGTCTGTGTTTCGCTCTCATGCTCGCTCTCACTCTCCCCCTTCCTCTCTCTCTAAAATCAGTAAACATATCCTCAGATTTAAAAATGAAAAGAAATAGATAAACGGAATTCCAGCCCTGGCTGGGTAGCTCAGTTGGTTGGAGCGTCGTCCCAATGCACCAAGGTTGTGGGTTCGGTCTCCGGTCAGGGCACAGGCAGGAGGCAGCCAGTGAGTGCATGAATGAGTGGAGCGGCAGATCGATGTCCCCCCCCCCCCCCGCCTTTAAGATCAATAGGTGGAAATTGGGGTGGGGTGGGGGGGAACAACGTAAAAAAAAAAAAAGAATTCCGGAACTTTGCTTTTGTTTCTGTTTTGTTTTGTTTTGTTTTGTTTTGTAAAAGCCTTTACAGCAAGTCTGTCCAGTAGTTTCCTTCTAGCCCCTATGGACTTAGGCCCGCATTACTGCCCATGGCATTTGCAAGATAAAACCAAGGCAGAGCTTTCGATCCGCCATCAGCGGTGGAGTCACCGCCAAGACTCAGATTTTCGTGAAAACCCTCGCGGGGAAGACCATCACTCTCGAGGTTGAACCCTCGGATGCGGATGCGATAGAAAATGGAGAAGCCAGGATCCAGGCAAAGGAAGGAATTCCTCCTGATCGGCAAAGACTGATCTTTGCTGGCAAGCAACTGGAAGACGGGCGTACAGTACTTTGACCACAACACTCAAAAGGAGTCCACTCCTCATCTTGCATTGAGACTTGGTGGAGGTGCTAAGAAAAGGAAGAAGTCCTACACCCCTCCCGAGAAGAACAAGCAGAAGAGAAAGAAGGTCACGCTGGCTCCTGAAATTCTACAAAGTAGATGAGAACAGGAGTGCTCTCAGATGAATGTGGTGCTGGAGTTTCTGTGGCCACCTTGACAGACATGGTGGCAAATGTTGTTAACCTATTGGCCTCTGACTGTCTTGTAAATGTACGAGGCTCACGGGGTTGGGGGTTCTCGGCCCACAGATTCCATTACAGCGTTTATCTGGGAAGGAGGTTCCAGGGACAGGCACCGAAAGGGGGCATCAGCATTTCCTCAGATCTTAGAACCACAGTGTTACTGGCCCCTTAGAGCAAAAGGCAGCCCTAGTTTGGCTCAGTGGATAGAGTGTTGACCTGCGGACCGAAGGGTCCCGGGTTCGATTCCGGTCAAGGGCACATGCCTGGGTCACAGGCTCGATCCGCACTAGGGGGCATGCAGGAGGCAGCTGATCCATGATTCTCTCTTATAGATGATGTTTCTATCTCTCTCCCTCCCTCTCTCTTCCTCTCTGAAATCAATAAAAATATATATTTTTTTTAAATAACACACACACACACACACACACACACACACACACACGGGAAAAACTACCATGCAGAGAGTCTCAGAAACAACAAGCATCTCGATTAGACCCTCAAGCCTCCATAGAACAGTCTGAAGGGGTCCCCTCCAAAGAAGTGTTTACAATTATTAAAGACATAAATTAAAGCATTGAAAATAAGTGGAAAGAACAAAGCACTAAAAAAAGAACAGGGAATTTTGAATGCATAAATAAGCAGAACAACAAATTAATGTTTCTCCGTTTTCTCCCTCCCTCTCTCTAAAATCAATCAAAAAATAATAATCTATGTATAAAGCACTTAACCTATCCTGAAGCAAGCTATAATGATGATGATAGTTTAAAAAGAGGATTAAGACATAGAAATCTAGCCTTGGCCAGGTGGCTCAGTTAGTTGGAGCATCGTCCCGTACACCAAAAAGGTTGCAGGTTCAATCCCCAGTCAGGGCATTTACCTAGGTTGCAGGTTTGATCCCCTGTTGGCTCTCGTACAGGAGGCAACCAGTCTGTGTTTCGCTCTCATGCTCGCTCTCACTCTCCCCCTTCCTCTCTCTCTAAAATCAGTAAACATATCCTCAGATTTAAAAATGAAAAGAAATAGATAAATGGAATTCCAGCCCTGGCTGGGTAGCTCAGTTGGTTGGAGCGTCCCCCCGCCTTTAAGATCAAAAGGTGGAAATTGGGGAGGGGTGGGGGGGAACAACGTTAAAAAAAAAAGAATTCCGGAACTTTGCTTTTGTTTCTGTTTTGTTTTGTTTTGTTTTGTTTTGTAAAAGCCTTTACAGCAAGAACTCTGTCCAGTTTCCTTCTAGCCCCTATGGACTTAGGCCCGCATTACTGCCCATGGCATTTGCAAGATAAAACCAAGGCAGAGCTTTCGATCCGCCATCAGCGGTGGAGTCACCGCCAAGACTCAGATTTTCGTGAAAACCCTCGCGGGGAAGACCATCACTCTCGAGGTTGAACCCTCGGATGCGGATGCGATAGAAAATGGAGAAGCCAGGATCCAGGCAAAGGAAGGAATTCCTCCTGATCGGCAAAGACTGATCTTTGCTGGCAAGCAACTGGAAGACGGGCGTACAGTACTTTGACCACAACACTCAAAAGGAGTCCACTCCTCATCTTGCATTGAGACTTGGTGGAGGTGCTAAGAAAAGGAAGAAGTCCTACACCCCTCCCGAGAAGAACAAGCAGAAGAGAAAGAAGGTCACGCTGGCTCCTGAAATTCTACAAAGTAGATGAGAACAGGAGTGCTCTCAGATGAATGTGGTGCTGGAGTTTCTGTGGCCACCTTGACAGACATGGTGGCAAATGTTGTCTAACCTATTGCTTCAACAGACCAGAAGACAAGTCATTGTATTTGGGTTAATAAAAGACATGAACTAACCAACAAACAAACAAGGCAAAGAGTTTGTCAACGAGCTCACACGGATACGTTTCCACATGCTGACCTGAGCCCCTCAGCTCCCACTGGGCTGAGAACGGTGCTGAGCGTCACTGGTGCCGGCTGACATGCGGACAGGCTGTCACCGGGCAGCGGCTCTTTCATCCTCCTGACGGCTGACACCACATGTGACGTGACTCAGTTCCCTCCGTGGCATCCATCCGCCAGTTCTCAGTCTGTTTTGTCCTCAGACACATCCAGCTTTTGTCCCCCGAGTGGGAGCGAGGAGGGGTCAGGTTAATTTCCCGGGTGCCGGGATGCTGGTAGCAGCCTTACCGCGTGGCATGGCCAAATCAAAGAGACGGGGACCACAAGGAGCAGATGAAGGCTTACTCGTCCCCTAAAGAATTCATCCCACATCCTAATAATACATCCAAATGATGTTCTTTAAGCAATTCTTCCCAGTGTGGGGGGGCGGGGGGGAGACGGGCAGTGTCCTTGTTGCCTTAGCTCTGTCTCCCTTCCCCCTGTCTCCCCCCCTCTCCCTCTGGCGGCTTCTCTCTATGTGCTTATCATGCTGGGGGGGCGGGGAGTGTTGGAATGGATCTTGTTTGTGCTGGATGCAATTCATATTTCCTTCAAGGTCTGTTTCCTGGACCGGCCGTCAGGAGATAATTTCCTCCTCCATTTGCCGCTTATCGCTCCCTGCACACACGACCCCCTGAACACACACACACACACACACACGGGAAAAACTACCATGCAGAGAGTCTCAGAAACAACAAGCATCTCGATTAGACCCTCAAGCCTCCATAGAACAGTCTGAAGGGGTCCCCTCCAAAGAAGTGTTTACAATTATTAAAGACATAAATTAAAGCATTGAAAATAAGTGGAAAGAACAAAGCACTAAAAAAAGAACAGGGAATTTTGAATGCATAAATAAGCAGAACAACAAATTAATGTTTCTCCGTTTTCTCCCTCCCTCTCTCTAAAATCAATCAAAAAATAATAATCTATGTATAAAGCACTTAACCTATCCTGAAGCAAGCTATAATGATGATGATAGTTTAAAAAGAGGATTAAGACATAGAAATCTAGCCTTGGCCAGGTGGCTCAGTTAGTTGGAGCATCGTCCCGTACACCAAAAAGGTTGCAGGTTCAATCCCCAGTCAGGGCATTTACCTAGGTTGCAGGTTTGATCCCCTGTTGGCTCTCGTACAGGAGGCAACCAGTCTGTGTTTCGCTCTCATGCTCGCTCTCACTGCCTCGCTTTAAGAGAGCCTGCGGAATGGAAAAGACAGCGCCACAGGCAAGCCAGGAGCGCTTGTCCCAGTAGAGAATCTCATGATTGACAACGTGACAGGCATGCGGGAGTGGGTGGCGGGGCCTTCCCAGCCGAGAGGAGGCTGTTTGGAAACACCGGGGCGGGCCTGCCTCGCTTTAAGAGAGCCTGCGGAATGGAAAAGACAGAGCGCCAAAGGCAAGCCAGGAGCGCTTATCCCAGTGGCCGGGGGCCTTCCCTGTACAGAAGGGTTCTCCTTGGGCTTTCAGATAGAGCCGGCCCTGTTTGGTATATTTTAAGAATATTTTGTTTTGCCCAGCTGGTGTGGCTACGTGGTTGAGTGTCCACCTACGAACCAGGAGATCACGGTTCGATTCCCGGTCAGGTTGTGGGCTCGATCCCCAGGTGGGGCGTGCAGGAGGCAGCCAATCAATGATTCTCTCTCATCATTGATGTTTCTATCTCCCTCTCTCTCTCTCTCCCCTTCCTCTCTGAAATCAATAAAAATATATATTTTTTAAAAAAATACTTAGTTTTATAAAAACTCAACTTATATACAATTTTTTTAAGGCCAAGGTTATAGAGTAGATGGAAGTTTGCTATTGCAAAGACAGTGTTTGTTCTCAGCTCTTAATTTTTTTGAAAAGCGAAGGCAATCTCCAGGCTGAGAAGGGCCATGTGGTAAAAGGGTTCCAGTGTGAGCCGCTGAAAGCATGGGGCACTTGACAAGATAGAAACTGGTTTATCCAAATTCTCACGGGTAAAAAAAAAAAAAAAAAAATTCTCACGGGTAAAAGTAAGCTTTAATGCCTTCAAAAGTCACAAGGTAGATGGTAGCAACTGGAATAAATGTGAACACGTTTCAGCAAACATTCATTGTTCCTGCAGCAAAACGGCGGTGAAGTCTCACAGCAGCTCTTATGAAATGTTAAATCTGGTGTCTTTTGTTGGTCTTGAAAAGCAGAGGCGTCTGCATGAGTTCTCGTCATGGGCGGGATGGTCAGTGCCCATGGAAGGGGCCTGCTTCATACTAAAGGTGGTACCTGAGCAAGGAGCTTCTGCCTTTTACCTGGGCGGCTGAAATCTGCTTCTATGAGGTTTTGGACCAAGCAATGAATTTTGACATTGTTTCACTTCCATCACCTACTACAGCGGCCAGCATCCATTTCCTAGCCTGAGCTTCCCTCCCAGACCATCCTGTTAGGGAAGGGTGACAGCTCTGAGCTGCCCCACAGAACTCCACCCTGTGTCTAAAGTGATTCTCGCCGACCTCCCTTAGCTAACACCTGTGTGTTCCTGAGAGCCCGTCACGTGGCTTCTCCTACGTTTGTAACTTCACGGAGAGCAGGTTTGCAATGTCTCTAAAACATAAGAAGAGCACGTCTGAGTGTGTCAACAGTCTGAGGATGAAAGAGGAAAAGGTCTAGGAAGACCATTGCCATCCAGCTTCAGAGATGAGTAAATGTGTTTCCAGCGCACCGCCCGCCCTGACTTGATTCGGCTGTGCCCTGGACTGTCTAATGAGGTTTAACTCCTTGTCTCAGTTCAAGGTCACGGGCAACTTCAGGATGCTAGCCGCTGCCCTGGGTAACTGTCAGGAATCCTGCATTGCCACTTCTGGCCACAAGGGGTCCCAGCCCTCCAAGTATCAACACCCGGGGATGGAAAGAGGTCCCAGCTCTTTTGTGAGATTCTGTGGGCAGAGCAGGTGGCTTGAGTGGGCGGCCCCCAGAGAGAGCTGCTGAGCTGAGT
Source organism: Myotis brandtii (assembly GCF_000412655.1). NCBI lineage: Eukaryota > Metazoa > Chordata > Mammalia > Chiroptera > Vespertilionidae > Myotis > Myotis brandtii. Next base: position 976,078 of record NW_005371012.1, on the reverse strand, counting down.
CCTTGGCCCTGGGTCAATAACTGTTTGGCGCTGTGGGAGCAATGATAACCCACATGCAATCGCTGTGCTTCGTGATATTACTGCAAACAGCAGAAAGCATGGCCCCGGGAGCAGGCAGCTCTCTGTGCAGTCTGGGTTCTGGTCCCAGCGTTGTTCTCACTACCTGTGTGGCCTTGGGCCCCCAGCCCCTCTGGGACTCAGTCTCCTCATCTGCCCAGGGAAAGGGCTGGAATAAAATCTCATCCTCTACAGCTTTGCTGCAACGTAAGCACCTGAAATAGCCCTGACATCAACGGGTGTCTGAGTCAGCCTTCTGTTCAGCACCAACCGCCAGCTTGCTTACTGAAGTCTTACATCCTTCTGCCAGATAATCACCTCCTGGAAGCAAAAGGAGTGAAGTCAGCATTCTGTGCCCCGGAATTTTTCAACGTCAGAGCCAGAGGAGCACTCAGAGAACTCGGTACTGCAGGGGTTCCCCAACTTCTCTCAGCCTGGAACCCTTTACTCAGACAAACTCTGACATGGAAGCCCAAACAGAATACGATTAGCTGGACTCTGGTTAGAAACTGGAGCCCAGAGAGAGGAAGCCAGCTGTCCGAGGTCACTCAGCAACAGAGCGGCAAAGCTGGGTGGAGCCGGCCCCTCCTGGGCCCATTCCCCAGCCGTGACACTGAGCCTGCAGAGACGTGTGGGAACTCAGAATCGTAAGAAAGGGCCACGTGTGGGGGACTGGGAATTGAACCAAGGCTTTGCAGTCGCAGAGTACATCGACTGGCTTTCCTGAGGGGGTGGCAGTTCATTCATTCAGTCGGTCATTAATGCAGATTTTAATTAAGCACCAGGTATACGCCAGGTACTGTGCTAAGCCCATGAGGCTGTGGATAAGGCAGCTCAAGCACTCGCCCTCATTGGACCTGGAGGTTAGAGGCGGAGACAGACATGAACAAGTGATAAATGACAAGAAGAAAAATGCAGCGGAGTAAAGTGATGGAGAGTGACAGAATGGGGGGTGCGTGGGTACCTCTCATTGGTCAAGAGCGGTGCTTCTCTGAGTGTGGTCCTTGCAGCTACCTGCGAACTCTTGGTTTCCAGGCTGCAGCAAGATAGGAGCAGCCCTGGGCCATGAACAGCACTTAGAACCACCCTGGCCTAACATATCTCTGAACCATTAGGTCAGTGCTGTGTGTTGGTGTGCTAGGGTTTCAAATCCACATGTCTGTAACTTAAGATGTTTTGATCTAAGGAGTAATTTGTTTGCACTGGGGAGGCCATGTCAGGATGATGTCGTCAGAATCGTTGTGCTACTCAGTGTTGATTGATATGAACGTAGGGAAGAGCGGCTGTGGCGTCATGGACACCGAAACTTGAAATACCAAGCGTCTCCCAGGGCTTCCCGACAGTGTTTGGTGCAGCCGAGGCCACTCCCGCTGAGCTAAGGAGCTCTCTGAAGGTATTGGGACACTCGCTCCAGCCGTGGGCAGGGCTGCTCTGTGCCCGCAGTGGTGAATGCCAAGCGGGAGATGACCTGGCCCGCCAACAGGGCACCTTCACTCCCTGAGCATCCGCTTCTGCACCAGGGACTTCGAATGAGCGCTGGCAGCCGGGTGTCAGCTCCCGGTTGGCTAAGCCGATTCCTCCAATAACCAGCCAGTAGAAAGTCACCCCTCAGTGAGATTTGGGCTTCATTTCTTTCCTCTCCCCTTTGCCTGGAACAGTCGTGCCGTCAATCTGTCATTGCATTGGAGAATGTTCTTCCTTTATTGGCTTAAGAGACATGACCCTGTATGCTATTGGCTTGTGAAATACTATTATAAATTATAACCCCCGCAGTGAGCCTGTGTTAAATAAGTTATTGGCAAAGACCATTTCGGTCTCTGAGCATAATTTTGCCTCGAACAAAGCAGTCAGTGCGCTGATGAGTCTACTCCCTGCCCCGGGGCCCATCCACCCGGGACTCATCCGCCCCGTCTCCTCTCCACTCCCACCTTCCCGCCATGCTGCACTGGCTCCAAGGCACTGTCACCAAGGGAGGTTGTGGTGTCTCCCCCTGGCAGCTGTGAGGATGGCGGGCCTGTCACTTCCTTCTAAAGGAAGACGTCCCATCCGAGTCCCTGGCCAGTGGTGAGCTTCGTGAATGGTGGGAACAGACTGGGTCCCACCTCAGGCTTTGTCACTTACTGGCCATGTGATCTTGAAACTGTCTTTGGTTTTTCTTAATTCCAAAATGGGAACAACAGTGCTTTGCCGGAGTAGCTCAGACACAAGGAGCTTGAGCCAGGGCCTGGAACTCAGGAAGTGGGAGCTCCCATTACTGTGTGCGCATGTGCTTGTGTGTGTTTGCACAAATGTGTGTTTGCATGTGTGTGTGAGCGTATGAGTGCATGTGTTTTCACATGTGTGTGCCTGAGTGTGCGTGTACATGTGTGTGTGCTTGTGTGTGTATGCATGAATCTGTGTTTGCACGTGTGCATGAGCATATGAGTGCATGTGTTTGCACACGTGTGTGCGTGAGCATGTGTGTGTGCTTGTGTGTGTATGCATGAATCTGTGATGAGTGCATGTGTTTGCACACGTGTGTGCGTGAACACGTGTGTGTGTGGCACCCATCGCCTCCACCACTGTTGGAGAGTCCCTCCCAGGACCCACTGGGCCAGGGGCACTGACGGCCTCCCCGTCTCTCACCAGATTGCCAGGGGATCATCGAGGACGTCGTCCTGCTGGGTGCGCCCGTGGAAGGAGAAGCCAAGCACTGGGAGCCTTTCCGGAAGGTGGTGTCCGGCAGGATCATCAACGGCTACAGCAGGTCAGCCCAAACCCCAGGCCAGCGGGAGTGCCCACACGTACTAAGCAGCTAGTGTGCCCGAGGCCTGGCCCTGCTAGTGTTCTGAATGGAAGCCTCCGTCCCATAGGATGGAGAGCCTGGACACAGTCTCTTTGTGTCAGGCCTGAGACGAGGCTGTCACCATGACCAGGGGAGAGGGGGACATGGTGAGTGGGACAGAGATTGAGAAACAAAGGTTTGGCCTCATCGGAGGCCTCCAGTGCCCACCATGAGCTCGTATGCGCGGGGGCGGGGGCAGGCTGAGGTCTCTGAGCATGGCTTTGGGAAGGGCAGGGTGATGGAACAGGAAGCTGGCAGTGATAGGGGAGCCAGTACCCAGGCCGTGCACCAGACCTCCGGCAAGGGGTGGGGGCCTGCCATGACTGACAGCTGTGGGCTGGAGAGGAGGCACCTGGCGTGGGGTTCGAGAGGAGGACTCGAGAGGTTTCAGCCATGGCTCTGCCCTAGACTTTGGGGAAGAAGAGAGATGACGTCCATCGCTGAGGCCTCAGGAGATGGGCCTGAGAAGATGCCTGGGCCCGTCAGCCTCCAAATGGAGCAGGACAGGGTGGCCGTGTTCAGGAGCTCACGATTGAGAACCACACAGCCCCGGGTCCCCACGCTGCCTCAGTTTCTCCATCAGTAAAGGAGGGGTGTTACTAGTGACTCCCGGGATTGCAGTGATGGTTAAACCTAGAGAGTGGCACATGGGGTTCAAGTACATGCAGATGTGGTTACTGTTTAGCAGCAGCAGCAGCAGCCACTTGGGATGTTCACTCCACAGACTCTGAATGAGCACCAGCCTCGTGCCGGGCGCCTTCCTGGGGCTGCAGGGGAGCAAGCCCAGCCCCATGGAGCCTAGCGTCCGGCAGGGAAAACAGGCAGCCCCAGGCAGACAAGAGGCTCGCCTGCAACACCAAATCCAGACGAACGGGAATGGTGCGGACATTCAGGGCTGAGCTCGCCCCGAGCTGATGAGAGGGTTGCTAGGCTGGCTTCTTCCTCCCACGGGGCTCGTGGGCTGAGTGACGTGAGGCCCCACGCAACCCCTGCAGGGGTGTAAGGTGATACACAAGCCAGATTACCTTCCTAAAATCAAACGTTATTCTGAATTCTAAAGTCAGGAGGCTCCCGGAGGTTTGGGATGGAGGACCCATATTCCAGGCTCATTGCTTCGAAAGCGCACAGTACTGGCCGCATCACCAGGGAGGCTGACGTGCCAAGCCCGGGTCCAACAGGCAGGTTGGAAGTTTCAGAAGCAGTAGGTTGGGTGACTAGAGGGCAGAAAGGAAAAAGAAGAAAAAATGACTCTGGGGTGTTGGTGGGAGGCGACTGGCTCCATTAACACAACTTAAAAAAATAACAAACATGAATCTGTGATGAGTGCATGTGTTTGCACACGTGTGTGCGTGAACACGTGTGTGTGTGGCACCCATCGCCTCCACCACTGTTGGAGAGTCCCTCCGAGGACCCACTGGGCCAGGGGCACTGACGGCCTCCCCGTCTCTCACCAGATTGCCAGGGGATCATCGAGGACGTCGTCCTGCTGGGTGCGCCCGTGGAAGGAGAAGCCAAGCACTGGGAGCCTTTCCGGAAGGTGGTGTCCGGCAGGATCATCAACGGCTACAGCAGGTCAGCCCAAACCCCAGGCCAGCGGGAGTGCCCACACGTACTAAGCAGCTAGTGTGCCCGAGGCCTGGCCCTGCTAGTGTTCTGAATGGAAGCCTCCGTCCCATAGGATGGAGAGCCTGGACACAGTCTCTTTGTGTCAGGCCTGAGACGAGGCTGTCACCATGACCAGGGGAGAGGGGGACATGGTGAGTGGGACAGAGCTTGAAAAACAAAGGTTTGGCCTCATCGGAGGCCTCCAGTGCCCACCATGAGCTCGTATGCGCGGGGGCGGGGGCAGGCTGAGGTCTCTGAGCATGGCTTTGGGAAGGGCAGGGTGATGGAACAGGAAGCTGGCAGTGATAGGGGAGCCAGTACCCAGGCCGTGCACCAGACCTCCGGCAAGGGGTGGGGGCCTGCCATGACTGACAGCTGTGGGCTGGAGAGGAGGCACCTGGCGTGGGGTTCGAGAGGAGGACTCGAGAGGTTTCAGCCATGGCTCTGCCCTAGACTTTGGGGAAGAAGAGAGATGACGTCCATCGCTGAGGCCTCAGGAGATGGGCCTGAGAAGATGCCTGGGCCCGTCAGCCTCCAAATGGAGCAGGACAGGGTGGCCGTGTTCAGGAGCTCACGATTGAGAACCACACAGCCCCGGGTCCCCACGCTGCCTCAGTTTCTCCATCAGTAAAGGAGGGGTGTTACTAGTGACTCCCGGGATTGCAGTGATGGTTAAACCTAGAGAGTGGCACATGGGGTTCAAGTACATGCAGATGTGGTTACTGTTTAGCAGCAGCAGCAGCAGCCACTTGGGATGTTCACTCCACAGACTCTGAATGAGCACCAGCCTCGTGCCGGGCGCCTTCCTGGGGCTGCAGGGGAGCAAGCCCAGCCCCATGGAGCCTAGCGTCCGGCAGGGAAAACAGGCAGCCCCAGGCAGACAAGAGGCTCGCCTGCAACACCAAATCCAGACGAACGGGAATGGTGCGGACATTCAGGGCTGAGCTCGCCCCGAGCTGATGAGAGGGTTGCTAGGCTGGCTTCTTCCTCCCACGGGGCTCGTGGGCTGAGTGACGTGAGGCCCCACGCAACCCCTGCAGGGGTGTAAGGTGATACACAAGCCAGATTACCTTCCTAAAATCAAACGTTATTCTGAATTCTAAAGTCAGGAGGCTCCCGGAGGTTTGGGATGGAGGACCCATATTCCAGGCTCATTGCTTCGAAAGCGCACAGTACTGGCCGCATCACCAGGGAGGCTGACGTGCCAAGCCCGGGTCCAACAGGCAGGTTGGAAGTTTCAGAAGCAGTAGGTTGGGTGACTAGAGGGCAGAAAGGAAAAAGAAGAAAAAATGACTCTGGGGTGTTGGTGGGAGGCGACTGGCTCCATTAACACAACTTAAAAAAATAACAAAACAAAACAAAACAAAAATAAGGAGGTAGGACGTGTTGGGGGAGTTTCCAGAGGGCGCTGGACGCAGCGCTAGACCTCAGAGGAGTTAGAATGCGCGAGGGCAGTGGGGTCGTCAGTTTCCGTTACAGCCAGGGGGCAGGAGAGATCATTTGAAAGGCAACGTGGAGAGAGAGAGGAAACACTGGCTTCCGAGTCTAAGGAATAAACTTCAGGGTGAGAGGGGAAGAGGCTCCGGCCTGAGGTTAGGGGCAACTCAGAATCATCCACCGTCCTGTGCCCGAGGCTTTCAGCTGGTACAGGAATACAAAGATGGACACTATGAGAGACGCTTACGGCTAGGGGAAGGGACACGTGGAAAGAGACGATTATTTTTAAAACCTAAAAATGAATCTTGAAGCAATGGGCTGGGGGGTGGGGGATGTACCAAGTATTAAACTCTTTCCACCTCCCAGACCCTGGCTTTGTTATAATCATCTACTTTAATCCTCCCCAGACCCCATGGTGTTGGTCTTATGAATCCCATTGTACAAGTGAGGAAGCTGAGGCTCAGAGAGGTTAAGTCAAATGGCCAGTTAACTTTCATTTTCATCTAAGCTCCACCACCTTAAAGTAGGACCCAAAACCGGAACAGAATTGTAAGTTTTTATCATTTTGATTCTTTAGTTCACAGGAATAGCTAGCTGGGTACTTCAGAACTAAAGATAAAGATGGTTTTAGCCATAGATAGGGGGTTCAGCTAATCACTTTGTCTCTATCATACATACTCTAAGCTGAGTTTTTATAATCAGGATATGGTAAAAAAAAAAAAAGAAAGAAAGAAAAAGAAAAAAGAAAGAAAGAAAAGAAAAGAAAAGAAGAAGAAGAAGAAGAAGGAGAAGAAGAGACAAAAGACAAAGAGCCATAACATATAAAGAGCTCATGCAAATCAATAAGAAACCAGCCCATGGATATCTACACATAAACGCACAGAATAAATACAAATAGTCAATAAACTTTTGAGAAGACGTCCAACTTCACCATTAATGAAATAAATGCAGATTAAAATCAGTAAGAAGGTAATGTTCATCACCCATGAGATGATCAAACATTGGAAAACGAGTAACATTTTGTGTTGGTGAAGATGTGGAGAAACGAGCACGTTCGCACGTACACTGTCAGTGGCTGTTGAATTCAGGAAGGCCTTTCCGGAACACAAGCAGCGATAGCTATCGGAAGGTTTAAAGTGCCAGTTTTCTGACACTCCTCCCCCAAAGTTTGACTTCTAAGATCCTGACCTACTAGATACACACATGCACAGAGAGGGTTGTAAACAGTGGACAGTTGCAGCTTCATTTATAGTTTAAAAAATGAAAACAACCTGAAGGACCGTAGATAGGGGCTAGTTTAAGGGAGAGAAAGTGGGTGCCACTGCACATACTTCGATCCCATATATCAGCGGTTCTCAACCTGTGGGTCGCGACCCCTTTGGGGGTCGAACGACCCTTTCACAGGGGTC
>NW_005371012.1:967966-968596 GCF_000412655.1 Myotis brandtii | reverse complement strand
AAGAAGAAGAAGAAGAAGAAGAAGAAGAGACAAAAGACAAAGAGCCATAACATATAAAGAGCTCATGCAGATCAATAAGAAACCAGCCCATGGATATCTACACATAAACGCACAGAATAAATACAAATAGTCAATAAACTTTTGAGAAGACGTTCAACTTCACCATTAATGAAATAAATGCAGATTAAAATCAGTAAGAAGGTAATGTTCATCACCCATGAGATGATCAAACATTGGAAAACGAGTAACGTTTTGTGTTGGTGAAGATGCGGAGAAATGAGCACGTTCGAACGTACACTGTCGGTGGCTGTTGAATTCAGGAAGGCCTTTCCAGAGCACAAGCATCGATAGCTATCGGAAGGTTTAAAGTGCCAGTTTTCTGACACTCCTCCCCCAAAGTTTGACTTCTAAGATCCTGACCTACTAGATACACACGTACACAGAGAGGGTTGTAAAAAGTGGATAGTTGCAGCTTCATTTATAGTTTAAAAATGAAAACAACCTGAAGGACCATAGATAGGGGCTAGTTTAAGAGAAAGAAAGTGGGTGCCACTGCACATACTGCGATCCCATAGATCAGCGGTTCTCAACCTGTGGGTCGCAACCCCTTTGGGGGTCGAACGACCCTTT
>NW_005371012.1:958568-967833 GCF_000412655.1 Myotis brandtii | reverse complement strand
AAAAAACAAGAAAAGAAACAGGATGGACCAGCCTTGGATGTGAGACCATCCTCGGTTAAAATTTTGCCTCCACCATTACCTATTGCGTGGCTTTGGACAAACAACTCTGAATCCCAGTGTTCCCGCCTATCAAGTGGGAATGGGAGTCCCTCTGCACGGGGGTTCTAGGAAAATTAAATGAGGTTCTAGGGAAATTAAAAAGGGTGCCCAGCAGGTGCCCAGGAGACGATAGCAGTTAGAATGACTGTCGCTGGCATCTTCACATGACACACGGCTTTTGGGGGCTTGTCATAAGCAGCAAGGGAAAGAATTAAAATTGCATGTGTGCAATGTGAGATCAACAGACTCTTATTAAACCCATCTGTTCTATTGAGAACCGGAGGCTAATAAGCTTGCTTTTCAATTATTCTGTGAAATCCTGGGCCATCTCTTGAGACAGAGGAGGAGGAGTAGGAGGAGGAAGGAGAGGAGAAGAAAGGAACGTAACAGACCAAGACAATAACTGCAGTTTCTTGGTAAATTAAACACCAATCAGAAATTTATATTCTTGGTTCCCAAAGGCATTTTAGTTGCCGTGAGCCTACTTGGACGTGGAGTGAGGGGGTGGGGGGTGCGTCAGGCCAACACTATCAGACTAAATACACTTACAAATGTATAATGTACATCAGTACAGCTCTATACAAACCCCTTCACAAACACACCCTCCTCTCCACTCCCACCTTCCCGCCATGCTGCACTGGCTCCAAGGCACTGTCACCAAGGGAGGTTGTGGTGTCTCCCCCTGGCAGCTGTGAGGATGGCGGGCCTGTCACTTCCTTCTAAAGGAAGACGTCCCATCCGAGTCCCTGGCCAGTGGTGAGCTTCGTGAATGGTGGGAACAGACTGGGTCCCACCTCAGGCTTTGTCACTTACTGGCCATGTGATCTTGAAACTGTCTTTGGTTTTCCTTAATTCTAAAATGGGAACAATGGTGCTTTGCTGGAGTAGCTCAGACACAAGGAGCTTGAGCCAGGGCCTGGAACTCAGGAAGTGGGAGCTCCCATTACTGTGTGCGCATGTGCTTGTGTGTGTTTGCACAAATGTGTGTTTGCATGTGTGTGTGAGCGTATGAGTGCATGTGTTTTCACATGTGTGTGCCTGAGTGTGCGTGTACATGTGTGTGTGCTTGTGTGTGTATGCATGAATCTGTGATGAGTGCATGTGTTTGCACACGTGTGTGCGTGAACACGTGTGTGTGTGGCACCCATCGCCTCCACCACTGTTGGAGAGTCCCTCCGAGGACCCACTGGGCCAGGGGCACTGACGGCCTCCCCGTCTCTCACCAGATTGCCAGGGGATCATCGAGGACGTCGTCCTGCTGGGTGCGCCCGTGGAAGGAGAAGCCAAGCACTGGGAGCCTTTCCGGAAGGTGGTGTCCGGCAGGATCATCAACGGCTACAGCAGGTCAGCCCAAACCCCAGGCCAGCGGGAGTGCCCACACGTACTAAGCAGCTAGTGTGCCCGAGGCCTGGCCCTGCTAGTGTTCTGAATGGAAGCCTCCGTCCCATAGGATGGAGAGCCTGGACACAGTCTCTTTGTGTCAGGCCTGAGACGAGGCTGTCACCATGACCAGGGGAGAGGGGGACATGGTGAGTGGGACAGAGATTGAGAAACAAAGGTTTGGCCTCATCGGAGGCCTCCAGTGCCCACCATGAGCTCGTATGCGCATCATCTGGCAATGCAGGGAGGGGGCGGGGGCAGGCTGAGGTCTCTAAGCATGGCTTTGGGCAGGGCAGGGTGATGGCACAGGAAGCTGGCAGTGATAGGGGAGCCAGTACCCAGGCCGTGTACCAGACCTCCGGCAAGGGGTGGGGGCCTGCCATGACTGACAGCTGTGGGCTGGAGAGGAGGCACCTGGCGTGGGGTTCGAGAGGAGGACTCGAGAGGTTTCAGCCATTAACACAACTTAAAAAAATAACAAAACAAAACAAAAATAAGGAGGTAGGATGTGTTGGGGGAGTTTCCAGAGGGCGCTGGACGCAGTGCTAGACCTCAGAGGAGTTAGAATGCGAGAGGGCAGTGGGGTCGTCAGTTTCCGTTACAGCCAGGGGGCAGGTGAGATCACTTGAAAGGCAACGTGGAGAGAGAGAGGAAACGCTGGCTTCCGAGTCTAAGGAATAAACTTCAGGGTGAAAGAGCAAGAGGCTCCGGCCTGAGGTTAGGGGCAACTCAGAATCATCCACCGTCCTGTGCCCGAGGCTTTAAGCTGGCACAGGAATACAAAGATGGACACTATGAGAGATGCTCACGGCTAGCGGAAGGGACACATGGAAAGAGACAATTATTTTTAAAACCTAAAAATGAATCTTGAAGCAATGGACTGGAGGGGGGGATGTACCAAGTATTAGACTCTTTCCACCTCCCAGACCCTGGCTTTGTTATAATCATCTACTTTAATCCTCCCCAGACCCCATGGTGTTGGTCTTATGAATCCCATTGTACAAGTGAGGAAGCTGAGGCTCAGAGAGGTTAAGTCAAATGGCCAGTTAACTTTCATTTTCATCTAAGCTCCACCACCTTAAAGTAGGACCCAAAACCGGAACAGAATTGTAAGTTTTTATCATTTTGATTCTTTAGTTCACAGGAATAGCTAGCTGGGTACTTCAGAACTAAAGATAAAGATGGTTTTAGCCATAGATAGGGGGTTCAGCTAATCACTTTGTCTCTATCATACATACTCTAAGCTGAGTTTTTATAATCAGGATATGGTAAAAAAAAAAAAAGAAAGAAAGAAAAAGAAAAAAGAAAGAAAGAAAAGAAAAGAAAAGAAGAAGAAGAAGAAGAAGAAGAAGAAGAAGAAGAGACAAAAGACAAAGAGCCATAACATATAAAGAGCTCATGCAAATCAATAAGAAACCAGCCCATGGATATCTACACATAAACGCACAGAATAAATACAAATAGTCAATAAACTTTTGAGAAGACGTTCAACTTCACCATTAATGAAATAAATGCAGATTAAAATCAGTAAGAAGGTAATGTTCATCACCCATGAGATGATCAAACATTGGAAAACGAGTAACATTTTGTGTTGGTGAAGATGTGGAGAAACGAGCACGTTCGCACGTACACTGTCAGTGGCTGTTGAATTCAGGAAGGCCTTTCCGGAACACAAGCAGCGATAGCTATCGGAAGGTTTAAAGTGCCAGTTTTCTGACACTCCTCCCCCAAAGTTTGACTTCTAAGATCCTGACCTACTAGATACACACATGCACAGAGAGGGTTGTAAACAGTGGACAGTTGCAGCTTCATTTATAGTTTAAAAAATGAAAACAACCTGAAGGACCGTAGATAGGGGCTAGTTTAAGGGAGAGAAAGTGGGTGCCACTGCACATACTTCGATCCCATATATCAGCGGTTCTCAACCTGTGGGTCGCGACCCCTTTGGGGGTCGAACGACCCTTTCACAGGGGTCGCCTAAGACCATCGGAAAACACATATATAATTACATATTGTTTTTGTGATTAATCACTATGCTTTAATTATGTTCAATTTGTAACAATGAAAATACATCCTGCATATCAGATATTTACATTACGATTCATAACAGTAGCAAAATTACAGTTATGAAGTAGCAACGAAAATAATTTTATGGTTGGGGGTCACTACAACATGAGGAACTGTATGAAAGGGTCGCGGCCTTAGGAAGGTTGAGAACCACTGCCATATATGAAGGGAGAACTGTCTGCCCGTCAGCCCCCAGGAAGGTGCAGGAGGGCCATCAGGAGCTGATAACAATGGCCACCCCTACGGAATGGACAGGCACCAGAGGTAGGACATGAAAGAGACGTTAATTGATTTTTTTTAAAAGTAAGGATCGTTTTTAAAAAACAAGAAAAGAAACAGGATGGACCAGCCTTGGATGTGAGACCATCCTCGGTTAAAATTTTGCCTCCACCATTACCTATTGCGTGGCTTTGGACAAACAACTCTGAATCCCAGTGTTCCCGCCTATCAAGTGGGAATGGGAGTCCCTCTGCACGGGGGTTCTAGGAAAATTAAATGAGGTTCTAGGGAAATTAAAAAGGGTGCCCAGCAGGTGCCCAGGAGACGATAGCAGTTAGAATGACTGTCGCTGGCATCTTCGCATGACACACGGCTTTTGGGGGCTTGTCACAAGCAGCAAGGGAAAGAATTAAAATTGCATGTGTGCAATGTGAGATCAACAGACTCTTATTAAACCCATCTGTTCTATTGAGAACCGGAGGCTAATAAGCTTGCTTTTCAATTATTCTGTGAAATCCTGGGCCATCTCTTGAGACAGAGGAGGAGGAGTAGGAGGAGGAAGGAGAGGAGAAGAAAGGAACGTAACAGACCAAGACAATAACTGCAGTTTCTTGGTAAATTAAACACCAATCAGAAATTTATATTCTTGGTTCCCAAAGGCATTTTAGTTGCCGTGAGCCTACTTGGACGTGGAGTGAGGGGGTGGGGGGCGCGTCAGGCCAACACTATCAGACTAAATACACTTACAAATGTATAATGTACATCAGTAAAGCTCTATACAAACCCCTTCCCCAACCCCCCCCCCCCCGCCCCCCAAGCCTAACCAGGCAAGTGGTACTGCCCCCGTGGTACCGGGAGGAAACTGGAGGGTCAAGTTCCTCACCAGCACCACACAGCAGAGCCAGGATGGGAACTCAGGCAGGCCTGTATCACTCGCAAGGAGAAGGTTCCATCCTGCCTCCCAGGGGGACTCCGTGTGGCCTCTGCTCCAGGTACCATGTGGGCAGGAGGTGAGGTAGAAGGAGGAGCAGGGCGGACCCACAAGTGGCTCCGGGCCTCTGAGTAGCCAAGGAGCGCCCTCCAATGGGCCGTGTGGTGGCCAGTGAAGGGTCCAGCTGTGTGACTCGTGCCCCAGCATCGCCTGGAGGGCCACGGAGGCAAGGCTTGCTGCGCCCCACCCCAGGGAGTTCCTGATTCAGCTCAGCATACAGGAGACGGCACTAAGGCACTGTCCTGGGGAAAAGAGCCAGGACCGGACACACGGAGGGTGTGTGACAAACGTCACAAAAGGAGCATAGATGAGTAATAATAAAGGACAGAAGAGTAATAATATCAGCTGGAGGGGTTCAGAGGCGCTCCCCGGGGAAAGTGATCCAAGCTGAATTTTGAAAGGATGGATAGTCTCTCAGCCCACAGGGACTAAAGGAGTAGACCAAGCAGGAGAGGCCACACCACCCACGAAGGCCCAGAGTAGGAGGCAGATTGGTACCCGATGCTTCTCAAGTGCTCGCGTGGGAGCACTGTGCACATGGCGTGCCATCTCAGTGCACGCTCCCACCCACCCCGAGACGAGGCTGAGGCTCAGAGGGGCCAAGCATCTTGTCCAAGATCACACAGCTACCAATCGACCAGGCGGGACTTCAACCTGGCTCCACGTGACCCACTCCGGCAAGGGAGGCAGAGGAAGGGTCTTGCAGGCCCTGTGGTTTGCTCAGCACAGTTTAGAGAACATGGAACCTTCTTACCGATGTTCCTGCTCGGTCCCTCGGTGCCTGTGAATGCAGTTTACAGCTTTGAGTAGAGTGCTGTCATAAGACAAACATTTCGAAAGGAACGATTCTGACTTTGCTCATTTATACCAGTAACTACCTGTGTCAGAAGCAGCAAAGGAAAGATTTAAAATTGCACGTGTGCCCAGTTCCAATTGGTCCACTCCCCCAGGAGGACCCGGCTGCCTTTCTTTCCCAGGGAGCCCTGGGCCCAGGCATCCCGGGGGAACTGGGAACGCCTCTGAGCCGAGAGCACCTCTCCTGCTCCACGTGCTGACTTGTCGAGAACTTCGCTCAGTTTCCTCATCCATCCATCCATCCAACAGGCAGCCACCTACTGCATGTCAGTCACTGTTCTCAGCTCTGGGGACCCAGCAGGGAACAAAACAGACACCTTCGTGGGGCTCCCATGCCCCAGGCAGCACTGCCAAGGGTCCCCTGCGGTCCCCACCCCACGGGTCCAGTCAGGGCCCTGGTCTCTCACAGAAACACCAGTCCCACCAGACTCCCCTGGGCCAGGCAGGGCCCCTCCTTGCCCTGGGGCTTCCCCGAGGCTGGCGTTCACCCCGTTCTGTGCCCGCAGGGGGGACTGGCTGCTGAGCTTCGTGTACCGCACGTCCTCGGCGCAGCTCCAGGTGGCCGGCCTGCAGCCGGTGCTGCTGCAGGACAGGAGGATGGAGAACGTGGACCTGTCCTCCGTGGTGAGTACTCCGCCTGGCCCTCCCCGGGCTCTGCGTCTGCCAGCGGGCACTTCATTCACCAGGGACTCTAGCCCCAGTCCGTTCCTCCCCGCAGAGGGAGAGCACGGCATCTGCTTGGGAAGAGGGGCCTCCTCTCTGGGCAGCATCCCTGTGCCGTGGCTTCGTCACCGGGCCCTTTACACGCTTTTAATCCTTAACGCAGCCTCAGGACCAGCATTATTACCCGCGTATCGCAGGTTAGGAGATGAAACTGAGGCTTAGAAAAGTTTCTATCACAAACTGGCAATTAATTGCCTGCACTTGAACCCCCAGAGCCCATGCTCTGGCCCCTACATTACTGCCCCAGTCCTCTCGCCTCCCCTCCCCTCTCCTATTCCTCCTCCCAGGGTCCCCACCCTGAGTCCCTCACCCCAGATGACTAGTCAAGACAGTCTGTTTTCTCCAAAAGTAACCAGAGGATGCAGGTGGAGGAAACAGGCCAGGCCACAGCAGAAGCACCTGGTTAAAGGGATAGTCGTCCCGGGGCAGACATGAGCCTGTGGCCCCAGAGCCAGGAAGCCTTTACGATCATCCTTTCCCCGGACAGACTTGCTTCATGTGATGTCAACCTCACGACAGCCCCCGAATGTAGGTGTGAGGCTTCCCCAAGGCACAGACTGAAAACCGAGGCTTGAGACAGTGGGTTCACATAGCCAGGAGCCGTGGACCTGGGCTCTGAAACCCGGTCCAGAGCCTGAGCCGCCCACCTCCCTGTGGGAGTGAGGTGCACTGGGTAACGAGACCGGAAACCACAGGACTCAGAGCGGTGCCTCCTGACTCATGTCCGGGGCCTCTGTCCCACTTAAGGGTTCCTGTGCCCTGAAAGGGAAGAGGAGAAGCGATTTGTGCCTCACCACCCGAGTCTCCCTCAGCCAGAGGAGGAACAGCCACAAGTTCCTTTTAAATGAAAGCTCCTTTCAATGCCACGAGCCCTAGCAAGATCCAGTTTCTGCCCCAGGAAGCCTCTGAATGGGACACATTGGGAAGAGCACAGCCCTTGGCACAGGGAGGCGTGGCCTAGGATCCTGGCTTGGCCACTGGTGTGCTGGCTGTGTGACCTTGGGCCAGTGACTTAACCTCTCTGTGCCTGTTCCCTCATCTAGGAAATGGGGGAAATCCCCTGCCTTCCAGGCAGCCCATGTGAGATGCTCGGCAAATAGGAGGCCCCCTCCTCTCCTGCCTCTGCCACCACCTTCGGTTCTGCCCTTTGGAGACATCTACCTCTTCTGACTGCGGTCATGGCAGCTTCCCAGCTCTTGCCTAATAATAGCTCTTTATCGCATTAGGAGAACATCACAAAAAGCAGTGCTTTCCTCTTTGGGGCAATTAGAGTAATTAGCATTGCTTTGTGCCGCCTCCTGTTTTCCTTGAAAATTCTTGCTGGAGGAGAAGGTTGCTGGCAGAAGAGTTTCGTTAGAGCTGTTAGGGGAAGTGACGGATGCCCTGTGCTCAGGGCAGAGACCTCAGTGTCTGCCTTTTCCTGGGACGACATGGTCTGGGCCCTTGTCATCATCTCAGATGACAGCCACCCGCCCAAACATGGTCTAAGGTGGCCCCTGACCTAAGGACAAGCCTGAGCCGGGAGGGAGGCGCTGTCCCTGTCGCAAGCAGGGGCATCTCAGGGGTGAGTGAAGCAGACAAACGCCAGGCTGCCTCCCAGTGTGGGTCACCATAGGCAGGGGACTCTGCCACCCCAGGGGCCAAGCATAAGGCTTCTGGGGCAGAGACCCAGGCCAGGGTCTCTGAACTCTTCATGTGCCAAAGGAAATGCCAGCTGGCTTCTAGAACTTGGCACAGGCGTGGCATAAAATAGACACTTAACAATGACAATGATCACCAACATGTGCCAGGGACTGCTTTCCATGCTTCACAGACCTTACGGCGCTCCCATGAAGTAGGGATAGAAAGCCCATTTTAGAGATGTGGAAACTGAGGCTGCAGGAGGGGACACTGCATGTGAGCGGCAGAGCCAGATGAATCTGGGGAACCTTCTGCAGAGCCCAGGCTCTTGCCCACGGCATTCCTGCTGCACACACCCACACACACACACACACCTCTGTGCCGTCCCATCAGTGACCTCTCCCTCTAGGTGTGTGTGTGTGTGCGCGCACACACACACACACACACCTCTGTGCCAGTGAGCCTGTTACATGTATTGTCTCATTGAAGCCTCACAAAAAGTCACGTGGTATAGGTATCTCTATTAGCCCCATTTTGCAGATAAGGAAACTGAGGCCCAGGAGGTAAAGGAACTTGAAGGTGCCCGGTATGCTTGAAAGGAGGTGTTGGGCAGGCAGAGGGGGTAGCAGCAGCCTGTTTGGGCAAGTTGAGGTGTCTTCCAAGGCAGGAAACAGGAAGTGCTGAGGCCCATTCATACTGTGTGGATCCATAACAGTGAGCACTCACAATGTACAGGGCTGGCCCTGGGGAGCAGAGGTGAGTTAGAAGTGGTCCCTGCGCTCCCTAAGCTCAGTCTATCAGAGAACACAAGCATGTAAGCAGATGAAAATGATGGGGTGCGATGAATACTGTCACAGGGAGCCCAAAGATGGACCCTAACCAGCGTGGGAAGGTCTAGGACGGCTTCTCAGCACCAGTGGGACCCAGCACGTAATGAGGTGAGAGGCAGACTTCAATCAAGACAGCCAGGGAGATGATCACAGGCTGAAATCTTTTATTTTTAAATTGATTTCAGAGAGGAAGGGAGAAGGACAGAGAGAAACATCAATGATAGGTATCATTGATCAGCTGCCTCCTGCACACCCCCTACTGGGGATCAAGCCTGCAACCCGGGCATGTGCCCTTGACCGGAATCGAACCTGGGACCCTTTAGTCCGAAGGCTGATGCTCTATCCACTGAGTCACACCGGCCAGGGCTAGGCTGAAATCTTTATCCAACATCAGCCACGCCAGAACTTTCCACTGCTAAAAAGATACTCTTTGCCCGCCCGCCTCACCCCTGCTCTCCCCCCAGCCCTGCCTCCCTCTCCT
>NW_005371012.1:949558-958550 GCF_000412655.1 Myotis brandtii | reverse complement strand
GCTATCTGTAAAATTGAAGTTCCCCCCCTGGGTCTTTGCAGAATGGCAGCTCAGGAACAGGGCGGGCCGGGACCTGGACCGACCTGTGGTCCCCGAGGACCAGAGCTGTGCCTTCTAGGATAGCTGCACGGCGGAGTTTCCGTCTGGAATCAGCTGTAGCCAGTGGCCACGCACCTCCCTCCGTCCTGCCCTGCCTGCGTGCACCAGCCCTAGCACCTCCCTTCACCAGCATTGCAAGGGTATAGGGAGGCCGTTCCTGCTTGTCCCTGTCGGTCTAGGTTTCTGCTGGCTGGGATTCAGACATGATGGCTAGAGGTTGGCAGCCCCCTTGGGCTCCCACACAGATCAGCCAGCTAACGCCCTACCCTCCACCCCCTGTTTCCAAGGAAACTAAGGTAAGGGAGCTTCTATTTATGGAGCACCTACTACGTGCCAGGCACTGTGGCTTATTTGTATTATATCTTCCCACAAACACCCTGAGGGAATGTGAAGCCCAGAGAGGGGCGGTAGTTTGTTCATGGCACACAGCACGTGAAGAGCAAAGCCGTATGCTGTGCGGGAGATGCTGCGTGCATCTCACTAATTAGTTAATGTCCCTGTAGAACTACTTTGGGTCCCACATGGAACATGATGGTAAGAGGGAGCATATACTGGGTCCCTGCGAAGTGCCAGGCCCTTGAACTCTTGTAGCTGACATTCAGGGTCGGTGTGATGATCCTCATCTTACAGATGCGGGGGCCGGGGTTCTGGACATCGTAAGGACTCGCCCAGTTACTAGTAAGGGACAGAGCCAAGGCTTTTCTCAGATCCCAAACGCAGGTTCTTTCCAGTGCCGGGCAGCCTCGAATGCCCACCCTCTGTGGGGGCAGCTGTCCCACCTTGACCTCCAACCCTGAACCCAGGGATCTGAAAGGCCCTCTGTGTGAGCGTTGTCACTGAACACGATGTACACGTTTTGGTGAAGAAAAGAACAAGAAGTAGGCAGGTTCTGGTTATGAGAAAATAACCAACTGTACAGGGAACTATCTTCTTGTGTTTTTGAGAAATCGTTTGCATAACCCGGTGTGATTGGTGATTCAGATGGAAATGCAGATGTTACCAGCCAAGCCTTTGTGATGTTTCCTAAGATTTCCCCCCACTTGCCTCCCCCGTGTTTTCCCGTCTTCTTTAGAAGCAAAAGCCTTCCTCTTCAGCCTTGAAGGGAAGTTCTGTCTGGGGTTACCTTTGACATGGACGCAGACCCCTTAGACTGGCCGGTAAAGCATGAGACTCCAGTGCAGGGAGCAGATCTGAGCTAAGCAGCCTCTGCACACAGCATCTCGAGCACAGCACATGGCTTTGCTCTTCCCGTGCTGTGTGTCATTAAGCAAACCACCGCCCCTCTCTGGGCTTCACTTGCCTCATCTGTCAAATGTGAGTGATTTTTTAAAAATTTCCTCTCGCTCACTGGTTTTCTGTGAAGAGAACAGACCTGACTCACATCTCAGCTCTGATACCTTCTAGCTGTATGACTTTGGGCAAGTCACTTCACTTCTCTATGGCTCAATTTCTTCATCTATAATTAGCAGCCAGCTCCTGTCAAGGAGTATATCCAGTAAGTTCATTTTCTGCCATGTATTAAGGACTACCTGTGTGTCGAGCATAGTTCATTAGCACAGTTGGGCATCTGGCATTCTAATCACACTTCTACTGACACATCCCTACACAATAAAATGGGTGTGTCTCTAGTCTCTGAGGAAGAGGGTGGGCACTTCCGAGTTCTTGACCTTGTCTTAGTGAAGATGCGGATCCATATAACCGAGGCCCCCGTTGAAGTGGCTTAAACATAAAGAGTTGATGCTGTCATGTAAGAACAGGACAGAACAGGCTGTTCAGGGCTGGTATGGTGGCTCCATAGTCTTCAGGGGCCAAAATTCCCGGTCTTGCTGCTTTGCAAGCCAGCAAGTGGACTTAGTGAGTGGACTCATGGCCCAACATGGCTGCTGAGGCTCTGGCCATCACGTCTAGCCAGCAGGAAAGGAAATATGGGGGAAAGAAGAGCACTCCCCTTTTAAAGAGACCTCCAGGCAGAACCACATAACACTACCGCTTCATCCATTGGCCAGAACTTGTCGCAATGCTACACTCAGCTGCAAGAGAGGAAGGTGCCCGGCTATAAATTGAAGTCCTTATGACTAAGAGAAAAGGGGGAGAGTGAGTTGTAGATGGTTCCTTGCCATCTGTGACATAGCTCTGTTTTCAGGTTGGGGCTTTACAGCAACCTCAGAGCAACTCTCTGATGCAGCTACGCTTCTTGTCCCCATTTTACAGCTGAGGCAAGTGGAGGTCAGAGGATAGAGGGGTTTGCCCAAGAGCCGGTTGGTGAGCAGCAGAGCCCTTCTGCCGTAACCTAAAGCGCTATCTGTAAAATTGAAGTTCCCCCCCTGGGTCTTTGCAGAATGGCAGCTCAGGAACAGGGCGGGCCGGGACCTGGACCGACCTGTGGTCCCCGAGGACCAGAGCTGTGCCTTCTAGGATAGCTGCACGGCGGAGTTTCCGTCTGGAATCAGCTGTAGCCAGTGGCCACGCACCTCCCTCCGTCCTGCCCTGCCTGCCTGCACCAGCCCTAGCACCTCCCTTCACCAGCATTGCAAGGGTATAGGGAGGCTGTTCCTGCTTGCCCCTGTCGGTCTAGGTTTCTGCTGGCTGGGATGCAGACATGATGGCTAGAGCTTGGCAGCCCCCTTGGGCTCCCACACAGATCAGCCAGCTAACGCCCTACCCTCCACCCCCTGTTTCCAAGGAAACTAAGGTAAGGGAGCTTCTATTTATGGAGCACCTACTACGTGCCAGGCACTGTGGCTTATTTGTATTATATCTTCCCACAAACACCCTGAGGGAATGTGAAGCCCAGAGAGGGGCGGTAGTTTGTTCATGGCACACAGCACGTGAAGAGCAAAGCCGTATGCTGTGCGGGAGATGCTGCGTGCATCTCACTAATTAGTTAATGTCCCTGTAGAACTACTTTGGGTCCCACATGGAACATGATGGTAAGAGGGAGCATATACTGGGTCCCTGCGAAGTGCCAGGCCCTTGAACTCTTGTAGCTGACATTCAGGGTCGGTGTGATGATCCTCATCTTACAGATGCGGGGGCCGGGGTTCTGGACATCGTAAGGACTCGCCCAGTTACTAGTAAGGGACAGAGCCAAGGCTTTTCTCAGATCCCAAACGCAGGTTCTTTCCAGTGCCGGGCAGCCTCTAACGCCCACCCTCTGTGGGGGCAGCTGCCCCACCTTGACCTCCAACCCTGAACCCAGGGATCTGAAAGGCCCTCTGTGTGAGCGTTGTCACTGAACACGATGTACACGTTTTGGTGAAGAAAAGAACAAGAAGTAGGCAGGTTCTGGTTATGAGAAAATAACCAACTGTACAGGGAACTATCTTCTTGTGTTTTTGAGAAATCGTTTGCATAACCCGGTGTGATTGGTGATTCAGATGGAAATGCAGATGTTACCAGCCAAGCCTTTGTGATGTTTCCTAAGATTTCCCCCCACTTGCCTCCCCCGTGTTTTCCCGTCTTCTTTAGAAGCAAAAGCCTTCCTCTTCAGCCTTGAAGGGAAGTTCTGTCTGGGGTTACCTTTGACATGGACGCAGACCCCTTAGACTGGCCGGTAAAGCATGAGACTCCAGTGCAGGGAGCAGATCTGAGCTAAGCAGCCTCTGCACACAGCATCTCGAGCACAGCACATGGCTTTGCTCTTCCCGTGCTGTGTGTCATTAAGCAAACCACCGCCCCTCTCTGGGCTTCACTTGCCTCATCTGTCAAATGTGAGTGATTTTTTAAAAATTTCCTCTCGCTCACTGGTTTTCTGTGAAGAGAACAGACCTGACTCACATCTCAGCTCTGATACCTTCTAGCTGTATGACTTTGGGCAAGTCACTTCACTTCTCTATGGCTCAATTTCTTCATCTATAATTAGCAGCCAGCTCCTGTCAAGGAGTATATCCAGTAAGTTCATTTTCTGCCATGTATTAAGGACCGCCTGTGTGTCGAGCATAGTTCATTAGCACAGTTGGGCATCTGGCATTCTAATCACACTTCTACTGACACATCCCTACACAATAAAATGGGTGTGTCTCTAGTCTCTGAGGAAGAGGGTGGGCACTTCCGAGTTCTTGACCTTGTCTTAGTGAAGATGCGGATCCATATAACCGAGGCCCCCGTTGAAGTGGCTTAAACATAAAGAGTTGATGCTGTCATGTAAGAACAGGACAGAACAGGCTGTTCAGGGCTGGTATGGTGGCTCCATAGTCTTCAGGGGCCAAAATTCCCGGTCTTGCTGCTTTGCAAGCCAGCAAGTGGACTTAGTGAGTGGACTCATGGCCCAACATGGCTGCTGAGGCTCTGGCCATCACGTCTAGCCAGCAGGAAAGGAAATATGGGGGAAAGAAGAGCACTCCCCTTTTAAAGAGACCTCCAGGCAGAACCACATAACACTACCGCTTCATCCATTGGCCAGAACTTGTCGCAATGCTACACTCAGCTGCAAGAGAGGAAGGTGCCCGGCTATAAATTGAAGTCCTTATGACTAAGAGAAAAGGGGGAGAGTGAGTTGTAGATGGTTCCTTGCCATCTGTGACATAGCTCTGTTTTCAGGTTGGGGCTTTACAGCAACCTCAGAGCAACTCTCTGATGCAGCTACGCTTCTTGTCCCCATTTTACAGCTGAGGCAAGTGGAGGTCAGAGGATAGAGGGGTTTGCCCAAGAGCCGGTTGGTGAGCAGCAGAGCCCTTCTGCCGTAACCTAAAGCTGCAGAATGAGGACCTCCACTCCGACTATCAGGAGATCCCTTCCTGCCCCCCAGAGGACCCAGATTTTGTAGAGAAACTTCCTTCATCTTTACTTACCGGGGTTTAGAGCAGCCTTGAACTTAGCGGTCCCCTCCCCTCTCTGGATTTCAGAGTCATGGAGAGTTGGAGACAGAGCATTGGTGATGGAGGGCGAGGGTGAGGCCCAGGAGCTTAGCTTGGGACCCTGGGGAGGGCTGGGCTCTGCCCGCCCACCATGGCCCTCACTCACTGTCCTCCTGCAGGTCAGCGGCCACTTGGACTATGGCAAGCAGATGGACGTCATCCTGAAGGCTGTGGGCATCCCCACCAAGCCAGGCTGGGGCGAAAAGGGGCTTTTGATGGCCTCAGGCAACCTGCCCCAAGAGGAGCCTCGCCAGGCAGCAGCCGCCTCCTCATCAGACAAGACCACCGACCCGGATGGGCAAACCCAGGGTCCCGCACCCAGAGACACCTCCCAAGTGTCCACATCCGCTGACCCCAGCCAAGCCCAGGTGCCAATGGGGCTGGACCAACCCAAAGGGGCCTCCCTTCCTGCTGCTGCCTGCCCTGCGGAGAACCCCCAGACCTGCAGCCATGGCGTGAGCCCCAACCCACTGGGCTGCCCCAGCTGTGCCAGCGAGATCCAGGGACCCGGCCCAGGGCAGGATTGACCCCAAAAGGGGACTCAAGCCGTCTTCCCAGATTCCCATATGTGGTGCTCTCTTACCCCCGTCCACCGGGCTCCCCGCGGGAGCTCTGAAGAATTTCCACCAGTGCCTTTCCTAAACGAAGGCTTTGGGGTTGAAAAGCAAGGAATTGACAGGAGGGGGAACTGTAGGGAGACGATGGCTCCTCTCTGGAGAAGCAAGGCCAGAGCCCTGCAGAGTCAACGAAGCACAGGTGAGAGCCCTCGGACCCTGTACTCTAGGTCACACGTGGGGCTGGCTCTCCATCAGGAGATCTGGGGGGCTCTTTGGGGCCTGAGGTTCCTCTCCCCCCCCCCCCCCCCCCGCCTCAGTCAAGCCAGGTGTCTGCCTGCCCTTCCATCCACTCCAGGGCTGCCCTCCAGCCCACAGGCACCTCTGACACACCTACAGAGCGGGCACCAGAGGGAGCGGGCAGCTCACTCTCTCTGCTCTTGGGAGATCTGATCAGACCTGCCATGTACAGCCACATGGGCTGTGCACTGCACAACAGCAGGGGCGCCAGTCACACAGACGCGATGTGAAGGGCACCTCCCAAAATTGCACTGCGTGGCGGCCCTGGATGTCATTCTAGCAGAGCACGGCGAGCAAATGCTGAATCCGCATGCAGTACGTGTGGGAGCTGGGCCTGGTAGCAAGAGGGGGTTAGACGGGAAGGATTTCCTGTAGCAGGAGCAGAGGTGATGGTGATTGTAAAAATAAAGAATGGCTGCCACCCAGCGAGTGTTTACCGTGTACCGAGGGCTTAGGTGGATTGCCTCAGTTGACCCCCGCAACAACCCGATGAGGTAGCTACTAGTATCGTCTTCATTTTACACCTGTAGATACAGATGCCCGGAGAGGTCAGCTAACCTGCTCAAGGTCACATAGCTGGTCATCTCAAGCTTGTCAGCTGGCCCCCGGAGCCCAGCTCTTAGCCATTGTACCAGGTGCCACTGGGCCTGGACCAACCAGAAGGGGCCTCCCTTCCTGCTGCTGCCTGCCCTGCAGAGAACCCCCAGATCTGCAGCCATGGTGTGAGCCCCAACCCACCGGGCTGTGCCAGCGAGATCCAGGGACCTTGCCCAGGGCTGGACCCTGCCCAGGGCTGCACCTCTAATGACCTTCCCCTTTGTTCCTCCCACTGTCCATGAGGGGCAGGGCCAGAGAGCGTCCCCCCACCCACTGTGCAGATGGGAAAATCAAGATCCAGGCAGAGAAAGTATTGACAAGCTCTGGAGCAGGCAGTGGGGAGGAGAGATGGGAGGAATTGGCGTTGGAGCTGAACTGGTGCTCAGGGGCATGTGTATTTGTTCATTCATTTAACAAATATTTACCGAACTCTTGCTGCCATTAATCCAAACAGCGCGTGGGAAACTGAGGCCCCGAGAGGGTAAGGGACTTGGCTGAGGTCCCAGAGCAGATTAGGGGCAGAGTGTGGACATGAACCCAGGCCACCTGTGCCAGGGTCTCTGCCCGCTGCATCAGCAGCGTCTCCAGCCCGAGTGGCCCCTCAGACGGATCCAGTCCACACTCCAGCGAATCCAGTCCACACTGCAGTCACTGCTGTCAGCTCGTGTTTATTGATAGTCCACTCCAGCAGGCCTGGGGCAGAGAGGAGCCCCAACAAGCACCATGGACCCTCCGCAGCCAGGGCCGGAGTCTAGTCAGCACCAAGGGGAGTGCCCGGCCACCTGCGGAGCCCCCTGGGCGTTTGGGTGGATGGAACTTGGTGCCGGTGGAGAGTAAGAAAAACCTCAGACTGAAGATTAAAAATGGCAGCAGAGTAAGTGGACACACTCAGGAAAAACCTCAGCCCAAAAGGAACCTACAGCAGGTAAAGTGACTGAGCGCTCCCTCAAACACAGAAAATAAAACAAGCCCTGACCGGTTTGGCTCAGTGGATAGAGCGTCGGCCTGCGGACTAAAGGGTCCCAGGTTCGATTCCGGTCAAGGGCATGTACCTTGGTTGCGGGCGCATCCCCCGTAGGGAGTGTGCAGGAGGCAGCTGATCGATGCTTCTCTCTCATCGATGTTTCTAACTCTCGATCCCTCTCCTCTCCTCTCTGTAACAAATCAATAAAATATATAAAAAAATAAAAAAACAGGTCTCTGTACCAGGGTTCACCTGCCTGCTTGACGCACCAGCCCACACCAGGGGCAGCTCCTCTTCAACTCCGCTGACCTGAGTGGCCACCTCTCCCTCTTCCCTCACTGACCCAGGAAAGGCCAGAAGGAGGTAGGGCCAGGGGATGGTTCTGCATCAGCAGGTCCCCTTCTAGGTCCAACGAAGCCCAGGGCAGAGGAACACCCATCCCAAATGTTGAGCAAAAAACCACCAGCCACCCCTGTGCCCCAGGAGAGGCAGTGCCGTAGCCTGGGAGCTGGGATGGGGCTGAAGAAGAGGAAGAAGATGGGGGAAAACAAGGGGAACAAATGGCCCTCCCTGGCCCGCAGCCAGAGGCCGGGGGGCTGAATGCCGGGAGGTGTAACAACCACAGGTACCACCGACTATCTGCCGGGTGCGGGCATCGATGCACACTGTCCCCGTTCTCATGGCAGCCTACGAGGCAGGCAGCCTACGAGGCAGGCATCATTGCCCCATGTTGCACATACAACAGGCTCAGAGAGGTTAAGTAACCCGTGCAGAACTAGTAAGTAATGGAGCATGGATTCCAGTTGAGGCCTGCCTGACTCCCAGGCTCAGGGGTTCCCTGTGAGGCCACACACATCCGAGGGGCTGGCTGGTCCAAAAACCGTCCAGCAAACCATCCTCAGGGTTAAGGATCAGCTAAGCCAGCACACCTCAAACCACGCGCACGCACGAGTCACCGGGGACCTGGCTCACATGTAGATTATGACTCGGCAGGTCCGGGGCGGGGGCAGAGGTGTTCGTTTTCAACAAACTCCCTGGAGACCATGCCCACGAACTACAGTTAGAGGAGCAAAGGGCTCAGCCTGCACTGACCCGTCTCTGCAGACATGCAACCTGATAGAATGTGCAAAGGCCATGGTCTTCACCCTAATCTGAACCAAGGGCCCCCTGCCCCGCTCCCAGAGCCCTCCAACCATTCTCTACACAAGTGACACTCAGCAATGCAGCCTCCTGGAGACACTGTATGAAGCCAGCGATTACCCCGCAGGTGGAGGACCCCAAGTGGGTAGTGGGTCTGATTCAGTGCACCCCACCAGAGTTCAGAGGGCCCCCGAGAGACCTACAGCTTCCTGGCCTCAGCCAAGAGCTGGCCCAAGGCCTCGGGGGCTTGGTTGCACCCAGTCCAGCTCCCCCCTGACCAGCCACAAGCCCCATCAGTTCGTGGGGGCACCAAGCAGATGCAGCCGCAGCTGGGGCTCCACGGGATCCCTGTTGAAGAAGTTGACGGTGGCAGAAGTCCTGGCAGGCGGCAGGGTGTCCCGGGTGGCCTCTCCCGGCAGCAGCAGCTGGGCCGTGAGCTGCAGGCCTGAGGAGCCCCCTGAGCCTGAGTCAGGGTCGGAGTC
>NW_005371012.1:947422-949464 GCF_000412655.1 Myotis brandtii | reverse complement strand
TGGAGGGTGAGGCCACGCTGGCCCGGTGCTCCTGGGGCCAGTGGGGACAGGGCAGCAGCCTGCCCAGGGCCCGCTTGAAGTCCCGCATGAAGAGGGGGTAGATGATGGGGTTCATGGTGCTGTTGCAGTAGCCCAGCCATGTGAGGACATCGAAGAGGCCTGGGGAGACGCAGTCGCACACAGCCTGGAGGGAAGGGTGCATCACGCCTGGCCCCAGGGCAGGAACACAGACCACCCCACCCAGCACGGCCGGACAGACACAGCCAAACACACCATGAGCGGCAGCCCACCTTCCTCCCTCCCGTTCCTGGGCTGAGGTGGGGCTTGGGGCCTCCCAGCGAGGCCTGGACTCACCTGCCGCCCCCTGCAGTGGCATTACCTGGGCAATGTTGGCCACAAAGAAGGGCAGCCAGGTCACAAAGAACATGCCCAGCAGGATGCCCAGGGTCAGGCTGGCCTTCAAGGCCTTCCTGCTGTGCTTGGTGGCCAGACGCCTGCTGTCAGCTGACTCAGTCCCTGGGCGTGGGGTCCTGGGCACCTGCAGAAAGGAAGACCACGTGAGTCAGCTGGGAGAGAGCCCCGGCCGGACCCTGATCCCATCCACAGACTGAGCCTCAATCCTAATTCTAGACTGGACCCTAGAATCAGCAATAAATTGAGTCCTGATCCTTGACTCAGCCCCAACTGTAGCCCTAACCTGAGGCCTGACCCTGAGTCCAGACCAAGCCCTGACATCAGCTATGAACCAAGGACTGATCCCTGAAGGCTTCCATAGACTAAGCCCTGTATAACCAAGGTGTCAAACTGAGCCTCAACTGGGGACCAGACTGAACCAACCTTAGGCCCAGACTGAGCCCTGATCCCAGCAATAGACTGAGCCCTGCTCCTGACCCAGCTCTTCACAAGGAGCTCTAGGAACTACAGTGAGACAGAGCAACACTACCCCAAACACAAACCAGTTCAAAAGACCCACGCTCCGTGCAAAGGACAACTCTACACGGGCCAGTATGCACGACCATGAGCCCCAGCACCTCCCAAAGCCTTTGGCGCCACAAGAATTAGTTGCGATTGAAGGGTATTTGACAAGAGGGCCTGCTGCTGTCCAGGGCGTGGCAATCTCTTTGTATATGGGTTCTCTTCAGTGTTTGGAGTAAGATTTTGCTTGCCCTGTTACCCTCATCCTCCACAAAATAGTGCTATTCTGAAAACATGTGCAGAGAGCAAACATTCACAATGAAATTTATTATAATTTATAGGGTGCTAGTGATCTTGGCATTTCACAGCTCAAATCATGTGTGTCTGGCAGACGTCTCCATTCCCAAGCATAGACTTGAAGAGCAGGGGTGTGGGGAGGAAGAGGGGAGAACGGAGCTGCTCCACAGCAGCCATCGAAAGGGGGCAGGGGCATGAAGAGGTTAGAATTTGACTTTGCAAACTGGGGACCCGCAGTCCCAAAACAAAAATGTCTCCTTGAACTGAATGAGCCTTTAGCCCAGAAGTTCCCATAACTGTTTCAACCTCATGAGCCCATTGAGAATCTAATGAAATCTACACTACCCCCCAGAAAACTAAAAGCTTATCAATTTTTACACACACGAAAAACATTCCCACACTTCCAGGGGCTTCTGAGACCATCTTAAAGTCCATCATTGAACCGCTAAGGGTCCATGGAGCCTCCCCTAAACCATGGGTTGTAAGCAATTTGGATTTTCATATATAAGATGTATACAAAGTGAAACCCACCTACATTCACAATGTAAATAAATATCAGTGCGAAGGAGATCCAGACACTTCATTGAATTATGGAAAAGGGGTGTGTGCTTCTGGGGAGCACACCTGGGCTTTGAAAGCCAGGGATCCCCCAACATTGCCTAAACTCCAGCTTAGTTCACGAGGCAGCCAGTAGTGGGTTGGGTATAGAGAGATGAGAGTCAAAAGGGAACCAGATTCCCAGGCAACCTTCCCAGATGGAAAGGGGGCGGAAGAGACAAAGCCAGGATGTGTCAGCCCCATCACATTAGCTCTCAGATTCAGGACACCCT
>NW_005371012.1:940198-947375 GCF_000412655.1 Myotis brandtii | reverse complement strand
ACACACCTTCCAGCCTTGCCTTTCTCTCCCGCCTCCTCAAAGCAGTGAGACTTTGTTCTTGTCCATGGTGCTGAAACACCCGCTCCCTACTAGCCACCTATAGAATCAGGGGGTCTAATTCTGAAATGTCAGTGGGCAGGAGGGGAGAGATGAAGCACACAGTAACTGCCAGCCCCCGATGTGTTTGCCCAGGTGAAGTCTGGTTATAGGAATATCGAGGACAAATCCACAAAGAGCAAGCAAGGAGAGGCCCCTGCTCTCTCCCTCTTGTCTCAGTGGGGCAGTGTTGGGCAGAGGCAGGGCTTTTAAGACAAGTGACCTGGCTGCAAACCATGCCTCTACCACTTACTCACACTGTGGCCTTGAGTCTCTGTTTCCACGTCTGTAAAGTGGGAGAAACAATACGCAGCTTACGGAGTCGCTGTGGGGCTGTGGGTAACCAATGCATGCACAGTGCCCAACACAAAGTGCTACGTACATGGTAGCCCCAATGTGGGCTCAAGGTATGTGTATGAAGTTGGAGAAATTTCAGCACCCTCGGGAGCCGGGCCCTTCTGCCAGCAGCTCTGGCTCCCCAAAGCAGCACAGACATCAGGATAAATGCTCTGACTCACCGTGCTGTAGCAAGGCAGAAGGGCGGGCAGGCGGGGGTCGGGGGGATCTGCTTTTCTCTTTCCTCTTCTCGTTTTCTCTCCTCCAGATTGGTCTCCACATGGCTTCTGTGCCCCCCCCCCCATGGTCAGCCAGGACAAGAAGCTCCTGCTTCCCCAAAGAATCTCCTAAGAGCTGCCATGCCTTCGAATTGATGCCATCAATAATGGGACAGACCATGGGGGGGAGCCACCATCTCCAAAAGGCCCCACCCACACGGGAACCCCTCGGAGACCTGGTGACCTGGGGCAGGAGAGAAGCAAGCAAGAACCTTGGTCTTGTCAGAGCTCTAGGGCATGGGGGACTGAGGGAGAGACCTTGGGGACAATCATCCAGGAATCGAGTTATAGATCACCTGAGATTCCCTCTCTGCTCTTCCTGGGAACAACCATGGGTGTTTCTACTCTTCTCCCCCAAAGAGTTGACCCAAGAACATAGGCAGAAGGGAAGAGAGAAAGTAGGATTCCTTCCCCAGGTCACATTGTGCCAGAACAAGGTCATAAGCCAAAGCACCAATGACCCTAAATCGGCACTGTGACCCCATTTGTTGAGCGCTTACTATGCATCAGCATTTGATATTCATTGTGCCGTTCAATCTTTATGTGAGGTAAGTGTTATTATCTCCATTTTGCAGAGGAGGTTCAGAGAGGCAAAACAACAGCAGACTTGTGTTGAGTCAGGGGCCAAAGTCATTTCTGGCTCCAGGAGCTGCACTTCTTCTGCTTCACCATCCTGCTGCCATTTGGGGGGATGGCATCCATGGACCATAGTCAGGGTGGGGTTGCAGAAACCCTACCACTGTCACCGAGAGCCCTTCATGGAGCAGGAGCCAATGGCAACCGTCAGCCCACACCCTGGGCTCTGGCTGGTGCCGATCTCACCCTCCCCACTTCTCTCTGCCCCGTACCCACCTCACGGCCCCTCGTGGTCACATTGCTTCCACATGCCCCTTATACGTGTCCATGACAAGTGTGACTGTCAGAGGGCAGCCACCTGGAGGACAACTTGGCAGTGCCTTTCCAGGGGCCAATTCCACTCACAGGTAACTATATCCATAAACACCCGCACACGCCTGCACACTCGGCAGGTACAAGAAGGTGTCCCACAGCACTATTCGTGATAGAAAAAAAAATCAGAAATGGCCTAAATGTCCATCAGAAGGAGAGTGGTTAAATAAACCCACTGTAGAATACTAACAGGCTTCAAAGAATGAGTCATGCCCTGCCTGGCGTGGCTCAGTCGGTTGAGCGTCGACCTTCAGCAAGGCCCTTCACCTCTCTGTGCCTCAGTTTTCTCATCTGCATAACGGGAATCATAATAGCATGTACCTCATATGGCTGTAGTAAGAATTAACTTAATTAAGATGGTGTGCAGCAAGGTATTCAGGCAGGGCCTGGCACATAATATGTACCACGTGTTAGCTATATTGCTGCTGAGTGTCCAGTTCATCTCTTTGATGACGGTGATGATGATGCTGGTGGCATCAATAGTGTTTTTTCCTAGAAAGACTCAAAAGGGGGTGAGCTCCCCAGGACCATTTTTGCCACAAGAGGAAAGGAGAACATTTGTTTAGCACCTACTATGTGCCAAGTGTACGTATATTATCTTATTGGTTCTTCAAACAGCCTCAGGTGCTAACTAGCATTACCCTTGGGGTGTAGAGAGTTGGAGGACTTGTCTGAAGTCATCTGGATGTGATGGGAAGGAGGCAGGATTTGAGCCCATGACCAGCCAGACACACAGGCTCCTGCACCGAGCCCTGACTCCACCAGGTCGCCCCGGACCCAGCAGCAGCCAAGCCTGCCATGCTCGACACTGCTCCTCCGTCAGCCTCTCCCCAGTGCAGCCCCTCCTCTCCCTCTGAGATATTTCTGTGATCGCAGCCTCCCCCTCTGAGGAGGAGGAGGCAGGGATGGAAGAGATGGATTACTAAGACAGAGTGATGCATAGTTGGGTGAGGGAGGGTGGGAAAGCTGGGAGGAGGGAAAGGAGAAGAAATTGATGGGAGAGAAGTGGGTAGAGGAAGATGGAGGGACGCAGGAGGAAGAGAATGGGGTGAAATGGAGCTGAAGGAGAGAAGGGGAGAAAGATGAGGTGCAGAGGAAGACGATGGGGAAGGGGCTGTGGACCAGAGACACGGAATCCTGGCAGACAGAGAGGAGCTGAGAAAGCAGACACTGCCAGCGGGGGTGAAATGGAGCTGAAGGAGAGAAGGGGAGAAAGACGAGGTGCAGAGGAAGACAATGGGGAAGGGGCTGTGGACCAGAGACACGGGATCCTGACAGAGAGGAGCTGAGAAAGCAGACACTGCCAGCATCCCCACCAAGCTGAGCTCCCTCGCTGGTCCCTCTGGAATCTCCCAAGGATGAGCCCCATTCCCACGGGGGCGCGTTCTCCTCTCTCTTCCTCCTCCCCCGCCCCCACCCCACATTCAGGCAGCCTCTTACTCTGACATCACCACCTCCCACGCCCACAGTCCCTGCCTCAGCTCTAAGCATGACCCCCTTTCTCACAGCCCCTGGGGCCCCACGACCGGGCTGAACCCACAGAGCCACCAGTGGCTTTTCCAAGCCCGTTCGCATGAAGATGCAGGTGTGGAGGGTGGGGAAGAGAAGGTGCTCACGCTGCTCAGCTCCCGTGATCTCGGCCCAGAGGCGCTGGGACTTCGGGCACCCGAGCCCAACTCCCCTCCTTCTGTGGGGAAGCCAGAGGCTGGACTGGGGAGGGAGCTAAGGGCTACATGGGGCTGAAAACAGGAGGAAAGAGGCCCAGCGAGCCCCGGGTTTTGTTCATTCTCATCACTTGCTTTAAGTCCAGGCCCTGAGAGAGCCTCCACCCCCAGGCTGGACGCTTCAGGACTGTCCGAGTGGGAGGAAAGGGGTCATGACCCAGGAGGCCGGAATAGAGGCCACATCCCAGAAGCAAATTCCCAAACGCAGCAATTCTCCGGGCAACATGGACCACGGCACCAGAAGGCCTGCTTAGGAGCCGAGTGGTTTGGGAAGCGAGGGTAGTGGTGGGGTCTGGCACTTCCACACTCAAACCAAGGAAAAGACCTCCCAGGGAGCAGGAGGAATCAGCACAGGCACATGCCTGACGGGAGGGGCCCAGGGGCCATTCTGCCTGGGCGGCAGGTGCTGGCCTCACTGATCCGGGAGGACACCTCCCAGCATTCGGTTTGCAAACACAGGCACAGCGACTGATAGCCTCTGCCTGTCCACGGGGTGAGGTGCCCTCTTATGAGAGCCACACCCTCATCATGGTAAGGTTTCGTGATCAATGTCTGCCTCCCCGACTAGAACATGGATTCCAAGAGGGCGGGACCTTCTCAGCCCAGCTCATCACCACATTCACAGCCTCCAACAGCTCCTGCACACAGTAGGTCCTCCATGCATGTCGCCAAGCAAAGGAACTGATGGACTAAAAAGCCTGGGCTCCATCAGATACAAGAACTGATTCTGAAAGGAGTGGGAGGAAAGGAAGCAGCTTGAACAGGGGTGGGATGGCCAGCTCTGTGAAGCTCTGTGTTAATGTCAGCCCTTCCATCAATGAACACTGAGCACTTAGGATATGCCAGGCACTGGTGCAGGTGCTGGGAATGCAGTAAACTGAGAGACAAGTTCCCACCTCATAGAGCTTACATTCTAATAGGAGGAAATACACAACAGATAAATAAGTGGGAACGTGTATAGCATGTCAAGGGTGGTAAGTGCTGCTGAGAACTATGACGCAGGAAAGTAGGGCTGAAGGAGACCTGGGGAAAGTGTGGCAGAAAGTGGTGGAGTTGCAGAGAAACCATGTGGAGGTGAAGGGAAGGGGCACTCCAGGCGGGGGGGACAGCAAGTGCAAAGGTCCTGAGGCAGGATTGTGCTTGGTGGCCCAAAGGACAGCCAAGAGGCCAGTGTGGCCGAATGAGAGTGAGGAAGGAAAGGAATCCACAGAAGGGGCAGAGAGCTCCTTCGTCACTACAGCAGAGCTTAGTGTGGGGTGGGCGGGGACTTGAAGTGGTAAATGGACACCCTGTAAAATAGCTGAATCACGGAGTCGGAACATCACCTCCCTGCTTACGTCACGAGAGAGTCTCGTGTGGATGCTACTTGGACTTTACCATCCGTCTAACACTTAACAAAGAGGAAGCAGGCCTCGGCTCAGTCCCTCTGACCAATGAGCTGGACTTGGGAACACCGCTGGTTCTGCACCCGCACGGAAGCTGTGTTTGATCACCTTCTATTTATGGCAAAGATATTGATTTTCCATTTCCGGAAGGAACAAGTTCCCTTCCTAAACAAATTCACGGAAGTAAGGAGATAAATGAGGTGATTTAAAGAAAATGCTAAGTACATATGAATGAAGTGGCTTGAAGAGTGGGGGGCGGGGGGGAGGAAGACAGATATCCCAAGGTGGTTCCTTGTGCCTGAAGTTTGGGACATGTTCCTTTACAAGAACCCCAGGAGAGGAGGGGTGGCCCACGGCAGTTCTTCTTACTGCTAAAGAACCAAGCCAGGGCCACAGCCACCTTCCAAGACTCCAGAATGTTCTCCAGTGAGCACAGATAGGGGGAGAGAGCAGGCCTGCAGCCAGGACCTCCTCCCACCCAGCCCCCAGCCAATTCCCTATTCACCCAATGACCCTCAAGGCACCCCCACCCCATCCTGCAAGAGCCTCTTCCACCTGAAGCTACACCAAGATGAATCTGGAGAGCCCAGTTTGAAACTTCCTCCGGCGTGTGACCTACTTCTTTGGGGTTCAGGCCTGGTCAGTCTAAGCCCCCGTCCCTCGGGTGGACAATAGGACTCAGGCAGCACGTGGCCTGGGTGGCAACAGCAGGTACTCCACTTCTAGATGCTGCAGGGCCTTGAGCTGGGAGCACCGACCCCATTCACAAGTGGTTAGGAAGCATTAGCCTGTGCAGTGGAGATCAAACCAGCCCAGGCACACGGGTCCTCCTGGAGCATCCATTCAAGTGGGGAGACAGACAAATCACACAAGTCAACAACCAGTCAGGCAGGACGTGGGTCTGCAGAGTAGTCAGGGGCGGCCTCTAGGGAGAGGTGGCCTGTGAGCTGAAAAAGTCAAGCAAGGGGAGCTCTGGGGGGAAACTTTCCAGGCAGAGGGAACAGCAAGTGCAAAGACCTTGGCACAGAAGTCAGCCTGGTGCCTCCAAGGAACCACCAGGAGAACCATGTGACTGGTGCACAGAGAGGGAGGAGGGTGAGGTGAAGCAAGAGAGGTTGGCAGGATAGGTTCCCAAGGCCAGATCCTGACATGGATATATATATACCAGAGGCCCGGTGCACGGGGAGTGGGCCTAAGCCAGCAGTTGGACATCCCCCGAGGGGTCCTTAGCGCTGCTGGGGAGGCGGGAGAGGCTCCTACCATGGCCACTGTGCTTGCCAGCTGTGAGCCCTGCTTCTGGCTGAACGGTACTCCCCCTGTGGGAGCACACAGACCACCAGGGGGCAGCTCATGCATTGAGCATCTGCCCCCTGGTGGTCAGTGCGCAGTTCAGTCAATTTGCATATTAGGGTTTTATTATATAGGATACACACACACACACACACACTTTTAAAAATTGATTTCAGAGAAGAAAAGAGAGAAAAATAGAAACATCAATGATGGGAGAGAATCATAGATTGGCTGCCTCCTGCACACCCCACACTGGAGATGGAGCCCTCAACCCAGGCATGTGCCCTGACTGGGAATCGAACTGTGACCTCCTGGTTCATAGGTCGATGCTCAGCCACTGAGCCATGCCAGCCAGGCTGGGTCTCCTCTTTACCTTGACAGCTACAGGGAGCCACGGAAGGGTTTGAAGCAAGGAAGTGATTATTCTTTTTCTCTGTTACTCTGACTCCTGTGCCGAAAATGGAGGGGAGTAGGTCTGGAGGAAGCAGGGGGCCAGTGGGAGACTCTCAGAGGCTCCAGGTAAGACTCAACGATGGCTTGGACTAGGACGGTGGCATTGAGATGGCACGCATTTAAAAGACAGCACCAGCAGCTCTCGCTAATGAATCCCACGATCAAAGGGAGAAAAATCATCCCTGTTTCTGGCCTGTGACGTCATGATGGTGCCACTTGCCATGAAGGGGAAGACCCCGGAGGAGCCGGTGGGAGACTTGGGACGCCCTGTATTCCCTGTCGCACATGCCACCTTCCAGAGGCTGGCTGCACCGCCCCATGACGCTGTCCTGTGGACAGTCCCGGGCTGAGTCTGGAGTTCAGACGGAAGGTGGGAATGGCCACTCGGACGTTGCCAGCAAGTGTATACTAAGTGGCAGATGCCCAGTAGGTACCAGTGGCTGCTCATTTCTCTCCAACCCGCAAGCCCCATCTCCCTGCGCACGCGGTACCTGCGATGTCTCCAAGGCCTGGCCTGCCATGCCGGTGGGGAGGGAGGCCACCTGCAGGGCCTGCTTGCGGGCGGCCAGCAGGATCCTGCAGTAGGTGAAGCAGATGGCGCCCGAGGGCAGGAAGAAGGTGAGGCCCGACGCCACGAGGACGAACGGCAGGCTGGCCAGCAGGCGGC
>NW_005371012.1:939711-940010 GCF_000412655.1 Myotis brandtii | reverse complement strand
GCGGCGACAAGATGAGCAGGTAGCGGTCCAGGCTGATGAGGCAGAGGTTGAGGATGGAGGCGCTGCAGCACATCACGTCGAAGGCGGCCCAGAGCAGGCAGAGGCCTCGCGCCAGCACCCAGCGCCCGTACAGCGCGTTCAGCATGGCCGGCGGCATCACCACCAGCCCCACCATCAGGTCGGACGTGAAGAGCGACACCAGGAAGAAGTTGGACGTGTTGCGCAGCGCGGGCTGCGTGCAGATGAGCGCGATGAGCAGCGAGTTGGCCGCGGCAGTCAATGCGATGACCACACACATC
>NW_005371012.1:920388-938668 GCF_000412655.1 Myotis brandtii | reverse complement strand
CCCCTCCCCAGCAGTGGCAGCCTCCACAGCCCCGCACTCCCCTCCCCAACCCACACGTGGCAGCGGCGCAGGAAGAACTCGGAGGAGGCGGCTGTGGCCCGCCTTCACCCAGGACGGCCCCCCAAGGCGGGCCTGCCCACCCGCAGCCCAGTCACCGCACTGTCAGCGGGAACCCAGCGGAAGATACTGGACAGATCACTTGACACCCGTAGGTGTACACACACATGCACACATATGTACACATATAACATTGTACACACTATAGATGATACATACCAATACTTCCTTCAGACCCTTAGTTAGACAGCAGGTTGCCTCCTCCTGGGGGTCTTCCCAGCAGAAACCATCCCTTTCCCCAACAGCGTCAGGCTAAGGAAGAAGTCCCTGACCTGTCGGCACTCCCAGTGTAGCAGAGTGTAAACAGATTTGGGAAACTCCAGGCCAGGTGTGGGGGGTAGAGTCACTGCAGGTGGAGGGGTTGGGTGTGGCCCCACTGTGTGTCTCTTCCCCTGGCTAAGAGTCTATCAGACTTCACAGATCAATGTTGTGAAACATTTATTGAGCACCTGGTAGGTGTCAGATACTGCTCCGACCAATTGACACACAGTAACCAAAACAGACTCCTGCTTTGTGGAGTTTACATTCTAGTGGAAGGAGACTTGCTAGAGAAAAAAAACGGTAATAGAGAGCAATATAAAGGAAATCTAGAGAGTGTGGGCAGGGGTGGGGGTGGGGAGGACACCTTTTTCCCTCCATAGAAACAGAGAAGTCATGTGCGGGAGGAAGAAATGTCCCTCTACCTTTCTAGGTTCTTCCGGCTGGTCTAATAATCAAATTGACGTGGGCAGATTAACAAGAGAACGTAACCAAATTTAATTACATATGCACATACGGGAACCCCACACACATAAGGGTTCAGAGACAGACACGGAAAATGGAGTGTCTATGACATCTGAGCTAAGGATGAGGTTAGGGCTCAGGCTTCAGGAGGGAGGAGGGCCATTCACAGATGGGTAAGAAGAGCAGGTGTTCGGTAATTAGATGTTCGCCCTGCCATATAGCTAGGTCAAAAAAAGGTTATTTCTGGTGATAACTGGTATTATCACCAAATTTACATTTTTTAAGGGAGAGGTCCAAGTTTCTCTTGAGCCCAGAGGGTCTCGATTGCCTTCCGCTCAAAAGAACTTGCATACCACGGAGGCGCATCCTGCGGCGACTCCCACAGGTGAGTCCTGCTATGTCCCAAAGTCTTTACTGCATGGCTCTGACTCTATAACAATGCTGAGAGAGAGATGTTAAACTGGGGTTCAGAGCACCTCACCCAAGTGGAACTGAAACCTGGGTCTGCTCAACACCCAAAGCAGAAAAACCTTAAGACCCTGCAGCACCCTTCACCCACCCATGAGCCACTATTTGTTGCCCAGAGCCCCCATCTTACCCACAGAGCAGTGGATGCAGAGGGAGGAGGAGGCCTGTTGTCCCTCCCAATACCACCTGCCCCACCCCGACAGTTTCTGCCGGGCCCCGAGGAATAGGGTGTAGTGTACCAAGCATGGGATGAATGTCATAAAGACCAGACCTTGCCCTAGCCGGCTTGGCTCAGTGGATAGAGCGTCAGCCTGCGGACTGAAGGGTCCCGGGTTCGATTACGGCCAAGGGCCCATGCCTGGGATGCGGGCTCGATCCCCAGTAGGGGGCGTGCAGGAGGCAGCCGATCAATGATTCTCTCTCATCGTTGATGTTTCTATCTCTCTCTCCTTCTCTCTTCCTCTGTGAAATCAATAAAGAAATATATTTTAAAAATAAAAATAAAACAAGACCAGACCTGGGATCCCATTTCTGTGGCTCACCAGCTCTGTGAACTTAGGGCCAGCGGCTCCATCTCCTTGGGTCACTATTTTCTCGTCTGCAAATCGTCTCATGTCAATTGGATTATTAGACCGGCTGGAAGAACCTAGAAAGGTAGAGGGAAATTTCTTCCTCCCACCTCACGGCGTTGTTGAGGGGAGGGAGGGACTCTGGTGTAATCGGTAAGTTTTATGGTGCTGGGTCAGTGCTAGCTGTTGGCCTCAGTGTTCCCATCTGAACAATGGGAATGCATTCAGCTCCGCAGTAAATCCTTCGGCCCAGGGATTCCTGGTTGACCAACAGCGAACCTCGGATGCGCTGTGTACAGCAGATTTTGGAGCCCAGTGACCTGGCTTCGGAATCCTGATTCTGCTACTTGCTCTGTGAACTTGGCAAAGCCTCTTTGGTTTTCTGCTACTCTGAAAGTGGGGTGGTAAAGATGTGGAAAGAATGAGTATTTAAACCATTTCACCTGGAGGAGCTGCCTGGTCAATTTTAGCTTTGAAAAATTCGTGGAATATAGTGGAATAGAATATTAGTCCCTCTGCTTTAACATTTGCTGTCATGTTTGATAGCCTTTATTATTTAAAAAAAAAACCTAAAGAAAACATGACAAAAATGTTAATATTTGTTCATTCTGGGTGATAGAGTCATAAATGTTTGTTATATTATGATCTGTACTTTGCTATAATTTTTTTAAAAAAATTTTTTTCCAAGATTGGGCCTGGGTAGCGGTGCCACCTTGTGGCCACACTGTTATTATCTTGAATTTAAGAACTTTTCAGAAGTTCTTCGTGTGTGTGCTTCTAAATCTATCATTTCATAATGAATTAATAATGTCCTGGACTTCTTTCACATTTTAGGGCGCAGAGGGGCCTTCAAGGATGCTTACGCTTTGGTTGATTGCTCCTACACGGGCTGCTCTCTTCCTAGAGAAGGCTGGTGCCACAGGGGACAGCTGAGTGTTAGAAAGTCCTCTGCCCAGGCCCCCGCTTTTGTCAGCACATGGAGAACCAATGAGAGCTCCTCATTACAGAGATGGAGAAGCCGAGGTCCAGGGGGGATGTGAGGCCTGCACAAAGCTGCCCTCACAGAACACGTTGACCCACTGGGTAAACTTCATGAGGGGTTTGTTGGTTTT
Source organism: Myotis brandtii (assembly GCF_000412655.1). Lineage (NCBI taxonomy): Eukaryota > Metazoa > Chordata > Mammalia > Chiroptera > Vespertilionidae > Myotis > Myotis brandtii. The sequence goes on along the minus strand of NW_005371012.1, from coordinate 935,679 downwards.
GCTCCCTGCTGTATCCTCAGCACATGTTAGGCTGTCAGCAAATATACATTCAATGAGTGAATGAACAAAACTGTCAGCCCAGGAAACCAAGATGGCGGCATAGGTAAACACCGGAGATTGCTGCCGCAAACAACCACTTCAAAAATACAACTAAAAGACGGAACGGACATCACCCAGAACCACAGGAAAGCTGGCTGAGGAGAGACTCTTCAACTAGAAGGAAAAATAACAGCACACCGAGGCTCAGAGGAGGCGCAGTGTGGAAAATACTCAGGTGCGGAGGTGCGCGCGCAAAGCGGGCTGGTGGCTGAGAGCGCGGTTGTCGTTTTCGGTCAGGGGGGAGTCTCAGACTCTGAGCTCCAGATACGGGCGAATCGCTGGGGACTCGGACCCAAACGGGAGAAGCGGGAGTGTCTGGCATCAGTTGGAAGGCAGCTTTCCCTCCGAGGTTTGCAGCGGTTCCGGGGGTTCTGAGAAGCAGAGCCTCTGGGAACAGGACTGAGGGCACCATAACGGCTCCCTCCGCCCGCCCTGTTGAGCCCGCCCCGCCCAAGCCCTGCGCAGAGCCATTTGCCGGATCGCCTCAGGCAAAGGCTAGATTAGCACCTCCCCAGAGGACAGAAGTTTTCCGCGGCAGACACAGCTGATTCACACAGCCAGTCGGCCTGGTGGTCAAATCCCTCTAGTATTAACTACAACAATCAAGGCTCAACTAGAACAAGACTGCGCACAAAGACCACTAGAGGGTGCACCAAGAAAGCATAAAAAATGCGGAGACAAAAAAACATGACAGAAATGGAGGATATAGAGCTAAAAATCGCAATTTTGAGGGCTTGCAAAAATGTGCTAGAAGCTGTCAATAAACTTGAGGAGAGAGTCACGAAAACTAATGAGACCCTCGATGCTATGATAAAGAACCAACTAGAAATTAAGCATACACGGACTGAAATAAAGAATATTATACAGACACCCAATAGCAGACCAGAGGAGCGCAAGAATCAAGCCAAAGATTTGAAATGCGAAGAAGCAAAAAACACCCAACCGGAAAAGCAAAATGAAAAAAGAATCCGAAAATACGAAGATAGTGTAAGGAGCCTCTGGGACAGCTTCAAGCGTACAAACATCAGAATAATTGGGGTGCCAGAAGATGAGAGACAGCAAGATATTGAAAACCTATTTGAAGAAATAATGGCAGAAAACTTCCCCCACCTGGTGAAAGAAATGGACTTACAGGTCCAAGAAGCGCAGAGAACCCCAAACAAAAGGAATCCAAAGAGGACCACACCAAGACACATCATAATTAAAATGCCAAGAGCAAAAGACAAAGAGAGAATCTTAAAAGCAGCAAGAGAAAGAGACTCAATTACCTACAAGGGAATACCCATACGACTGTCAGCTGATTTCTCAACAGAAACTTGGCAGGCCAGAAGGGAATGGCAAGAAATATTCAAAGTGATGAATACCAAGAACCTACAACCAAGATTACTTTATCCAGCAAAGCTATCATTCAGAATTGAAGGTCAGATAAAGAGCTTCACAGATAAGGAAAAGCTAAAGGAGTTCATCACCACTAAACCAGTATTATACGAAATGCTGAAAGGTATCCTTTAAGAAGAGGAAGAAGAAAAAGGTAAAGATACAAATTGTGAACAACAAACATGCATCTATCAACAAGTGAATCTAAGAACCAAGTGAATAAATAATCTGATGTACAGAATGAACTGGTGATTATAATGAATCAGGGACATAGAAAGGGAATGGACTGACTATTCTTGGCGGGGAAAGGGGAATGGGAGATGCGGGAAGAGACTGGACAAAAATCGTGCACCTATGGATGAGGACAGTGGGTGGGGAGTGAGGGCGGAGGGTGGGGCGGGAACTGGGAGGAGGGGGGTTATGGGGGGAAAAAAAGAGGAACAAATGTAATCTGAACAATAAAGATTTAATAAAAAAAACTGTCAGCCCAACCACAAGCCGTTATGGGCCCATCATTCATGCTCAATATTTTAATAGTGGCTGACATTTACCGAGGCCTAACTATACTCCAGACACTGTTTCAAGCTTTATATGTACATTGATTGATGGAAAGCGCGCCATGACCCTGAGAGTGAAGAAGATGTGATCATTATTCCCCGTTTTAACCGAGCCTCCGAGATCCTGAGTGACTTGCTCAGGATTACACAGCTAAAAAGTGTCCCTGCCAGGATTTGAACACAGGCAGACTGGATTTTCCCTGAGGCTTGGAGCTAGAGGGAAAAAAAAAAAAAAAAAAAAAAAGGTGGGGCTTGTTGGCTCCATAAAAGGCTAACAAGGCGGGGAAGCTGGGGCCAATTACCGGCCCATCCGGAGAGGGGCCTGCGCTGACAGGGCTGTGTGCCGGTGTTAATCCCCTGTAAAGATTTTAATCCCCTGCGGTGAGGGGGCGGTGGGGGAGCTGCAGTTTTGGGTTTTTTTTCTAGGCTGGTGTGGTTCAGTTTGAGGTTGGCGAAGAGAAAAACTGGCAGCCACTACTTGACATCTCACTCGGATTGGCAAACTAACACAACTAGCCCCGCGCCTCTGGCCCCTCAAATCTGGCCCCTCCCACTTGCGGCTCCCAAATCCAATCAGCTGCGTCTCAGCCATGGGCCCCGCCTCCGCCGTATGACCCCGCCTTTCCAGACTTTTGCTCCTGCCTAACTCTGGCCTCCATCATCTGCGGCCTGAACTATTGCAGTTCCCAGCTGCTCTCCAGCCTCCCCCTCCTCCTCCCACGAGCCTTCTTCTATTCTTGCTGAAACTCAGCTCTGCGCAGACACTTCAGGGCTCTCTCTCTGCAAAGCGCATGAAGTCTGAACTCTGACTAGCACTCCAGGCCTGCCACCAGCCCCGCCAACCCACCTTCCTGCTTTCTTTCCAAGCAGCCGCTTAATTTATGTTTATGAATGAATTTATTCTCTGCCTTGTTCCATACACAGGATGGAGGCAGCTCCTGACCAAGACACAGCCTGGTGCTCAGGTCTGAGGCCCAGCACCAAAACCAAGCCCAAGTAGGTCTTTCATTTGGACCTGGTCTCTGAGTCCTCGGAAGCCCCGCGGGACTTTCTCTGCACCCGCGAGTGAGTTCTCACCTCCAGCCACATAGAAAGACTATTGATATGGCCAGGACTTGCCCCTCCATGTCTGAGGGGTCACTGAAGTCTGCATGCAGGAGGTATACTTCTCTCCAACCCAATTCCACGTCAAAGGGATGCAGGGCCACTGTGGGTGACCATGCAAGTTGTGTCCTGCTCAACTGCAAGAGGTGCCATTCTCGCGTTGGGACATTCATGACATGCACTACAGTGCGGGGAGCAGCCATGAAAGAAGGGCTTGGGACACTAAGGAAATCCTGTGTAGTATACAACAGTCGTCACTAGAGAGCGCCAGATCGGAATCCCAGGGCTTTAAGACCCTCATTTTTCTCATTAGCAAGATGAGCATTTTCCAAGAATTAGAAATAATATATGTCAATTGCCTGGTATGCAGTGGTTACAGCAATGTGTGTGAGGAAGAAAGGAGATCATAGCCCTCACGCTGTCCCCTTCCAATGGCGAACTGGAAGGGGGGCGGGGGGCGGGGAGGAGCCCACGCTCAATTCCATGGGGCTAATGTTACCAAACGTACAGGGTCATTGTGAGGTGTCAGGACCATCCCACAGCAGGTCATTAAGAACCGGCACCTACGGAGCTGAGTTATTAGCCCAGACCGCCTGGATTTGAGTCCCATTGGTGACATTTCTTAACTGCATGACCCTGGAACATTACTTAACCCCTCTGCACTTCCCATGCCTCGTCTGCAAAATGAGGGCAATACCTGTATCACAGAGTGGTGGTGAGGATAGGTGAGTAATTTATGTCAATTATTTAACACGGCACCAGTTTGTGTGTTTAGCACAGCACCAGTTTGTGTGTGTGTGTGTGTGTGTGTTTAGCACGGCACCAGTTTGCATGTGTGTTTGTTTGTGTGTGTGTGTTTAGCACATCACCAGTTTGCGTGTGTGTGTGCGTGTTTAGCACAGCACCAGTGTGTGTGTGTGTGTGTGTGTGTCTGTTTAGCACAGCACCAGTTTGTGTGTGTGTGTGTGTATGTGTGTGTGTGTGCATGTTTAGCACAGTACCAGTGTGTGTATGTGTGTTTAGCACAGCACCAGTTTGTGTGTGTGTGTGTGTGTGTGTGTGTGTGTGTGTGTGTGTGTGTGTTTAGCACAGCACCAGTTTTGTCTGTTTCCCCTTCTCCTGGGCCAGGCCAGGCTGGGGTCCCGGGGACTGATGCTGGGTCACTGTGAGGGTGAAAAGGGATGGCATGAGGCAAGCCCAAGGGACCAAGGGTCAAAACCAAAAAAGCAGTTGGGAAGCCCACCAAGGATGTAAGCAAGGCCAGAACCGGGCACCCAGGGAGACAGGAGCTGGGGTGACAGGGCCCAGGGGGCCAGTGCACCTGGCAGAAAAGTGAGAGGGTCACCAGGATGCAGGAGGGCCTACTCAGGCCCCACCGCTGGGCCCCTCAGGAGCCTTGGGTCAGCGGAGCCGGCCAGTGAGGGAGAGAACACGGGCGTTGAACGAATTTATTCCTGAGAACACTCAGGGTCCGTCGGGGGACACTCTACTGGTTACAAGCTCCAGAAGCTCTTGTCAGAACAGCCATGAGGAGCAGGGTGCCCTCAGACAGGGGGCCGGAGGGGCTGGAAGCTGCTGGGGACAGGAGAGCTGGGGACAGAAGAGCGGACACAGGCAGTTCTTCCCTGCCCGCCTGCCTGCCCCGGTCGGATCCCGCACCTCCTCTAGGGTTAAAGTGCAGCGGGAGGGGGGAGGCCGCTGGGATCAGGCAGCTGAGCCACAGTGAACACTGCCCACAAGAGCCCTCGCCCCTGAGGCCCAGCCACAGTCCATCCCACCCAGGTCCCTCCTTGGAATCTGAGTAAGGGAGACCCCTCCCCACCACCAGGGCTTTAGAAAGAGTTCCCCCAACAGGGTGAGGCTGTCTCATCAGCTTTCTGAGGGCTCTAGAACTTAGGGGCAGTGGAGGCACAAAGATCTCAGAGAAAAGGAGGGAGGGATGCTCTTCTGCTGACAGGCTGGGGGTCACTCCCACCCCCTGGCCTGGGAAGCCGCCTCCCTGCCTCCCTCCGACCCCTGGAAAGCCAAGAAAGCCAGAGGCCCAAAGAGCCTGGCCCTGACTCCAGGGCCATGAGTCAGCAGGGTCCTGCCCAGGCCTGACTCCCAGCCATGGGGGGAGAGCCACTTCAGTGCACGGGGAGAAGCTGCCCTGGGCACGGGAGTGGGTGGGAGGCCCTGGGGAAGCCGGTGGGGCTGGAGCTCCCTGCTTCTGCCGTGGCCTTCCCCGCCCAGACCCAGCCCCTCCTTCAGGGCCACTGCGGCAAGAGACCCACCCTCCGCTCAGGGCCCAGCTCCACCCTTGTCCCCAAGGGCCCTGCCCTGCCAGAGGCCACACGGGCCTTAGCCTGGCTCCTGCCATCTGCATGGCCTCACCCCCACCTCAGCAGCTTAGCCAACTCTCTCCCCCTCCCAGGGGCACATCTCCAGGAGGCAGAAAGGAAGAGAACCCCCCTCCGAAGAAGAGTCCTCCCCCCACTCTTGAATATATTAAATTGTGCAGCTTGGCTCCAGCCCCTCCCTTCAGATCTCCATGGCAACCGGGAAGCATTCCAAGTCCAAGTCTGAATCCAAGTCCATCCAGTGCCAAAGGGGGGCTTCAGCCTCTCCCCACACACTTCTCCCAGCATTCCACGGGGGACAAGCGGGGAGGAAGAGTCAAGGGCCTCAGTCCTCAGCCCCCTCCTCCTCGGTGTGGGGGGCCCCAGGGGGTTCCTCGGGCTCAGGGGTCTGCCCACCGGGGTGGAGGTGAGGATGGGGGTGGGGATGGGTGCCGGGCGGGGAGCCCGGGCCGTCCTCGCCCTGCACGTAGACACTCAGCCCCTCGTGACTCGGCTCCTTGCCACACGCCTGGCAGCTGCAGTGCAGGATCTTCTCCACCAGCTTGTCCACCCTGGGCACCTCCTCGTGGCCGGGGCACTCCAGCGTCACCTGGGGAGGGCAGCAGAGCGACGGTCCGAGGCGGGCAGGGCGGCCTCAGGCGTCACACATCCTCGTGGGCCCAGGAATCCTAGAGACTTGGAATCTGAGCCCACCTGTGAGACCCCAGTTAGCTCTGCGGGCCCATCCAGGAGGGAAGGGGAGAGTCCCTGCAGATGCCATCTGACTTGTCTCCCCACACCCAGCCCTACCGCCTTCCTCTCCATCCCCTCCCATCAGCTAGAGGGCCCCCCTGAGGGACAAAATCCAATGTGGCCTGCCCCTGACTCAATTCCCCTCAGTGCTCCCCCCGGCACTTGGAGGAAAATCCTGGCTTCTCACTAAGGCCACCCCGGCCCTTCAGGCTGCCCCCGGCGAACTCTCCACCCCTGACTTTGCGCCACTCCCACCAACTGTGCTGACTGATCTGCACGAGACTTTGCACATGCTGTTCCCTCTGCCTGGGAGGTCCTCATCCAACCCATCCCCACCACCTGCCCCAAACATTGCCCAGGTACCGTCTACTCAACCTCTGGGTCTGAGCTCAGACCTCACTTCCTCCAAGAGCTCCCTCACCCCGGAACCACCAGCCTAGCTGAGGTTTGCCCTATAGGAACCCTTTTAGCATCTTGTCCCCGCTAGTTCCTTCCTTCCTTTTCTTCCCCTCCCTCCTTCAACTCCATGCCAGTTCTGGGGACTCAAGGATAGTCCCTCGAGGAACTCAGAGTCCAGTGTGGGAAACAGACTCGTCAACATCACCCAAATGCAGATGAAAAACGGAGGCTGTGACGGATGCTCAAAGCAGAGACACACAGAGCTCGGGGGCTCAGGACAGGGGCCCTGGGAAAATGATGCTAGAGCTAAGAGCGGAAGGATGAACAGACGTTAACCAGGCCAGGAGGAGAAAGGTGTTCCCACAAAGAGCATGTGCAGAAGGCCCTGTGATGGTGACCACCCAAGCAGGTGTTGGAGACTGAAAGGAGGTGAGCTGGTGTCAGGTGTCAAGCCAGTGAAGAAGGTGAGAGAAGGTGAAGCTAGAAAGACAGGCGAGCCAGACCACGCCGGGCTTTGTGGGGCATGGCAGGCTGGGCAGGGGCGGGCAGCCGTACTCACAATCTCCCACATGGACTGGGCTGGCATGCAGGAGTCGCAGTGCACCAGGGACTCCGTGGACTGCGGGAAGGTGTTGGGAACACTGTAGCTGAAGCACTGTCCCAGGCACGCTCTGCGGGAGGAGAGGTCACCGTGCCCTGATCACTGTGGCAGAGGCAGGGACGGGCAGCCCCGTCCTCCTCCCCCCTCCTGGGCCCCTGTCCTCCTCCCCTCCACCCATGCCCCTGGACCCCACCTGTTCTGGATGGACTTGGCCTCACAGCCGCTGTGGCCCACGATCTGGGTGATGTTCTTGGCCTCGCACCAGGCACTCTTGTCCGGAAACAGTGCCAGCTTGTTGATGGGCGGTGGGGCGGCCAGCAGCATGGCGGGGAGGACGGCCCCCACCAGAACCCGAAGCATCATGCCCGTGGCCTTCAGAGCCCTAGAACTGAGCACAAACTGCGGTGAGGCCGGCCAGGCTGAGGACGCTGGCAAGTGAGGGGCAGTGGTGTTGTAAGCATGAGCTCTGACATCTGACTGCCTGGGTTCAAATCCTAACTCTCCCACTTACTAACCAACCACACCTTGGGCAAGTTATCCCTTCTGAACCTCGAAACTGGGGCTGGTCATAGTATGTACACCAACGGGTGTCGTGAAGATGAAATGCGGCATGACACGAAAAGCCCTCAGCAGATAACACACACTCCATGTCAGTTATTTTTATAACTTCCTAGGTAGCTTTGAACAAAGTACTTTTCCCTCTGTGCCTCAGCGTCTTCGTCTAAAAAGGGATGGTGATGCTGTGCATGGCGAAGGATTGCTGCTGGGACTCGGTGGGACACTAAGTTTCAAGCACATGTTGAGTGTTGAGCCATCATTAGCTCCCTCCTCACTGATGTTGTGGGTCCTCTGGGCAAACACGAAAAACTGCCCACACAGTGCCATGCCCTCGAGGGCTGGCCATCCAGCATGTCTCCTGGACATGCTGCCATAGCTGTCAGTATTCTGATGTCCAGAAAGCTAACCTCCATCTTCATGTCACGGTGAACTCTTAGGCCATTTTGCTGACTGAACCCCACGTAAAAAAAAAAAATTAACCCCGAACTAGACTGTGTTTCTTTTTTGGATAACCCCCCAAAGCCTTGAGCCCTGAGTCTACACACACATACATCATTATCCCCAGCTCCACCCAAACCTGGGACAAGCAGGAGGCAATCCAAGCCAAGCACTTGAGCAGCTCTGTCAATTGAATGGAGCAAGACACCAGGACAATACGAGAATTTGCCAGCAGATGGCGCTGCAGGGCAGTGTGTGTCCCAAGGATCCGGACAGAGGGCACTCTCCCAATGTTCCCCAAGTTCATCTTCTGTAAGATCCCCCCCGCCCGCACACGCCTCAAAAAACGAGGAGGAGGAAGGCTTGGTGGAGATTCAGAAAGGAGGGCAATGCCCGCAAGGAGGTCCACTGGGGAAAGGACGCTGGACAGTCAGGAGTCCACACATGGGGTGTGACCCGGGACACTCAGGCAGCAGCGTCCCCACCTGTAAGATGAGTGAGGTGCCCTAGACCACCGGTTCCCAAGCCTGGTAGACTGGTAGACGCTCAGAATTCCCCGGGGATTGTGGAGTGGAAGTTCTAGGGCGGGTGGGGCTCTGCAATCTCACAACTCCAGGTTGGTTCTGCTATGCAGCCAGGGTGGGAACCAGGCCAGCTCAGTCAGTCGGGGTGCTTCCGCCAGGGACAGTCCCCAGGGGGGCCTGGGTGGGGCTGAAACAGGAGCAGGGGTCAGGTACCGTCCACTGGTCCCACAGACACCCAGCACTAAAGTCGGGCTGGCTCGGAGCTGGACATCCCATGCAGAACAACCGTCAGCCCACTTTCCGAATAAAGTGGCAGGTACTTCATACAGAGTCTGGAAAGGGGAGAGGGAGTCATGCTGGGGGAAGGTCTTGCCTGCTCCTGCAGTGAAAGCCTAAGTGGACTGGCTGAGCTGGGCTTACAGACAGGGCCCGGCCAGCCTGCAGGGCTGCCACCTCCTCCATCCAGCAAATCCCCTCAGCTCCAGGGGGTGACGTGGGGAGAGCAGGAGGAGGTGAGCCCTGACAGTCTGCCCCCATCCCAGAGGAGTCTGTGACGGCCCAGGCTCTCACCCACACACTTCCGGTCTCGCTCACAAGATCGACAGCAAAGTCCCTGTTTTTAGTATAACCACATCCTAACAAAATAGGATGGACTTCTTCCCTCACTGGCAGCCTCGCTACTTTTTCCACAGGCTTGGCATCCAGGAGGCGTCCTCACTCCTAATGGTGCTCGTCCGTCCCCAGGGAATTAGCCGTCCGGAGTCAGGGTCTGGCCATGGCCGACCAGAAGAGGTTTAATGTTTAGCAAGTTTAATTTTTTGTTGGTTTGTCCTTTTTGTATTTCCCCGGGCTGGACCGGCCCCTAGAGACCTCGGAGAAATCGGGGACTTCTGTCCTGTACCTGACCCCATCATGATTCCTCAGGAAGGTCGGGGCAGGTGTGGCCAGGGAACAAGCAACAGGGAGTGATTCCGTTTCCTTAGGATCTGGAATGGAGACTGGGATCTTAATGAAATCCTGGAGATGAGCTCTCGGGTCTGAGTAGGAGTTGGAATGAGGAGAGGTTATGGACCAGGATCAGGCTAAAGGTGAGTAGAGATCAGGGCTGAGGCCAAATAACAAGGTTTACTAGGAGATAACAGTGAGTCTTTTAGGGAAGTCGCTGGCCCAGAGGATGGGGACTGGTGATTAGGGTCACACAATGGCAGAAGCTGAAGAGAAATGAGATAAACGGAGGGGAAGGCCACCTCCCTGACCTTCCTCCGTTCCTAGTACACAGCTGAGAGTTTATCCTAAGGGTCAGCTGTGTCCACAGAAGGGCACAGTCACCCACCCTCTCCCTGCCCTGGTCAGGAGGAGGGGCCTGGGCCACACTCAGCAGCCCTGAGCTCCCTGAGTCCCAGCCCTCCCCTCCCTCCCCTCCAGCCTAGGAGCTGCCAAAGCTCACCTCTCTGCACCCACCGACCTCAACCCTAGAACGGGGAGCAGAGCACTTTCCTTGGAGAACAACTGGGGCGATGCAGGGAAAGCACCCAGTACCCAGCAGGCACCCAGTCCTCTTCCCCTGGGGGATCATGGGAAAGGCTGGGCGGGCATTGGAGCCAAAGCTCAGCGCTGGAATAGGAGGCGGGGAGGGCGCCAGGCCACTCACTCCCAGACATGTCGGTCATCAGGACACCCCCACCCTCCTCCTGCCCTCACACCCACCACCAAGAACTCCCACTGCCCCCCCTTCACACTGACTGGGGTGGGCTCTTTGCTGGCAGGTTTAATTTTTTGTTGGTTTATGCTTTTTTCAAGCAGCAACTCAACTACTCTTTTTTATATAGACTTTCCTCCCCACCCTGAAGGTCACACAGCAAGTCAAGGGGCCCTCAGAATACCAGGCGGGAAGGGGAGCCCCACTGGCCCCCAGGCCCCCCAGCAAGTCAGGCCAAACAATGCCCTTCCCCTGAGCCATGCGGTTCCCTGCAGTCCACACTCATTTACTGAGCAACTTCTAGGAGGCGGGGGTATGGGCAGGGGAGCTGGGGTCCCAGACCCTGGGCCCACTCAGGAGCTCGAAGCCCAGAGAAGGAGGGGAGGGGAGGGGAGTGGGTTAAGAGGAAGTTGTCTAAAGTAGGGGCAGTCAGAGAGGGCTGTGGGGGCAGGAAGTAGAGATTATTTTTCATTTACTTTGTTAATCCTCACCTGAGGATATTCTTTCCATTGCTTTTCAGAGAGAGTAGAGGGAGGGAGGGGGAGAGAGAGAGAGAGAAACATTGATGTGATGTGAGAGAGACACATTGGTCGGTTGCCTCCCACACATGCCCTGACCAGGGCAGTGAAAAGGAAACATAATGTAATACTTTCAACAATAAAGAATTTTTTTTAAAAAGACACACATCGACTGACGAGGTGGGGAGAGGAGGATCGAACTCAAAATCCAGGTACTTGCCCTTGACCGGAATCAAACCCTTCAGTGAGCAGGCGGATGCTCTAACCACTTAGCAACCCTGGCCAGGGCAGGAGTAGAGATTCTTAATTCTGGATTTAATACAGAATCACAATTAGTTATCAACGGTGAGGACAGGAAGGGAGCTCCTGGCTGAGGGCCCTGCCTGAGCAAAGGCCAGGAAAGGGGATTTATCGTCAGCCCACACGGCTAACTGTATTGACTGGCACTGTTCTAGGTGCTTTTACATCAATTCATGTATCAGTCCTTACAACAAGCCTAGGTGGTAGAGACCCTTGTTTTCCTCATTTTAGAGATGAAGAAACTGAGTCACAGAGAGGTTAAGAGATTTGCTCAAGATTTACTAGAAAGTAAGCAGTAAACAAGTGACATCTACTATTTACAACTACCCTCAATGCCTCAGTCATGAGGACTGAATAAATGAATCTATATGCTTAGAACACTGCCTGTCCACAGTTAGAACCCGCAGGTCGTACATAGAACTGTTGAACCTGACAGCAGCAGGGGAACCACCAGCCACCTTCGCACACGCAAAGGGTCACAGAAGAGGAAGCAGGAAACGAAGAAGCCGGCCGGGAATCTGGGGAATAGTCTGGAGTGGGCCTGAGGCCTGGGGCTCCCTGCCCTCCCCTGGCCCAGCCGCTGTCTCTCATCCCTGGTCAGCCTGCGTCTCCCACTCTGGTGTTTGGCCACTGTCTGGGCAGGAATCTTGGGGGCCCCTTCAAACAGGGTTCACACCCCACACCTGACTCCCCTGCAGACAAGCTCATGGCCTCGGCCGGCCCCTGCTCCTGGGAGCCTTGGGTATGGTACTGCCTTTCCTCGGAGTTGAGGAGAGGCTTCAGTCATGGCCTCGGCCGGCCCCTGCTCCTGGGAGCCTTGGTACTGCCTTTCCTCGGAGTTGAGGAGAGGCTTCACCGAGGGCACCCAAACCCAGGGGGTGGCCTTTACCATCTCATTGTCCACTCCCAAATCCAAGCCCTTCAGACCCTCGGCCTCGGGCAAACACTCCACACATTCTGAGGCGCCCAACAGCACAGGAAGGACGTTCCCCGGGGGCACACTGCTGATCCATTCCAGCTCAGTGCCAACTGAGGCACAGACCAAGAAAGTGGCCGCCACACCTCCCACACGGGAAGAGCTCAGTGGATAAACAGGAAACCCGCTTTCACGGCTCCCGCAGGAGGGCTGAGGGTGGGGGTCGGCAAGAACACAGGCCTCGGGTCAGGACTGTGGGGTCCTCTAGGTGTCCACACTGCCCAGAACCTCACCTCTTCCCCGAGAGGCCTGTCCCAGGCCTGGACTTCCTGACTCCACAGGTCTGGGGCGCAGCCCAGGCATCTGCATGGGCTCCCCCGTGATTCTGAGGCCTACACCACGGCCTGGATCCCAGAGCCTGGAATCAAGTCTTAAATTCACAGGAGGGGCCAGATTTCATGGGAGACCTGGGCCCGACACCCACTGTGAAGCTCTTTGTGGAGCAGAGTCCATTTGTATAACAAGCGACAATCGCTCCCCATTTCCTCTTTGGGGTAAATCTAAATATTCAGGGTCACTTAGGGCCAAGAACACCAGGATTTTCTGGATAGAAAGGACCCATTAACCCAAGCCAGCCTGTCTGTCTCTGCCTCTGTCTCTCCCTGCCTCCTTACCCCGCCCCCCCCACCCCCCTGCCCTCAGCAGGGTCTGGGTCTCCTCCATTCTCCACTGCGGACTGTGACAGACCCGAGTTCCATCCTAGCTCAGCCACTTTAACCTCTCTCTGCAGCGACTTCCTCATCTGCCAAGGTGGGCAGTGATAATACCCACCTCACAGGGCAGTTGTGCATGGAAACCTCTGGAGGGCCCTGTCCTGGGATCAGTCCTCAGAAAACGTCACTGTTAGTGCCAGTTCGGCATCTCCCTGGGCCACTCATCCTCCCTGAACTCTGCCCATGCCCGTCCCTCTGCCTCCCACAGGATCCCCCCTCACCCTCTCCTCCCCACTCCCTCCACCAGGTTCTGGGTGGTCCCGAAAATATGCAGAAAATATGCAAATCCGGGGTTGCACCTGCCACAGCCATGAGGGGAAGCCTCGAGGGGAGACTCAAGCAAATGAGGGGATGGCCGGGAAAGGATTTAATAAACTGAGTCCTGTCCCCCTCACACACTCGCTTGCCAGGGTGGGAGCCCAGAGGAAGACCCCACTCAGACTCTGATTCTTGGGCCACGGACTGAAGGGAAAGGGTCCAGGAGAGACCAGCCCCCTCTAGAATCCAACTTGCAGAAAACGGGGCTGGGCCTGGCTGCCAGGCTGTGCTGGCTGCTGGGTGCAGAGGGTGTGGCGTTTGTGGCCTTGGGCTCGGGGATCAGCAAGGGCGCGGCCATCACTGCAGGTCTTGGACTGAGTGCAGGGACTTCCTTGAAGGGTGCAACGGCAAAGGTCACTCTGGGAGGGGCCAGGCAGTGCCAGACCCAGCCCTGGTCAGCTCAGCGGGCTTTCCCAGGCCCGCTCTGGGGTCCAGGGCACCGTCAGGCCCAAGCTCATCTCCTGGCTCCCTGTGTGCCTGGAGGCAGGATAATCTATTGGTTCCGGCCCAGGCCACTTGTTTCACCTCCCTCAGCCTCACGTCTGCAAAACAGGGAGCGCAAGCCTGGGAATGTCCACTTTAGCAGATTCCCTCACAGGGAATCGGCCCGAGCATTGTTAAAGCCACTGTGATCCCACGACCCGGTCTCACCGCAGGGTGGCTTCCTTCCTCCTCCGTCAGCGCGCTGGCAGAGCATGAACCAACTGTCCAGGGGGCTGACACCCAGGGCCCAGCCCAGGCCCCAAAGGTTGGCCCGTCTCTGCCAGGCAGCTCCACCTTCCTGGCTACAAACCCCCAGCCCAGGCCAGGGCCCTCCCGCCCCAAAGACCCTCCAGCCGGAAGACCCAAAGCTGTCTCCAAAACAAATCTATGCTAATGAGCGGCTGCAGGACCGGCCTGCACATCTGCTCAGCAGAAGTCCCCCTGCAGACCTCGCCAGCATCCCCGCCGGCTCCCCAGCCTCCGACCCTTGGGGTTGGGGGTTGGGGGAAGGGGCTAAACTCAGTCTGAGGTTTCACTTTAAAAGAATGAGGATAGATCTGTAGCCAACGTAGAGCACCTACACCCCCATCCACCCCTCGGGCCCACAGGCCCAGGAGAAAGCTTGCAAAGGTGGGGGGGGAGGGAAGCGGGGGGATGTGGAGGGGGGGGGGCGTCCCAAGCAAATGCTCCAGCTTCACCTTTTCTTTGGTCTCCAACTAAAGGCAAATCACACCCCAGCAGCCCCAGCATCTGGGGAAGTTTCGGGAGGCGGGCAGTTTGACAGTAACAAAGGATGAGGGGCCTGTTGACAAATTGCTTCCTCACCCCCATCTCCTGAGGGCCCGGACTTTGGCCTCAGGCCCTGACCTCTGTTTTCCGAGGAGGGGGGGGCGGTCCCTCACTTACAGGCTGGTGTCCTCCAGCTGGCCGAGGGCCTCAGAAAGTCTGAAATGTGCACTTCTCCCCTGGTGCCCGCCAGCCCCCTGGCCGCCCCAAGGCAGGCAGGCAGCTGCCCCGTCCGGCTGCTCGTAAAAGATCAGAACCGCCCCGCCCAGGGAGCAGGCGGGCAGGTGGCCGGCCGCGGGGCGCTGTGGTCCAGGCCGCCTCGCGGGGGTGGAACTCTTAAGAAAACGGAGCCCCCCGGAAAGGCTGGCTCCCCCTGCCCCAGACTCGGTTCCAGGGGGATGACCCCGGCCAGGCCCTAGGGGCAGGCGGGAGGCAGGGGGAGGGTTTGGTTTCTGGTACAGGGTCTAGGAACCACTGCGACTACTCCGACCCCGGGTGCTTGTCTGAATCTGAGGGCGAGCGGCCAGGGAGACACGCAGACACACGGAGAGACCCCCGTGCGGGGCGGGATGCGGAGACACAGAAACATACAGGCAGAGGCGCAAACCCAGGGAAACTCCACACGGAGAAACAGAAAGAAAGGGACAGACCGAGAGGGACGGGGAGAGAGAGAGGGAGGCAGACAGACAGAGAGAGACAAAAGGGAGACAGAATCGTCCCGGTGCGGAGAGGCTCGCGGCGCGGCGCGGCCCGGGGGGAGCCAGGGGGAT
>NW_005371012.1:915617-919629 GCF_000412655.1 Myotis brandtii | reverse complement strand
CTCCCGCCGCCGGGTTTCTCGGCGCTTGGCAGTCTCCCCGCCTGACTTTCCCGAGAGGGGGGGCCATCAACCTCGGGGTGACAAACACGGAGGGTTCCTTTATGTGGGGACAACAGTCTTGCTCCGAGGGTGTGGCGCCCCAGTCCACCAGTCCCGACATCAGGGGACTGTCCTCGCTCCCAAGTCCTGCGGGCGCCCAGCCTGTTGACACTCCTGGACCTGCGACCGGCCGGGGAGTACAGTTAGCACCCGAGTGCCCTAGTGTCACGCGCCTCTGCCCAGCCTCCGCTCAGCTCAGCACCTGGCTTAGGGTCCGGAGAGGGTCCGAGAACCCCAGGAAGCACTATTAGGAAAGAGCGCCAGGAAGTGGATTTCATTTCTCTGGCTCCCGGGAGAGCAGAGCCTGGGCCTGGCCCTGGCCCAGTGTCCAGCCTCACCTGGGGGGCGGGGGGTGGAGGGCACCCAACTAATCCATCTGCAGTTGGGCACTTGCGTGGACTGCAGTCATGCCCTCTCTTTCCATCTGCCCAGTGGAGTGAGAGATTAGCTTTGCTCCTAAAAAGTAGCCACCAGGACACAACCCTGGGGCGGGAGACTTGCTTTCTATCCTAGTGTTGTGTGCAGCCTGGCTGGAAGCTCCCTGGAGTCTGCAGGAGCTGAGCGCCCCCGAGGCTCCTAGTGGCCTGCTGATAACTCCAGGTGGGCTCTGGCCTGTCTGCCCTCCCCATGCCTCCAAGCACTTGCTTATGCTGTTCCCTCTGCCAGGGGGTCCCCACCCCTCATCTCCTGGTAAAGGCATTTTTTTAAAAATATATTTTTATTGATTTCAGAGAGGAAGGAAGAGGGAGAGAGAGATAGAAACATCAATGATGAGAGAGAATCACTGATCGGCCGCCTCCCGCAAGCCCGCAAGCCCGCAAGCCCCCCACTGGGGATTGAGCCCACAACCCAGGCATGTGCCTTTGACTGGAATCGAACCCGGGACCTTTCAGTTCACAGGCCGACGCTCTATCCATTGAGCCAAACAGGCCAGGGCCAAAGGCACTCTTCAAGCACCAGATTGGAAAGCCTTCCTTTCCAAGACCCTCAGGTGGCATGAACTTTCTCTTCTGGTGTGATCCTGGAGCAGGGGACATGTGCCTCTGTTAACGCTGCTTTCCCTGCAGACTAGTTGAGTAGGTCACTTTCCTCCACTAGACCATGGGCTCCTTGAGGGCAGGGACTACAGGGATCACTAGGATTCCAGCGTCCCCAGCGTTTAAGGTCGGGCCAGACAAGGTGGACAACATATATGGCTACATGAAGTACTATTCCCCATAGGTAGTGCTCCCACGAGGCTAACTATAACAATCGTACACACCTTGAGCACCTGACTATGTGCCTGGTCCTACTCTTAAGTACTTTCCCCCGTATAATAAATCTATGAGATAAAGTATTGTTATCCCCATTTTATAAGTAAAAAGACCAAGACCTAGAGAGAGGCTAAGTAACTGACCTAAAGTCCCACAGGAAGAGGTGATACCAGTAACATCTGTCCGTTGGATGATCTGGTCCCACAGAGCTCAGCCTCACTGCACTGTACGCAGCAGGCGCTCCCCAAATGTTTACGTTTTGCTTACCAATGTGGACCCTGGGGAGGGTGGGCAGCGGATGTCTACATGTGGTAAGAACCCACTCCAGCTGCAGGAAGCTGAGAGTAGCCTAATGAGCTTGTCAGATCTCACGGGGAGAGCCTGGAGTAGAAGCCCTTGGCAGTTCAGTCACTGCTTAACGCAGGGAGGTTCTAGAACAATCCCAACTGCCTAACCTAGAATATGGGTTTGGGGTTGAGTCACGCCTATCTGGCGAAGACTGGTCATTACAGGAGGGCCACACTGTGGGCAGGTGATCTGGAAGGTGACTTGTTAATTTTATTAACAGCTACCATTATGTGCCGGCATTATGCTAAGCACTATCAAATCCTTACCACAATCCCATCATTATTCCCATTTTTTTTTTCATTATTCCCATTTTACAGGTGAGAAAAGTCAAGCATAAAAACGTTTAGTTCCCTGCCCAAGATCGCGTGGCTAAGTGACTGACAAAGTCTAGGCTTGAACCCAGACCAGAGCTGGTGATCCGCTGCCCACCACACCCTGGTGGCTGCCTCAGAGCCCTCCCCATGCGGTGGGGGATGCTGCACCACAGGGACCCAGGGCGGTGCAGCCCCAGCAGGAAGGGCAGACCTGTCACGTTAGAGTCTCCGAGCTCACTGCCATGCACCTGGTTGGCAGCGGTATGCCAGTTGCCCCAACAGGCCTGGCTGGCACAGGGCACAGGCATGAAGCCAGAGCCTGCTGGCCCCGGGCCAGCCCCTTGGGGCCGTGGTAATGTGGGGCCCAGAGAGGGGGTAGAGGGCTGAAAGCCTCTCTCCCCAGCTCATTAGCAAACATCTGGGCTCAGAAAAAGACCGACCTGGAATGTGACTGGGCTGTGGGGAGCTGCTCCCTCCCTGAGTCCCGGAATGTGAGCTCCCTCCCGCAGGGCACGGGCTCAGGCCAGCTGTTTCCTCTAATCCCGTCAGCCTGGCCTCGACAGGGGTCCAAACCTCTGCACTCTCCTGGAGAAAGAGTGAAAACAAGCAAAAGGCCTTCCTCCCTAGTCCGCCCCGAAGAATCAGAGGGTTGGTACTGGGGCCCAGGAGATCCTCCCTCTCCCATGAGATAAAGACCAAGGGTATCCACGCTTCCACGTTTGGAGCTGGGAGAGGCCGTGAAGACTCATCACGGAAGGTTCTGGAGTCTCTCTGCTTGGGTTTGAATCCTTGCACCGTTACCCACTGACTCTGGGACTCTGCAAGTTGTTTCCTGCCGGGGCCTCAGTTTCCCTCTCTGTAAAATGCAGCTGGCATGGTGTGTACTCTAGAGTTGTTGTGGGGACTCACTCATTTACTTAACAAATATTCATCGTGCCTACTATGTTCCAGACAGGCACAGAGGAGTCGGGGACACAATAATGGACTAGACCGATAAGGTCACAGCCCTCAAGAAGCAGGGAGGCAGAGAGTATACAAATAAGCAGACGAATGCGTTTCTCCTAAGCAGAGTGCTTTGAAGGAACTAAGTGAGCCCAAGTGGGTGAGGTGCGGCAAGAAGCCTCCGAAGAATCTCAAAGAGGCGACGTTAAGGTAAGGTCATGGTGAGAGGGAGCCAGGATTCAAGGAGATAAATGGATGCAAAGTGCTCGGCACAGTTCCTGGAAAATGAAAGCTATTTTAGGGAGGTTCGTGTATGGCCGAAGGGAGGCGGGGAGTCAGAATCCCTGGATCAAACCCAGGCTCCAGCACAAAGCTTTCTCACCTACTCAATCAAGTCACACACTTCCCGGTCTCGGTTTCTTCATCTGTGAAATAGGGATTTTAATAGTACACGACTGCAGGCTCCTTCGAGAACTCACTGAGACAGGTACCTGAAGCACAGAGCCCGGCACGGGCTCGGCTCTCAGGAGGTGGTAGCTGCTTGTATCATCCCTTCCCACGGAGGGAAAGGATATGCCTGAATTCACTCTGGGAGTCAGAAGCAGAAGCAGATGTGTCCTCTGTGGCCCTGGGGGCTCAGGAAGCTCTGGGCCCCACCTCAGGCTCTGCACCAAAGGCTCTGTCCCTGAGGGCTACTGAAGCTGTGGGAGGTGTGGTCTTGGCCCAGACTGGACATCAGGAATGAGGCCCCAAAGGAAGGGTTCTTAGCCCCACGGAAAATTTAAAATGCTCTTTGTAGGTAGGATGGGAAAATCAAGAAAAGGGATCCAGCCCCAGCTGATTTGGCTCAGTGGATAGAGCGTGGGCCTGTGGACTAAAGGGTCCCAGTTCGATTCCAACCAAGGGCACATGCCCAGGTTCCAGGCTCGATCCCCAGTAGGGGGTGTGCAGGAGGCAGACAATCAATGATTCTTTCTCATCATTGATGTTTCTCTCTCCCTCTCCCTCTTCCTTCCTCTCTGAAATCAATAAAAATATATATATATTTTAAAAAGC
>NW_005371012.1:870603-915593 GCF_000412655.1 Myotis brandtii | reverse complement strand
GGGGGGGGGGGGGGGGATCCAGTACTATGAATAAGGGAGATGAGAGGAGAAAGTCAGAGATGAGAACTAGATTCGAGGAAGTTTGGAGTGGAAATTTAAACCCAAGTCTGTCTGACTCCAACAGCCCTTTTTTCCAAAGAGGCAGTATGCGTGGTGGTTATGGTTGTTTCCTCATGTGTAAGAACAAACATACTGGTTACCAGGAATGTGGCCTAAATGCCGGGGATGGGATGCCAGGGGCTCTCCCTAACCACTCACTTTGCTCTAATATCATGAAAACACACACACACACACACACACACACACACACACACACACACACACACTGAATTCTCCCTGTTTTCTTCAGCTGGGCGGGCTTGTCTGACTCCACAGTAAAAGCCACCCACCTGCGTGAGCACCTGAGCTGGGCTCCCAGGAAGGGGCCTCTGCCTGGAATCCCTGGGACCTGCCCCCATGGTAAACGCAGTAAACAAGGTTGCATGGTGGTGGGCCGCACCAGGCAAATCAACATTGTTTCTTTCATTTCCCAGCTCCCAGAGGCCCACACATATCCACAGCGTGGGATAAAAATGTTCCTCCTCAAGAGATGGCCCTTCTCTGCATATTTACTATCCCACAGAAAAGCATTTTTTAAAATTGAAGTTTAGAGAGGGAGGGAGAGGGAGAGGGAGAGGGAGAGAAAAACATCCATGTGAGAGCCACACATTGATCAGCTGCCTCCCACATGCCCCTTACCAGGGATCAGGGATGGAGCCTGCAATCCTGGCATGCTTGCCCTGACCCCTGACCAGGAATCAAACCGGTAACCTTTTGGTGCAAGGGGAGATGCTCAACCAACTGAGCCACACAGGCCATGGCCCATTTTTTTAAAAAATACATTTTTATTGATTTCAGAGAGAGGAAAGGAAGAGGGAGATAGAAAACATCAATGATGAGAGAGATTCATTGATTGGCTGCCTCCCACAAGCCCCACACTGGGGATCAAGCCCGCAACCCAGGCATGTGTCCTGACTGGGAATCAAATGGTGACTTCCTGGTTCATAGGTCCACACTCAACCACTGAGCCACACTAGCCGGGCTAGAACTTGGTTTTTATTTCTAAAGTTCACCAGAGAAGAGGGTAAAATCTGTAACAGTGGTGGGCCTTTTCTTTATTCCTGAGGTGTAAAAGAGTCTGTCATGTGATATCACAATTGCAATACCTCCAGTTCATTTATTTTCTTTTTAAAATTTAATTAATTAATTTATTTTAAATATATTTTTTATTGTTGACAGTAACACCTCCAGTTTAAATGGGGGATCACTCTTTTGATCATACTTTGTTACATAATTGGTTATATTATAAAATTATCTTGTTTAGCTGGCTGTTTCACTTCTCTCAATAACAGTGCTTGACCTCACATCTGTGCTGAGTGGCAGGAAGGGATCATTACAACAGTCTCACAATGAGGTCCAGAGAGACTGAGTGGCTGCCTCATGATTACACAGTGGCCCAGGGAAGCAGCGCAGATGAGAACAGAGGACGCTTCTGATCGAAAGTCACTGACCCATGGACATGGTCCGTCAGGGCCACCCACCTTAAAAAGAAAGTTAATTTAGAAGTTTTAAAACCATAGGAAACATTAAACTCAACTACCTAAGTGAAAAACAGCGAGGATAAAACTATGCCACAAATCCAGAGGTATAGGCAGCAGAAATGGTGGAAGGCGAAGAATGACAGAAACGGGAAGACACAAGAAGACACACACACACCATGGCCATCTCTCAAAGAACCACAGTATATTGCCACTCATCTACATAGGTACAGGAGCCAAGTCAACCTAATTTATGAGCACTCTCTTCAGAAGTTACTTTCCTAGAAGCAGGTTTCTCATTGTTATATGAGGGAGTTATAGGGGGAGGGGCAAACTAAACCCTAGATTTTGGACTTAAGATGTCAGTATGAACTCAAGGTCACACACACACACACACACACACACACACACACACACACCTATTTTGTAGCTCTGTCGGTTGAGAGGCCTCAGAGCAATGACACACGAATAGCAATGAGCATCCCTACAGATCTTGGTTTCTAATTACCACTCTCCACTAAAAGGAATGAGGGCTCCTCAGAGAAATGGCTGATTCTGGGGCTGGGGGAAAGCAAACACAAGAAGCGTCTGAGATGTCTGGTGCTTAAAGAATGGAGTGGACATGTAAAAAGGAAAGAACTCCTATTAAAATCGGGACAATTTGAGTAATAAACATCGACAGTAATGGCTTATAATCAGTTTAATAAAATGAAAATTCACAAGTGAACATGGATATGAATAAATGAACAAATATTTGGGGGAGAAGGGAAAGGTCTTCCTCACAAAACGTCAAGTGATACGGAATAATGAATTTAGGAAATAATCAATGCAACATTAAATCTAATGATGGTTTGATAAGGAACAGGATGTTTATAGTCTCAAAGGAATCTCCCCATAATTCACTCATTAATTTAGAGAAAAATAATGAATGTACAGTCGAGAAACCATACAAACACCACTTTAACAAGTGACCGAAGTCCACCTCACTTGAGACAGATGGACACCCCAACAGCTCTGCCAACACTATAAACCTGAACTCTAATCATCAGGAAACATCAACAAATCCAAACTGAGAAACAGTCTACAAAATAACTGCCTTGTACTCTTCAAAAATGTCAAGGTCAAGCCCTGGCCAGGTGGCTCAGTTAATTGGATCATAATCGTGTACATCAAAAGATTATAGGTCTGATCCCTGGTTGGGGTGCACAGGAGACAACCCATGTTTCTCTCTCTCTCTCTCCCTCTCTTCCTCTCTCTCTGAAATCAATGAACATATCCTTGGGTGAGGATTAAAAAAAAAATTCAAGTTCAAGAAAAAAGGCTGATGAACTGCTCTGGATTAAAGAAAGAGACTCAACAGCTAAATACAATATATGATCCTGGACTGCAGAAATTAACTAGACAATATATTACTTTAACAATTTACAAAATTTGAATATGTACTGTGGATTAAATAATACTATTGTATCAATGTTAATCCCCTGATTCTGATAACTGCACGTTGGTTATCCTATCTAATAATAGACAAACAGGGTAATTGACCATACCTTCGCTACACCTCCCATTGGCTAATCAGCGTGATATGCAAATTAACCGCCAACAAAGATGGCAGTTAATTTGCATACATAGGCTCCAAGCGGCAGAGCGAAGACAGAAGGCGGTTCCGGCCGGGGCATGAAGACGGAGGACGGAAGGCGGCTCCGGCCAGAGCGAAGGCCTGGGTCCCGGATGCCGGAGGAAAACTGGTGCCCTCAGCCAGGAGAAGGGAAGGCCTATTGCACGAATCTCTTCGTGCAACAGGCCTCCAGTACAGTGGGGCCTTGACTTACGAGTGTCCCGACTAATGAGTTTTTCGAGATACAAGCTGTCTCTCGGCCGATTTTTTGCTTTGAGTTGCTTGAGTTGCGAGCTAAAATTCGGGTTACGAGCCAGCTTCAGATACCCCACCACTAGTTGGCGCAGCGAACATCACAGTGAATGCCACAACATCAGCCCAGTATCACGTGTCTCACTCGTTCACTTTTTGATTTGACATACGAGTAATTTGAGTTACAAGCTCCGTCACGGAACGAATTAAACTCGTAAGTCAAGGCCCCACTGTGTAAGATAATGTCTTTATTCTTAGAAAATATACAATGAAGTATCTATAATAAAAGTGTAATATGCTAATATTAGACCGGACATCCCTCTGGACAACCTTCCAGATGAAGCCAGGATTGGGAGGGAAGCCCGGGTCCCGGGTGCCAGAGGGAAGCTGGTGCCAGCAGCCGGGGGAAGGAAGGCCTACTCTTGCAGGAATTTCATGCATCGGGCCTCTAGTGTAGGAGTAAATGGAGATCATGTCTCCAACTTATTCTCAAATGGTTCAAAAAATACTACACACACACATACATACACATACACACAGAATAAGAAAATAAGGAAAAATGTGAACAATGGTGAATATGGGTAAAGGGTACAAAGGAGTTGCTTGTATTATTTTCAGAACTTTTCTCTAAGTGTAGAATCATATCAAAATCAAGTTACCAAACTATTTAACCCTTTAAAAGTAAAATATAAAGGTAGTAATTATTAGTATACGTTATAAAAAAGGTTTCCTTCCATTTTCCACCTAGTGGTGGATGCCTTTTACTGTTTGTAAATTATGTCTTTAAAAAAAGCCTAACTGAAAGTATAGTTGTTTTTTTTAAAATATATTTTTATTGATTTCAGAGAAGAAGGGAGAGGGAGAGAGAGAAACATCAATGATTAGAGAGAATCATCAATTGGTTGCCTCCTGTACCCTCCTAATGGGGATCAAGCCCACAACATGGTCCTGACTGGGAATTGAACCCTGACCTCCTGGTTCATAGGTCAACACTCAACTACTGAGCCATACCAACCAGGCTGTATATAGTTTTTAAGATGTATAGGTCAATAAAAATATTACATTGCTTTATTACACTAGAAA
This sequence comes from Myotis brandtii, assembly GCF_000412655.1. NCBI lineage: Eukaryota > Metazoa > Chordata > Mammalia > Chiroptera > Vespertilionidae > Myotis > Myotis brandtii. Next base: position 911,066 of record NW_005371012.1, on the reverse strand, counting down.
GGATTTAGCAAAACTCATTAGTATCACTGACCTGAGGCTCAGGTTGACAATTATGTTTGATTAATGAACACAGGAATTATTACTTTTACTTTTTAACGAATATGGCTGATTTCAAATCAGATCAACTTGTTCTTATCAAATTTTTTATTCTTATCAATTTAAACACAATGAAACGGACTCTGATCAATTTCAACTGGTTTAATCAGGTTTGTGTCAAATCAGGTTTAAACTGGATCAAACCATTTTGAATGAACCTTCCCAGTTTAAAACAGCTTTCACCCAACATAGCAGAGTCTGGGTTCTGGAATCAGTAAAAATCCCTCCTGGATCACTTCTTAGCTGTTTGTCCTTGAGCCGAGTTTATTTAACCTTTCAAAATCTATCTCTTCATCTATAAAATGAATAGTACTTTTCTCATAGGATTGTTGTAAAAAATATGCAATGTGATGTATGTAAAGCCATAGAACAGTAACACAGAGTATGTACCCAATAAATACTAATTATTATTATATATTTATTTGAAGTCATCAAATTAAGTTCTGCCTGCCTCAAACTGGCTAGACCAGGAATAAAGATGACATGACTGACAGTTGAGAATGAGCTCCTTTTTCTAGTCCCTATTAAAGTCTTCCTATTAAAGACTCATTCCCTGCCCACTCTTGAATTCCTCCTAGAATTCTTGACACTACCTTCCCCCACTACCTTCTGACTGAACTGGTGGTGAGGATGGAACAATTGAAGCTAATGATACCGCATGCAAATGTCCCGTCACTTTCCTGCTTCCTACCAGCCAGAGCTCCTTGAGGAGCCTCGAATTCCCCATTCTGCTTCTTCAGGGTCCTCTTCTCCTTCCCCCTTCCTGGCCTCGCAGTGAGACGGGGTGCTCAGTGTACATCTCTTGACTTAGAAAGCTAAGGTGGAGTGCCAGAGGGGAGAAGCCACGTGACTTTACTCATGTGTATCTTAACAGAGTGAAAACAATTGACATTAATACTTATTTTTGAAGACACACAGAGTTTTCTAACAATTTTTAGGCTTTTTATTACCAGGAACTCATTTGAGACATCCATTTTCTCCCTCAGCTTTTGCTAATTTAGACTCTAAGAGCCAAATGGAGCCCAAAGATTATGTGTGCCCTTCTGTTCTGGAACAATCCCCTACTTACCGTTAAAACCATGCACTCTATTCAGACTCAAATAGCAACAACTTTTTAAATGCTTGTGTTAGCACATGTATTTGATCTTCAAAGCCTGTAAGGTAGGAATTACTTATTCTCCCTTTACAGATGAAAGCTTACAGAACTCCCCCCTTCCCTCCCCCACCCCCCTATTCCCATGGTTGCACGGCAATAAATGGTGGAGTAGGAACTCAGACCCAGGTCCTCCGATTCCAAATCCTGTGTTCTTCCTGCTGCATAACGCTGCCTCAACCCCTTATTCCCGTCCGCTATGACTTATCACTGATTCTCACACTTGTTCCACATGGGGGCTGTTCAGTGGACATGAGAACTTCTGCCCTGCCCCTGCCCAGGTCGGTTTACCCGAAATCATCCTTTGGTGTCCGAGGGGAAGTGGTGCTTGCAACACACTTAAAGAAAAAAGTGGTGATAGCTTCCAGATGAGCTTGTTATCCTAAATTTAACATTCCTTTTGGTACTTAGAATTTCCACTTTCTCCCTTCCACCCATTTGCATTTATGTAATTAGAAAGCATGCAACAGGAAACCGTTCGTGTCTCAGAACTACTCAGGAGGAAGGCTGTTCCAGCGCCATGGAGTCCATCCTTGTGGAACTGCTTTGCAGAGTTTATTTGGACAGGTTCAAAAATAGTCCTGCAACAATACAATCAGATTGCACCACAACAAGTAAAATGTAATTATGGCTTGGTTACATAAAAAAATGTAAGCAGTGAGGTTTCGAAAAACTTAAAGCAAACTACATAGGTTTTCTCCTCCATGCCCAATCTCTGCATTTCCTGCAAGCAGGATTTCAAGGCTGCATCCTTAGATCTTTTGAAATGGATGAGAGAGGATGACACTCACGAAAGGAGACAACTCGACTGAGTGTGTTCTGAGGCCATTTCTCATAACAAAGGCATAATTCTGCATAAGGCAAACGCAGCCCGATAAAGGTTCCCCAGTGGGTACTGGGAATGCCAAAACCATTCACCTAAATGAATTCAAAATACATATTGTTCTGGGCCAAATTACAGTGTCAAGCTCAGACTATATGTATTTATGTATGTTGGCAGAACAGGCCTCTTTTGGGGCGCCAGTTTTATCCTAGTATTCTGTGCCCAGTTGGGTTCCCATCTCTCTCTCTCCCCTTAAACCCATGAATTTCCTTGTATTTGGTTTCAGAAGGGCAGACAAGAAGCAAAGTCAAAGTTTCACAACCTCACAAGGGAACAGGGCCCCAGAGGACTTGAATTCCTAGTGAAACTTAGAACAGAACGTATGCCTTTGCCAACAAGCTGGAACTCTCTGAGGTTGACTTGAGATGGGGGCAGGGAGTGGGGACAAGATCGAGCATTGTGCTTTGGGCCAGTCTCTGCTAAGAGCTACAAGACAGGAATACAAAGTAGTCTGAATTAAAGCAAACAGCCAATGCTTCCTTTGGCTGGCCTCTGCCCAGAACTATTCCCTCATAGAGCTCATCAGTTTATCAAAACATTTAAGTGGTATTTCAAAGATGCTGGGCAGAGAGATTCATCCAAATAAATGCCTAAAACCTAATAACTAATGACAGAGAAGTCTGATTCCAGTAACCGTTTCCACTCAAGTCTTCTGACATGTCTAGAGAATTAGTGGGAATATTGTTTTCTGGTGTTGACTTATGGGGGCAGGGTTAGGGGAGGAGGACCTCTTATTCTTTTCCCTGCCTAAATAAAAATCAAAAAATTGGGACGAAATATTAACTTGTAAAGCAAATATGGAGAAGACAAGTGTAAGGGATGAAACAGGCTGCTGGGTTTTTTTCTTTTAAGAGTTTGTCTGTCTGTCCTTCCATCAAACTCTAAGCTCTGTGAAGGCAGGGGAGTGTGTCTTGTCTTTCCATCCACCTATATCTGCTGTCTACAACAGTGCCAAACTCACAGTTGCTCAGTCAACATTTACAGGACAAAAGAACAGGGGGGACCATCTCTGCCCATCTTAATCCTATGTAATAAAGAGCTAATATGCTAATTAGACCGAAAAGCCCAAAGACCTTCCAGACAAAGACGGGAATGCGAGGGCCGGCCAAGGCAGTCGGGGCTGTGAGGACTAAGCCCCTTGCACGAATTTCATGTACCGGGCTCTAGTTTTATTATAAAAAGAAACAAGATATGAAAGACTGAGTTTTGGGGTTCTGCATATTTTCAGAAGAAATTGCTACGACTTGTGTCCAGCCTTCCTGTTTCAAGTGAAACCAAAGGAATAAACTCACAGGGGGGCATTAGAAGTGGCCCTTTTGTCTTCAAATTTCAGTTGCCACATGAAAACAAATATCAAGCCCCAACGTGCCCTTCCAGCCAGGTGGGTATGCCATGCACTCTCCCAAACCTCAGGACAAAGCCCCCAGTGCTGCAGGCTGCACCGTCAAGCTCCGTGAAGCTGCGGGAAACTGTGCCATCACACTGCGAGCCTTCAGCACAGCAGGCTGCACACCCTGCGGATGCAGCCTCAGTGAGTAGGCTCAGCTGAAACGTGCCCTGCTGGGCCCACTGGTGAGAAGAACACACAGATGGTAAAGAGCTGCTATCAAGAGGTGAGGCTTCTCAAGACATTCGTCATCCTCACCAGACAACGAACGCAGCAGCAACCTCCAACCTCCGATTTACGAGGGGGAAGCAGTTCTGAAAACTACACATTAGGAATGCACCACGGCTGTGGTTTCAGGAAGGTTCTCAGAGAGCTTGGGACCAGGCGGGCACAGCTGTTGGCAGTTCAGGTATAATCTTCTTCATGCTCAGATACAAAGGCAAAGAAATGCAGGCAATGCACTAAGCTGCCTATTTTTGTTTAATTTATTTCTTTTAAGACCACCTCCTTGCAATTTCCAGAGAGAAAATACAAAACAAGAAACAGACTTGGTTTCAAATACATAAACAGTGTGCTGGAGTTTAAAGCACTGCTGATAACATTGTTACAGAAGAATGTCAGCTTACTCCAGGGCACTTCAGTATTCCTGAGGAATAAACATGATTTCTGTTCTCCTCCCACTGAGATGTTCTCAGGTGTAAGTCACTGCTTCTGCTCCTGTAAAGTAAGGACACTCAGGTTATAAGTGTACAGATGGCATTGTGACAACTCCCTCTAACTTGCTGCTCCAGGACCAATGGGCCTTAAAGCTTACCACCCAGTTTACTTTAAAACTGTCTCAAGCTCTGGCCGGGTAGCTCAGTTGGTTAGAGCATAGTCCCAATTTGCCAAGGTTGCGTGTTTGATCCCTGGTCAGGGCACATACAAGAATCAACCAATGAATGCATAAACAAGTGGAACAACAAATCTCTCTCTCTCTGTCTCTCTCTCTCTCTCTCTCTCTCTCTCTCAGCAACCACCACCACCACAAAACAACACCAACCAACCAACCAAAAAAAAAAAGTCTCACAAGGGGACTGTATACATCCTGCCCATGTTCTGAAGAAAGGCTCCCCAAACTTTAAGGAAGGAGAAAGGGAAAGGAGCAGAATAGGGCTAAACAATTGGTACCTGAATAAGTATATTCCTAAATCCATCAAAGGGATAGATGACAGGTGAGTGGAAAAAACATGAGTCCAGAATCAAACAGCCTACTAATGATGGGATCTTTGGCAAGTTTCTTAACCTCAGTAAAATTCAGATTTCTCATCTTCTGAATGAGGATAATAACATCTCGCTCACAAATCTATTGGGGGCAGGGAGGTCTAGAGAAAGAACACAAAGCACCTAGGATGACCCACAGGGCATAACTGGCACTCAAGAAGCAATTACCATAATATGACCACATCTGAAAAGCCCCAACTTGGGACTTTGCTCCTTTTTAGAGAATGGAGGATGACAACATCGAGGCACAGACTCAAGTTCAGATAAAGTTACAAGGCCATTTTGGAGCAGTACACACAAGGCTGTAAAAAATGTAACAATATTTTCCACAGTAACTTCCATCCATTAAATATATAATATGCATATAATCACCCCTGAGCCATTATCCATGGCAACTCAGTTTGGAACATTTCAAACAATTAAAAAACCTGAAGCTCCTCTCCTGTTCCTTTCGGTTCTCCCCCAAATTCAGCTGTGGTGCCAATAAAGTGAAGAGCTGGGGAGAAGTGGAAATTGCCTGTCGTCAGCTGTGCGCCACACAGCTGCACCTCTTCTTGTGCTGTCCCTCTGATTACCTCACCCTGGCTCTGGCGCAGAGATGGTTCATTAATATGGAGAGTGGCGAAAGGCCTGCTACTTCCTAACTGGCCAGCTCTCCCTGCTCCCAATTCTCTCTCCAAACACACATAGGATGGTCGGTAGGCAGCTGACACTGTGGGCAGGTTCTATAGAGAAAGGCTACCAAGCTATGGTGGGGTGCTATCCTTTGAGATTTGGTGACAGCTTTTGAGCAGAATTGGGACATTCATTTGTACCACATTTCTGCTCTACTTGTTATTATGATGGAACAATGGACAAGTCAATCACCCTTCCTTGGTTGCCCTCAACTACAATAACAAACATATCTACTTATATAATACCTCACAGCTTAAAACCATATTCACATTTAATTCTCACAACAATCCTATAGGTAGAAAGCATTACCCTCATTTTACAGATAGAAAAGAGAATCTCAGAAATGAGTAACTCAAAACCACATAGGAAGCAAGTGACAGACCAGGACTCACATGCAGGTCTCCTGGTTTTGTGCTCTTTCCACTAGCCTCCTGAGGCTGCCCAGATCACAGTGATTCTAGCTCACGGGTAACCAAGAAAGCAGATGATTCTACATATAAAGGGAATGTGAAGTTCCTCATTGAAGTTTGTACTGCTATAAAGGTTATGCCTTAGTAAGCCTGAGGCAATTAACACATCTAATAGAATCCACCATTTACTTCATTCATTTTACATTTATTTGAGTGCCTACTTTGTTCCAGGCCCTGGGGATACAAAAATAAATACACCCCTGTCCTTGAGCTCACAGCTTCCCATGATCCTTTCACTTACACCCCATGGTACCAGCCCTATAAAGTACGGCATGAGAAAGAAACACTGCTACAGACAGTCTTCAGGGAATGTGCCAGCTTCTTCCCTCTTGAGGCACGTGCTATATTTTTCATCTTGTCTGCATCGTTAAAGATCCATCTGTAGGCAAGGACTTTGGCAGAATTATGTGGGACATACAGTCAAGAACCTGCCTTATTCAATAAAAAAGCAGAATAATGACTGAGGCCCAGAAGTCTGCAAGTTTAGTTTGAGTATGTGTGAGATGTTTACAGGGCACTCTGAAATCTTGAACAAAAGTGCTACTTATAGATATTTAACACAAATCTACTTTACTACGATGATACACTTTCAGGCAGGTTTGTCAGTTCCAGTCAGCTAACATATGAGCAGAGATCTGAATGCACATATGCATCTCCAGGTAGAGGGGAGGGGAGAGACTTTAGGAACCAAAGCAGTGTCAACATCACGAAAAGCCAAAGAGCAATTGGGATCTCAGTGGTACCATGTGACACGCACAGCTTATTCATTATATATACTATAAAAAATTCTTCAGCGACTGAGGAGCAAGCTTTTTCTTTGGGAAGAAAGAGAAATATCATATCGGTACATACTTTGACATATTTTCCATGTAGAAGATACGGAGCCTGGAAATCATGCTGACAGTTGGAGTAGGCCATTCCCAATCCCATGCCGGAACCAAAGGCTAGTGGCCACATTCTTCCTAGTGAGCAGAAAAGGGAAAATCCCAACAGGGGACCATTAGGAGCAGATACAGCTTTTTTTCTGGCTCAAATCCATCTACTGAGGGTTCAGTAAATAGTCAGCATGCACCACACAGATGACACTATGCCACATTTTGTCAATGTTTCATCAACAGTCAATAAAAGGAAGAGGGAGGCTATTGGTAAACTTATTCATTTACCAAGTACTTATTAAGTACTTATGCTGCCAGGTTTGAGGTATTAATAATGGTAGATGTGCATGGTATATAATGGTACACTATAAAAAGAGTAGACATACTTGAACCTTTTAACTTCTCTTTATCAGTTCTAATCATTTGCTCACTTAAATCATTTTTTTAACCTTAACAGAAATATTTCAGTATGGTGCTTGAATTTTTAAAATATCTAAGATTTTAACCAATATTTATATATTTTTATTATAGTAAGTCATAAGGTTTACTTAAGCCAATACTGTAAATGATTATTTCGTATTAGCAATATGTGTTACTTATGATTCTCTAGTTATGGATTCCCACTGTTCTTCATGGAAAAAGGTCAACAGCCAAACTTCAGCTCCTCTACAGAAAGAAAGGGATATAGCCTATTCTTTGCTTAGAATAATTTCTGGCCTACTTGTTTTTATCACTAGCAGAACTCTCATTTTCAAGTTACTTTCCAAAAAAAAATTATAATTAGAAATATTTGAGCATGTAGATTTGGCCAAATGACTCACTGGCATAAAGCACATTTTAAAATGATATCATATTTTAGATATCAAGCACCCTGACTCAATGCCCAAGGGGAATGCTGAAGATGCTCAACCCATTTTGACCTCTTTTGAGTCCACATTCTTTGTCTAGCTACCTAACCCCATAAATGGCTGGGTTGGCAGTCGTGCAGATGTGCCTTCCAGAAGTGTTCCTGCTACTGTATGTACACTAGGACATTATGCTAGAAAGATAGCCATACTTACTTTTATTTATTTTTTTAAAATATATTTTATTGATTTTTTACAGAGAGGAAGGGAGAAGGATAGAAAGCTAGAAACATCGATGAGAGAGAAACATCAATCAGCTGCCTCCTGCACACCTCCTACTGAGGATATGCCCGCAACCAAGGTACATGCCCTTAACCGGAATCAAACCTGGGACCCTTCAGTCCACAGGCCGACACTCTATCCACTGAGCCAAACCAGTTAGGGCAGTCATACTTACTTTTAAAGAAGGTAAGTGAGAAAACAAGTCCTAATCCAAAACCAGTACCTGTGAAGAGGAGGGAAAACATATTATATCTCATTAGTAGTAACCTGACAAAAATAAAATGAACATTTCATAAATGTGAACATCTATAATGATTTTTTTTTCATAATTTGGTATACAGTTGATTTTTTCACTTCTAACCTTCCTTCTTGTTATCAGAGGCTTTTTAGATGCCCTTTGTCCCCTGCCCACAACAGGGGCTAAAAACGTTATTCTCTATTCTGTCTAACAAGTCTTGGGCGGTGAGAACAAGCCGAGAAACTGTTCTTGAGGAGAGCTCTGCACTGCTTGGGAATGCCTTCTTACCCTCTTCTGCAGGGCGCCACAGCCAGAACATCAGAAATAATGATGTCAACTGGAAGCTCCTATCATTTCAACAGTTTGAGTGAAGATGGAAAGGAGTGATCCAGAATAATTCCTAAAGGTTGTCACAAGTCAGAGTGTCCACAAGTGGAGCTTAATCCCCTCCCCTCATTTTACTCATAGGGCATTTTTAACCACTATTTTCCAAAATAAAAGAATACACACAAAAGTCTATCTTAATGTTTGGTAGAAAAAATTTATAAATATCTAATTTTAAATTAAACTTCACAGGCATCTAAGCTTGAAAAAAGGACCAAATCCTAATTTTTACCAGTATTTCTCAAACATTGGTCATTCTAGTGCTACTGTCACAATTTCTGCTAAATCCACACATCACCTGTATAACTATTTACTTAATAGTTTTCTTTTGAAAAATTATCAATGCATGTATTTAATTAAATAATTTTAGCCTCAACTTAAGTAATAATATTAGTATAATCATAGATTTGAGTGCTAGCTATATTTTTTCCACAAAGTGTGTTAAAATGAATATAGAACTGTTAAAATAAAAATATCTGTCTGTGGTACCACTTTAGGAAAAAAAAATCACCTCACATACTACTGTAGTGATACATGTCCCAAACTTTGAGATAAACTTATTTTCCCATTATCAAAAAATTTATATATGCCAAGGAAGAGAACCAAAATCTGATTTTTTTCCCCTTCAGATTTGACAGCTGTCTTTGCACCTTTCATAGCATACTGATGCTCTTTACTAACTGTCTGTTCCATGATCCAACAGAGCACCTGACTACCATCTTTACAATTAACCATTTGTACGCCATAAGCATCTACAGACGCAAGCGGCAGACCTTTTTAAATTAAATTCAAAATATCGTGGCAGTTAACTGATTAAGCACCACATAAAAGTCCCAGTTCTCATTTGCCTGAATGGTTTTCAAATCTGTGCTACTGACATTCCAAGAGCTTCCTCTCTAGCTAACCATGATTTTAGGCTATCACAACGTGAACATTCAAGTACTCCTCAGTCTACCAATCTGACCCTTTCTGCTCCAAACACAGAGAACTTCATCAGAGCAAACAGGCTAACCCACATCTTTTTTTGAAATATGTTTTTATTGATTTCAGAGAGAGGAGAGGAAAGGAAAGGGAGAGAGAGAGAAAGAGAGAAACATCAGTGATGAGAGAGAATCATCGATCGGCCGCCTCCAAGGATTGAGCTTGCAACCAGGGCATGTACCTTAACCGGGAACCAAACAGTGACCTCCTGGTTCATGGGTTGATGCTCAAAACCACTGAACCACAATGGCCAGCCCACACCTTTTTGTGTGTGTGTGTGTTTTTTAATCCACCTATGCAACAATCCAGTTGATGTTGGCTTGAAGAAAGTATTTATACTATTACCCGGAATGATTTCTGATAATTCTCCCCTATCATATATATGTGGCCATGATGTATGTTTCTTTCCTCTGACTAATCCTACACAAACATGAATTTTAATAAAAAAAATTTATTACTTTGCCCTGTCCAATAGACCCTGCATTAGGTAATGATTTGGTGCCCAACTTTACTATGCAATATTTAAAAATCACTCATGTCATCCCAATTTCCATGTAATTTTAAAAAATGGTAGAAAACTAGTCAGTTTATAGACCACAATGATTAACATACTCAAGATCGACATAATGAGAAAGAAAAGGAACTAACATTTCAGTATTTCCCCTAAATACCCAACATTTTCTTCCTTTCAAAAAATTATTAAACCAAACAACCTGATATGGTCTTATGCCCCATTTTCCAGACACAGAAAATAACTTGCTCAAGGACACTGTTTAGCTAGTGGTAGAGCAGTGAATTGGGCCCAAGTCTGCCAGACTCCAAAGCCACTATATCCACTGTATGTCCTGACATTGGATTCCCCTACAATATTAACCCCTAAATAATCACTATCTCCCAAGGGAAACTGGAGTATCAAGATTTCTACTGCCAGTGCAGTAAGATACAGCCAAAAACCAATTGTGCTTCCTATGCAACAGGCCAGAACACTAGGCAACCAGGTAACAAGTCTACACAAGGCCAAATGGGCTTGTTCAGATTCATTCCCAGACTAATCCGACCGCACATGTCACAGACACAAATCTACCTGGTAGGCATGAGTCAAGAACTTCAGAGAAATGGGAGCTATCTCGATTGATACTCCTTGGCGAGAATCTGCTGTTGCTTGATTTATAAAATGGCACAGGGCTCAATTTCAAAACGACTTGCCTCACCCCCTTGCAGCTGGAAGATGAGTAAGACAGTAAATTGGTACTAGAAAATGAGGTAAAGGATTTGGACTGGCTTACAGATTTCAAACCAGGCAATGGGATGGGGAGGGAGGCCAGTAAAAACATAATGGCTTACAATCAGAGCTTTTGGTCTTCTCCATCTGGAAGGCAATTTTTTGGCAAACAAATCAAAAGCCCAAAAGGAAAATATTTCAGCATTTTTCTTGTCCCTCTGACTCCATCCCTGTCTCTCCTATTTTCCCCCCAAGGAAAAAAAGCTCTCTGATGCTCAATTTTCCTAGCAGTAGACCAAGAAAGATGCTAAGCCCACTCCTAACATATCGCTCAACCACAAAGATGAGAAATGCTTCAACATCAATCAATATAGAGTAGAAAATCTTTAATCTCTAGACTTCATCTAAGTTCAGGTATATGCCCAACCACCTAGTTTTGTAAGTATAGTATAAGGTCAAAATCACAGTTCAGACTAGCCAAAGACAGGCCGTCCTCTACGATCTGTTAAATTGAGCTGCTACATCTTCAATTCTTAAGAGTGAATCTCCCCCCTCCATTTCTATATTTTTAAGACACAAAATAACAAGACTATCCTCTTCAGAAAAAAAATACAAAAAATGATTTTTAAATGCCAGTGTTTTACTTAAAGTTAACTATCTCAGTTATTTAAGAGACAAACAATGGTGGAACTGATGAGTTTTACAGGTTCAAGTTCTCACATGCTCGATTTTCTTTTAAAAGGCAACATGTTGCTTCAAAGAAAGTCCCACCTGATCAGGGGACACCAACTCTGCAGCTGTTTCCACTAAAGATTGGCACCTCTACACCAGGTTTAAACTTCATTAACAATAAAACATGAAAGGTTTGTCTTACAATAAAAACAAACCAACATGGAAAAGAGAAGAGTTTTCTCTGCCTTTGGCCACTTTTTTTCTGTTGTTGCATGACAAGCTCCCTTACGGGAAAAAAGCCAAAGGAAAAAGTACAAAGCATTTTTCACCTTCCCTGGAAGCAAATATTTAACTATGAACACAGTTTATATAACTCTGCCTCCCCCCACACAAGCCTGTTCTTTTGGTCCATGCTGTCTGGAATGACAAATAACCCTAAAGTAAAGAAATGCCTGATTACAGGTACACATCTTCCTCATGGCACAGCCCAATTAAGAGGAGAAGATGGAGGGGGGCGGGGGCAAGAAAAAAAAAAACACCCCACAACAGAGGAGCCTTATGGAATTGACATTAGGCAAAGAGCCCATGCTCTGAAACCATTTCTTTTGGAGAGGAAAAAGAATTGGCACAAATTCTTTCGAAAAGAAATTACTCCAAATCAATCTAACCCAGCACTTTAATGCATGCTTAGTGCCCAAAAGGACATCATAAAACTGGCTAGTAGATAAACACATTTTTAGGAAGAAGCAACTCCCTAACAGTTCATCTGATACTATTTTAATAACAAAACAACAGAGAACTCACTCCCACTAACTACATATAAAACATTGCCTTATCTTATGCCCAAGTGAATTCTGTAATAAATTAAAAAGAACAACTAACAGAGGTATGCCAAGTGTACACGTTAAGCCACATTCTGTGTAAGAAAGAAGGGGAAATACACGCTGATGGCTATTACTGTGACATATGGATAGTTTCCAGTTAGTCAATGAAACTTTATTTAGAAAAATCTTTGCCCTCACCATGCCACATGTCATAAAGCTTTACTTCACCGCAAATAAGTAGGAAGCAGACATAATCAGCAAGAATTAACAAGCAGTCTACATAACCCGACTGCAGTCTTGGGGTAGAAATGTACTCTGGATGTTAGTCCCTCAACAAAACAAGCCAGAGCAACACATGCTCCTGCCCAATCCACTTTGTAAAAGTTGCCAATTGCCAATGGACTTTCGATTAAGGTGGGATAACTCATTGTTTGAAGAGGCGCAGAAAAAACAAATCCTCAAAAATCCTCTTAGAAAACATGTCTCTAAAATTTCAGAGGGAGGAAAAAAGTCCACAAACCTACCTCATTTGTCTATTTAGTATATGTTGTTTATATGATAATTAAGATCTCACTCCAGCTCACATTTAACACTTCAAACCAAGCTCCTAAATTCTAATATATAGTTATCAATGCTAAATTTGATCTGTAGCTATAAATTAATTAAAATAGCAAAGCAACTCCATTTTAATTTGTACAATATCATTTATCAAGATGTATGAGCAGAAACTTTGCCATAGGCAACTGGCAGTTTATAAATATGAGAAGCTACAGGGATTACAAGCAAGTTTTTAAGATGCTAGTAGCCATGAGCCAAACAACTTTATTCTTAAATGTCTGAAAGAAAAGATACAGCTTCCAGAAAATGCAGGGCTCGCTCTCCTGCTGAGTGGAATGGCAGGAACACGGATGTTGTAGTGAGACAGGCTAAGTTCAAACCACTGCTGACTCCTGACCTACTGGCTCTCTGACCTCCGGTCAATGACTTAACCCCGCACAACCTCAATGTGTTCATCTGTAGAGTGAAGACAATCTTCCAGGGCTGCTGTATAAGGAAAATGTAAGGTATATAGCAGTGTCTGATAGAATTTAGTAAGTGGTAGTAAATTCTGCCACCGCTTTAATAAAACTCAAAAGATATCAAAAGTGTAATGTAGGGGACTCTTCCCCCTCCCTACATGGGAGTCAGTTCTGTGGGACCCTTCCCCCCCTCCCTATGTGGGAGTCCATTTTGTGGGACTCTTTCCCTCTCCCTATGTGGGAGTCTGTACTTGTTCTTCAATAAATTTCCACCTTTGCTATAAAAAAAAAAAAAGTGTAATGTAAAATAGCCCGTCCAATGTAGCTCAGTGGTTGAGCATGGATCTATGAATCAGGAATTTGCGGTTTGATTCCTGGTCAGGGCATATGCCCAGGTTGCCAGCACATTCCTCAGTAGGGGGCATGCAGTAGGCAGCCGATCAATGATTCTCTCTCATCATTGATGTTCCTCTCTCTCCCTCTCCCATCCTCTGAAATCAATAAAAATATATATATTTTTGAAGGTGTAATATAATAGTTAACCCTCTATGAAAATACCAGTCACTGACTCATTCAGGATCACACAGTGGGTGAGCCACAGCTGAAAGTTAGAGCCTTTCCCCCTTCTCTTTGCACAGTTGACTATATTTCATTGGCATTAGCAATTGTTTCTAGGAATACATCAGATTTTGATATATATTTTAAATAGGGGATACCTTTAGACTCACTGTTGAACTAGAACACTTTGCTCTAAAATATTATAAAGATTTTCCTAGAGCTATCTGTGTTTAATAAAGCTATATTTATGCTTTGAACATGGATTACTATCAAATTGACCTATTTATAATAGGCATGTTTTCCTGTTCAATCACGTTTCTATCAACACTATTACAACCATCAAATGCACTTGTTATGACAGAACAAACATGAATGTGCTGTTATAGAAAAGTACCCTAGGGACTGAATTTAGTGAGAACTACATTTCCAAGAAACATTCCTGATTTATGAAAGATGCTCAGGGCCCAATTTATGAGGGGGAAAAAAGTTTTCAGTCAGTTCCAAGCTGTGTTACTTAATCCTTTGAGGCAAAGACAGATTGTCCCAGGTGTCCATGTGTAAATGCCAAGTCATGTGAATTAACCAAGAAAGAGTGCCAGACCAAAGACCCAGAGATGGTAAAATAGGTCTGTGTTAATCAGCTTCTCAAAAGTCAACATTGCTGCAGGGTATAGAGGAAATAGATTAGGAAAGTAGCTATTTAACAAGACCTTAACCTTCCTATGGCCATCCAGACTAGACCGAGGCTGGAACATCTATAGGAATTTCTAGGTGGACATCAACTGCCCACATTCTGACCAGAACAAGTAAACCAGTCAGCAGAAAGGAGTAAAGATAGGGAAGGTAAACGTGGAAGGCATTACTGGTAAGTTCTGCTTCAAGAAAAGCCAAATTCACAAAAGGGTCTTTTGTAATGGGTCTCTGGGCACCACATTTTTTTTTAATTCATTAATTTGAGAGAGAGGAAGGGCAGGGGTGGAGGAAGGCCCGAGAGAGAAACATCAATTTGTTGTTCCACTCATCCATACATTCACTGATTGATTCTTGTACATGCCCTGACCAGGGATCCAGCCCACAACCCTGGCACATTGGGAGGATGCTCTAAACAACCTTAACTAAAAAGCGTCCTTTTTAAATAAGTGCAAGAGCATATGATCCAACTTTCAGAATCCTGACAGCCACACAACTTCCCAAGAATGCACAAATCAAGAAACATGTTATACACGAAAAAAACTAGAATTAAGTTTCAATAAATAAAAGATGCATTACATTTATTTAGGGGGAGGCACTTTGGAGGTAATAACATTTACAGTGTCAGGCACTGTATTATGTTTCTATACATTATTTCATTTGATCCACAGAACCACCTTTTAGGTGTATCATGATCCGGTCTTACAGAAGAGAAAACAATGTAGAGGGGTTAAGTGACTTCCCCAAGTACACACATCTGTAAAAGTAGAATTCAAACGCAGGCTGTCTGCTTCCAAAGTCATGGCTCTTTCCTATACACAGGGATAAACCTCAAAGAGAGGTCAGTGGCCCTGTCTATTGTTACATGTGACAACAAAGTGTTTTTCTGGACTGTATCACTATGCATGGGTAATTTATGACTATGTTACTCTTTAGTTCCTCAAGAAAATAAAAGACACCACAGATATCTGACTTATCAGGAGTGGTAACAAAAATCTGAAATTACTCAGAGGCAATGAGAAAGTCAACAAATGAAGCCAGGAAATACTTCCCTGTGCACTGACTGGAGATCAAATGAATCCAAATGGGCTGAGGGCTGATAAATGACTCCAAACTGGTCAAAAGGGTATTTTTGCGATTCCCTTCCCTCCCAACACCTCTAGTCCCTCCTCATCAATATCAGTAACTAGATTCTCATCCTTGTGGAAATAAAGATAAGAATCAGGGACCCAATGTACCCTATGTACACCAACACTATAGCTATTATGTTGTTGCCTATTCCTGATTCAAATGAAAAATTCAACCAAGAAAAATTCAGTATTTTCTTTTCCTTACATTTAGTTGATCAACTTTTACTAGCATCTATTAAGTAGAAGGCACTGAGAATAGATTTGTTTCTTTACTCTTGGAGCACACCACTCCAGTATGTAGTATTTATTCTTTGAAAAGTGAGAAATGTTATATAGTGGTTATACTTCAGTTATAAAGTTATATGGGCTTGGGGGTAAGACAGGTTAAGCATGATTGAGAATACTGGTTAGTTACTTAGTAGTTGTGTGTCAGTCCTTGGGTAAATTATATAACTTTTCATATGGAAACTAAGACTACTAACATTAACAGTGCCTATCCCTTGACTGGGGACAGTGAGATGAAACAGCATAATGTGTGCAGAAAGCTTGGAAGAACAGTGCATTGCACGGAGTCCATGTCCTTGTCTTTTCCCACAAAAAGTCTTTCAAGAACAAATCAATCCCGGCCAGTGTGGCTCAGTGGTTGAGGGTCAACCCATGAACCAGTAGGTTACAGTTTAATTCCTAATCAGGGCACATGCCTAGGTTTCAGGCTTGATCCCCAATAGGGGGTGTGAAGGAGGCAGCCAATCAATGATTATCTCTCATTATTGATGTTTCTATCGCTCTCTTCCTCTCCTTTCCTCTCTCTAAAAGCAATAAAAATATTTTTTTAAAAAGAATAAATCAAATGTTAAGTATTTACTGAGCACTGAAGGGTAAAAGTACTGGGTTCAACATGGGTCAGAAATAAGTAAGACACAGTCTCTTCCTTGGGGAGCTTGTGATCGAGAAAGGATAACAAGTCATCATGTATCCATAAAAGTGAACAAAAGCAGGTCCTTGGTGTCCTGAGAAAAGGACAGTGTTCTCCTGAGATTTTTTTTTAATCTTCAAAAAACAGGTAGCATCTGAATTGTCTTCAAGGACAGACTTTTTGCCCTGGCCAGTTTTCTCAGTGGTTAGAGCATCGGGCCTGAACACCAAATGGTCTCTGTTTGATTCCGGTCAAGGGCACATACCTAGGTTGCAGGTTTGATCCCCAGTCCCAATCTGGGCCTGTGCATGAGGTAACCAATTGATGTGTCTCTCTCAGGTGGATGTTTCTGCGCCCCCCCCCCCCAATCCCTCCCTTCCATTCTCTCTAAAAAAAATCAATGGCCCTAGCTGGTTTGGCTCAGTAGATAGAGCATTGGCCTGCAAACTGAAGGGTCCCCGATTCGATTCCGGTCAAGGGAACATCCCCGGGTTGTGGGCTCAATCCCCAGTAGGGGGAGTGCAGGAGGCAGCCGATCAATGATTCTCTCTTATCATTGATGTTTCTATCTCTCTCTCCCTCTCCCTTCCTCTCTGAAATCAATAAAAATATATTTTTTAAAAAATCAATGAAAAAAAATATCCTCCAGTGAAGATTAAAAAAAAAAAAAGAAAAAGAATAGATTTTTTTAACAGCCAGAGTTTTGGGGGAATGGGCATACATTCTACCCGATGGCAGAAAAGCAGGGCTTGTGTAGGGAAAAGAGGGGAGGGAGGAGGTCAGAGGTTTAGCATGAGGCATGCCCTAGAGAGCAGGAGATAAGGCTGGAAAGGGGTGGGAGCCATTCTGAAGGCACCTGAAGCTGGGCCAAGGAGTCTACACAGCACTTAATTCAGCAGGCGGGGGGCTTCCCTGAAGAATTCTTAAAGAGGCTAACAAGATTGAGGCTATGCTTTAGGAGATTCATCTGACTAAGGTGTGTAGGATTACTTGGAAAGGAAGAGACATTTTGCTGGCAGAATTTGTAGCACTTAACACTGATTAAGTGTGTGTATGTGTATCTGGGGTTTTGGAGGGTGCAGTGGGGAAGGCTGTCAAAGAAAACGCTGAGAACTTCTACCTGGATAACTACAAAAACATAGATGTTATTTATAAGTCATCAACTTCTGCCTGATCCTTGTACAAGCCCTGACCAGGGATCCAGCCCACAACCCTGGCGCATTGGGAGGATGCTCCAAACAACTGAACTAAAAAGGGGATTAAATAGGGGATTCCTTTAGACTCACTGTTGAACTAAAACACTTTAGTTCAAGGGCGCTTGTCTGAATCTGAGGGAGGTAAAGTGGGGAGAGCCCAAGGGACGATGGGGGAGGGGACTGTGGACATGGGGACCCTTACCGATTCAGTTTAGCAGGCGATTTGCAGCGTCCTCCATGTGGACATGGTATTACACCTTTTAATACCAAATTTCCTTAATAAATCTAAAATATAACTTGACTTATAAAAGTGCAATGTGTACACTCTTTTCAGGAACACCATACAATATTAAATAAAGAGCATTCATTCACTAAGCACTGATGCTTCAGGATTAAATCACCCCATTTTGATCCTCACAATAAATGTATTTTATTGGCCCCATTTTATAAATCAAGAAACTGAGACACAGAAAGGTTAAGTAACTTGCCTCGGGTCACACAGCTGGGACTTGAACCAGGCAGCCTGACTCCAGAGGCCTGGTCCTTGGTTGCCATGCTACATTGCTGCTAGTATAGCCTCCTCACAGACATACAAATTATAATCATACTATTATAATCATCCATTTTGATTTACCAAAGGAAACTAAATACCTCCCAAAATTCATCCTGGCCAACACTACTAGTATCTGTAGGTATTTCCTTAATTATAAACTGAGTACCTACCCTGTGCTAGGCACTACACTGGGCCCTGGGGAATAATAAGTTCCTGCACTCATTGGTGCACTATCTAGTGTTGGGGCCAACTGATAATTAGAAACTCAAAGTACAAGATACGACGACAGAAATAGGATGTACTAGAAGCACTAAGCACAGTACCCAAACCATCCTGGAGGATTAGGGGAGAGGGAGAGATGGTGGCAGAGAAATGGACTACAAGGAGCTCAGATTCTCTTTTCCACCCATCCAAATGAAAAATATTACCCTGCATCATACTTTGATCCCTCCTCAACAGCCCTCCCTCTACCTTTCCATTTCCATGTTAGGCAGAAAAGAAACAGAGGGTGTTTAAGGTACCTTTGATCAGGGATAAGGAACTTCTGAGTAGGGTGATGACAATGATGACCGAGATAATGGATCCTTAGGTAAAGATATATGAAGTCATGGACCAGACAAATAGAGATAGAAAAGGGGGTCAAATATTTTTAAAAGATACCAATAGGTTTGCATTTAAGGTACAGTTGGTGCAAATAGTGAATATCCCAAATCGGCATTGCAAAGGTGCTGGAAGGACTTGCCTGAATTTGGGGGCTTTCATGAGCAAGCAGGTTTTTCTTTGTTATTCAAATCTGGTTCTAATAAAGTGCCTGAGACCATAGGTGAGATAGAACACAACACCCAGATGACTTTATATTACAGTAGCATTGTATAGTAGCATTTCTTAAAGGCAACACTATTCTACAAAGCCCCATAAATAAACCTCTCCAATTCACTGGACCTGCATACTTGAAGAAACCAAAAATTTAGTTTTCATAAAGTGAGTAAAGGAAAAAAGTCTTCTAAAATACAAGTTATGAGCGGAAATAAAACGAATCAAGTTGCACTGAAACAAGGAGAAAAAATAAGCTGTGATTTTTCAATGATCACAGCCAATCTTTTCTGGGAATATATAAGATTAATAGCATTTATTCTAATATCAAGATAATATATGACTGGAGCAGTTATATACTGTATTTTTGCTTCCAATCAAAGTGGGATATTTATGAGTTCAAGATTTGTCACATATAGGCCTATGCTGAAACGGTAAAAAAAAAATTTTTTTTAAACCCACAACTAATGGATTTCAATTTAGTCATCTGAAATGATGCCAAGAAACTAGCAGCTTTCTTAGAACTACCTTCTAGTAAAAAGTGAATTATGGTGCTTTAAATCAATTGCTTCAGTTAATCATTTAAAATCTATCAAATAGGAATTCTGAGTGATTTATATGTACAGGTTCTGACAAACAATCAGAAACATTTGTTCTAACTTGTAAACATTTGTCTAAGTTAACTAAGTCTACAAATCCATCAACAGTTATGTGAGGGTGTTACAATAATTATAAATTATCCTATGCATCCTAATGCAGGTTTAGGTTGGATAAGGAAAAACGAAGTAAAAACACAGGATTTCAATTCTTCCCATATACACTGCTAACTATTAATCAAATAGTCTTAAAATTCTACCAGAAGATACATCATTGAAGCAACCTGAAGAGTCTATGTAATCTTCAACAAGCCCCTTGGCCACACTGTGATCTACCTGTCCACCTGCCCTCTCTCCAAGACATATCTCGTACCACTTTTATTCATCCATATTTTCATATCCCACATTCTCATATTTTTTCTAATTTGTCCTTGTTTATCTTCTATTTCTTGTTCCTGTCATGCTATCTCTTTAAAGAGCATTTCAAATTCATTTTCTTCACTTCTTACTTTTAAAAATGACAAGTTAAATTGCTAACTGTTAACAGTTACCAATTCCAACAGACTTTCACTTTGTAATACAGTTTTCTTATCTTTTTTTAATACGCATGCATGTAACCACTCAAATTCTTCATCCAAGGATAAAGATATTCTTGGCAGATCCAAGGATAACCATATTCTGACTTCTAATAGCATAGAGTAGTTTTGCTTGTTTTTAAACTTACAGAAATGGAATCACACAGTGAGTACTTTGGCCCAATAGTGTTGTAAATAGTTGTATGTAGTTCATTGTATTATATAGTTGTAGTAGAGGCCCAGTACACGAATTCGTGCATGGGTGGGATCCCTCGGCCTGGCCAGAGATTGGAGCCATCCGGCCCAGTCCTGATCGGCCAATCAGGCCGATCGGGGCCGGCCGGGGGGGGGGGAGGGATCACAGGAGGTTGGCCAGCTGTGGGAGGTTGGCTATGGGAGCGCACTGATCACCAGGGGGCAGCTCCTGCGTTGAGCGTCTGCCCCCTGGTGGTTGGTGTGTCGTCATAGCGACTGGCCGGCTTAGCCTTTTATATATATAGATAGATTATAACTGCTGTGTAGTAGTCCACTACATTAATATACCACAATTTATCTATTCTGTTGATGGGCACTTGGGTAGCTTCTAGTTGATCTTATTATGAATAGTGTTCTAGGAACATTCTAGAAAGTCATTTGATGAAGAGATGTATGAATATCTCTGGGGTATATACCTAGGTGTGGAACAGCAATGTCATAGGGTGAACATATAGTTAAGCGTTAGTAGATACTGCCAGTTTTCCAAAGTGGTTACACCAATTCATACTTCCACGAGCTGAACCTGAGGGTTCCGGTTGCTTATATCTACACCGGAACAGAGTATTTTTCATCATTTTCATCCTTTTGGTTTTAAATAACCTTTTGAAGTATAATGTACGTACAATAAACTGCACCCATTTAAACTATATAGTACAATGAGTTTGATAAGTGAAAGGAGCACCAAAATCAAGCAATAGAATACTATCAGCCCCAAAAGTTTCCTTGTGCCCCTTTGTAGTTCATCCTTCCCACCACCCTTTGCCCCAGGCAACCACTTATCTACTTTGTCTTCACAGATTGGTTTACATTTTCTAGAGTTTTACATCTGAATGGAATCATAAAGTATATACAGGCATATTTTGTTCACTATGCCTTGCTTTACTGCACTTTACAGACTTTTGTTTTTTATAAATTGAAGGCAAGACCCTCCACCACCAAAAGATTATGATCTGCTTTATTGTGTGGTATGGAGCTGACACACAACATCTGAGAGGTCTGCCTGTATTCTTTTTTGTTTGTCTGCTTGTTTGGGGTTTTTTGGTGCTGACACCCGGGACAATATATACTTTTTTGTGTCTAGCTTCTTTTACCCAACCTAGTGATTTTGAAATGTATATATATTGTTGTATGTATCAGTAACTTGTTCATATTTTGGATAGTCCAGATTTTGTTTATCCATTCATCTGTGACAGACATCTGGGTTCTTTTCAGTTTGGGGGCATTATGAATAAAGCTGCTATGAACATTCATATGCCAGACTTTGTGTGGACATGTTTTCATTTCTCTTTGGTTAATACCTAGG
The DNA here is from genome assembly GCF_000412655.1 of Myotis brandtii. Taxonomy (NCBI): domain Eukaryota; kingdom Metazoa; phylum Chordata; class Mammalia; order Chiroptera; family Vespertilionidae; genus Myotis; species Myotis brandtii. The sequence continues at coordinate 889,212 of NW_005371012.1, read as the reverse complement.
AGTGGGATGACTAGATGGTATGTTTAAGTTTATAAAAACTACCTAACAGTTTTACAAAGTGGTAGTACCATTTTACACTCCCATCAACAGTGTACAAGAACACAGACAACAGTGTGGTGATTGCTGGGAAGGGATAGGGGAGTGGAGTGGAGGAAGGTAAACGGGGGATAAATGGTGATAGACGGATACTTAACTTGGGGTGATGAACACACAATACAGTGTACAGATGGTGTGTTGTAGAATTGTGCACCTGAAACCTGTATAATTTTGTTAACCAGTATAACCCCAATAAATTCAATTAAAAAGCACACACCAGTGTACAAGAATTCCAGTTGCTCCATATACTAATGAACCCTTAGCGTTGTCAGTCTTTTAACTTTAACTATTTTAAGGGGTGTAGAGGTATCTCATGATTTTAATTTGCTGAACATCTTTTTATGTGTTTGTCATTTGTCTAATTTCGTTTGTAAAAATCTTTTCAAACATTTTACCCATTTTCTTTTCTTTTCTTTTTTTTACAGAGAGGAAGGGAGAGTGATAGAGAGAAACATCAATGAGAGAGAGACATCGATCAGCTGCCTCCTGCACACCTCCTACTGGGGATATGCCCCCAACCAAGGGACATGCCCTTGACCAGAATCGAACCTGGGACCTTTCAGTCCGCAGGCCGACGCTCTACTCAATGAGCCAAACCGGTTTACCCATTTTCTTAAATGAGTTGTCTTATGATTAATTTTAAGATGTCCTGGTTTATTCTAGAAACAAGTCCTTTACCAGGTAGATATATGTATTGCAAATGTTTTTTCCCATTCTGCGGCTTGTACTTTTGTTTTCTTTTAATGGTGTCTTTCAAAGAGCAAAAGTTTTAAAATTTTGATCAAATCCAGTATGTCTTTTTTTTCCTTTGTGAATTTTTTGCTTTTTTTGTGACTTAAGAAGTATTTTCTGAACTCAAGATCACAAATATTTTTCTCCTCTTTTCTTCTAGAGGTATTATACTTGTAGCTTTTACATTTAGGTCTGTGATCCTTTTGAGTGTATTTTTTATGTTTGAGATAATAAGATTAATTTTTTTCTCTACATGGATACCCAGTAATTCTAGCACAATTTGTTGAAAAGATTTTCCTTTCTTCATTAACTGACTTGACACCTTTGTCAAAAATAAACTATGTATTTATGGGTCTATTTCTGGACACAGCTGATCCACTGATCTGTGTGTGTACCTTCTCCAATACTACACTGTCTTATTTACTGTAGCTTTACAGTAAGTCTTGAATTCGGGTAATCTTATTCCTCCAACTCGGTTTCTCTTTTTAAAAATGGCTTTGGCTATTTTGGATTGTTTATATTTTCATACAGATTTTAAAATCAGCTTCTCAATTCCTACAAACATGTTTGAGCATTATTTTTCTTGCTGGAAAAACAGAGATAAACTTCCTCACTGAGTTGCTAGGAGAGTAAAAAGAGGTAATATGTTAGTATACTAAATATGATGGCAAATAACAGGCATTAAATTAATGTTAGCTTCCTCTCTCTTTCCCTCTCTTGGCTTTTAAATAAACAGGATCCAATCCAGCAATGCCCTAACATTTCACTAGTGGGTCAATGGCCGTAGTAAAAATATTACCACACCAAATGACTTTTATAAGTAAATATTTGTATTTTTACTTGGATTCAATACTAAAATGCACTTGCCAGAGAAAGCAATTCAGCATATTTACTAATAAACTGTTTCAGCCCACATTTTAGGAAAGCATAAAACCACAGCCAGACAAAAATTTAAATGTTTTCAAGTTCCATATAGTGCCTAATTACATTATTTTATAATACTAACAGAAAACTCTCCTCTAATAAGAGCACAATGTTCCATTATTCATATATTGCTACCGCAAACAGAAAAAGTATTTTTATATTTGTTTAGAAATTGTTTAGAAATACATATAAACACTGTTTAGCAATACATATAACAAACAATACATGGCTACTAATTCACCAATTAACATGTACTAATTTGAAACCCAAACCTAAAAACAACCAAGACCCTTTGAAGTATTTTAGTTTAGCCTAATTGATATCGCCCCCTGAAATGGAGATGTATCAGTTTGCAAACACAGGCCACCAAAAAGCAATTTTTGGTGAGCCACCAATACTTTGTGGTAACCCGCATTTATCAGATGAACTGATACTTAAAGAAGAACAATAATTTGCTTTCTTTTTCCATAACTTTATTCAAGGCCTCTTTCAGTGTATTTTTTTTAACATTAAAAGGGCTTGAAACAATCAATTTAACTACATTTAACTGATTAATGGATGAATACACAAAATCTGCAGTTTAATTCTCAGGCAGGTCAGCTGCTAAGTCATTTACTGTCCTACTTTCTTAACAAGGAAGAAGGCCAAACCCTTTCTTTTCAAGAAGATGAATGCATGGCAAAGTAATAACTTTCATAACTGTTGACTGAGCTGTATGTAACCAATGACCTATTTCAAGACATGCCAGAAATTAAAAAACTACAAAATGTTACTGGGGCTCCCCTCCTGCCTCTCTTACTGGTCAACCACAACACTATTCACCATTTACATAGGCTTTGCATCACCCGACTCCTCCCACTCATGAGCCTGCATTCCAAAGGCTATAAATATTACCACTGTACTGTCATCATTAATTCTGTCTCCATTCCACTCCTGCCCTCATCTTATTTCCTCTAATTTGATAACCTTTGGCATGATTTTGCATTATTTTATAACCCATCTCTCTCTTCATTCTGATCCTTTCCAATTTATTCTTCTGATGCTACTTCAATGATCTTTCTGAAATCAGAAATTCAACCATCTCACTCTTCAGCTTAACATATAGTGACTAATTACATTATTTTATAATACTAACAGAAAACTCTCCTCTAACAAGAGCACAATGTTACACAGAGTTGGCAGACAATCCAGCATTTCCATTCCTAGTTATATATCCAAGAGAAATGAAAACATATGTCTACATAAAGACTCATACACTTGGTAATAGCAGCATAATTCATAATACAAAAAAAGGGCGAACAACGCAAATGTACATTAGTTGCCCTAGCTGGTCTGGCTCAGTGGATAGAGTGTCGGCCTGTGGACTGAAGGGTCCCGGGTTCGATTCCGATCAAGGGCACATGACCGGGTTGTGGGCTCAATCTCCAGTAGGAAGCTTGCAGAAGGCAGCCAATCAGTGATTCTCATCATTGATGCTTCTATCTCTCTCTCCCTCTCCCTTTCAATCTGAAATCAATAAAAATAATTTTTAAAAAAAGCAAATGTGCATTAGCTGATAAATAGATAAACAAAATGTGGTATATCCATACCATAGAATATTATTTGTTAACATGTGTCAATACTACCCAAAATGATCTACAGATTAATACAATCCCTATCGAAATCCCACCACATATTTTTGCAGAAACAGAAAAATCCATCCTAAAATTCATATGGAATCTCAAGGGACCCTGAATAGCCAAAATAATCTTGAAAAAGAACAAACCTAGAGGACTCACCCTTCCTGATTTCAAAATTTACTACCAAGCTACAGTAATCAAAACAGTGTGATACTGGCATAAAGATATATAGACCAATGAAATAGAATAGAGAACCCAGAAATAAACCCTTACATATACTAGTATGGTCCAATGATTTTTTACAAGGATGCAAAGACCATTTAATGGGGAAAGGACAGTCTTTTCAACAAGTGGTGTTGGGAAAACTGGATATCCACATGCAAAAGAATGAAGCTGGACCCTTCCTTACCTGACATCATATACAAAAATTAACTCAATACGGCTTGAAGATATAACTATAAAACTCTTAAAGAAAACACAGGGAAAAGGCTTTGTTGCATTGGATTTGGCAATGACTTCTTGAATACAACACTGTAAAATAGTAGGGAAAATATACATATACTAGAGGCCCGATGCATGAAATTTGTGCAAGAGTAGGGCTTCCTTCCCCCAGCTGCCGGCACCGGCTTCCCTCTAGCACCCCTCTAGCACCCGGGACCCCAGCTCCCTCTGCGAGGGAGGCCCCGCCCACCTGCCACCGCCCTGCCAGCAGGTGGCCTGGGCCTCCCTCTGCAGGGTGATCATGGGGCGATGGCCAGCCCCAGACCAATCACATCGCACCTGCCTTGGCTGGCCTGGTGCCAGTGGGTGTCATAGCGTGGTCGTCCAGAAGGAAGGAAGGTCATTCAGTCTAATTAGCATGTTACACTTTTATTATTATAGATATATATTTGTATAGAGCTCTGTCCCCAGTTCCTGAAATAGAACTCCTAAATCCCTTGGAATTTCCTGGGTGATAGTGTCTTTTGTTGTAATAAGGCTACTCTTAGTGAGCTCCTGAGTAGCTTCAGGATGGGGGCTGGTCATCAGTCTTACGGGACAAAGCCCTGTGGGGTCTGTGCTAATTCCAGTTAGTATCAGAATTAAAATGAATTATAGGCCACCAACCCAGCTGGTGTCAGAGGATTACCTGGTGTGGAAAAACCACACATCTGATATCAGAAGTACTGTGAGTATATGAGTAAAAGAAAAATGGAGTTTTTCCTGCTCAGACACCAAAGGCGCAGGCAACAAAGAAAAAATAGACAAACTGAACATCATGAAAATTTGAAAATGTTGTCCATCAAAAGACTATCAATAAATTTTACTATCTACAGACCTCCCACATATTGGAAGAAAATATTTGCAAACCATATATCTAATAAAGAATTAATAATATCCAAAATATAGAGAGAATTTCTAAAGCACAACAATAAAAAATGATTCAAAAATGAACAAAGGACTTGAAAAGACATTTCTCCAAGGAAGATATATAAATGGTCAATAAGCACATGAAAAGATGCTCAATATCCTTAATCATTAGGGAAATGCAAATCAAACTGCAAAGAGATACCCATTAGAATATCTACTAACAAGAAGACAGTAGGGGGAGGGAAGAAGGAAGGGAAAGAGGGAGAGAGGGAGGGAAGCAGGGAGGGAGGGAGGAAGAAAAGAAAGGAAGAAGGGAAGGAGGGATGGAGGGAGGGAGATAGTTGTATACCCATGTTCGTAGCACCATTATTCACAATAGCTAAAATGTGGAAGCAATCCAAATGTCCATTAACAGGTGAATGAACAAAATGTTCATACACACACGCACACACATACACACGAATATTATGAAGCCTTAAAAAGGAATGAAATCCTGACATATGCTACAACATGAATGAAGCTTGAGGGTATTATGCAAAGTGAAATAAGCCAGAATGAAAAAGACAAACACTGTATAATTCTACTTAGGTGAAGTCCCTAGAATAGTCAAAAAGCAGAATGGTAGTTGCCAAGGGCTGGAGGAGGCAGGAATGGGGAGTCATTGCTACATGGGTACAGAATTTCAGTTTTACAAGATGAAGAGTTACGGAGATGGATAATGGTAATGACTGCACAATATTATGAATTATTTAATACTACCACTTAACTGTACTCTTAAAAATAGTTAAGGCCCATGTGGCTCTGTTGGTTGGAGTGTCATCCCATACACCAAAGGGTGGTGGGTTCAATTCCCAGTCAGGGCACATATCCAAGCTATGGGTTCGATTCCCGTTTGAATGCATACGGGAGACAACTGATCAATGTTTCTTTGTCATGTTGATGTTTCTCTCCCTCTCCTTCCTCTCTTCTAAAAAATCAAACTATTTAGAAAATTAAATAAATAAATAAAAACCACTGCCTAAAATACATGAGTATGAGAGCTATTTAACTCATCTGTGCAAACATCTAAACCAGCGGTTCTCAACCTGTGGATCACGACCCCTTTGGGGGTCGAACGACCCTTTCACAGGGGTCACCTAAGACCATCGGAAAACACATATATAATTACATATTGTTTTTGTGATTAATCACTATGCTTTCATTATGTTCAATTTGTAACAATGAAATTGGGGGTCACCACAACATGAGGAACTGTATTAAAGGGTCGCGCCAATAGGAAGGTTGAGAACCACTGGTAAACCAAACATGAGCAATTAAAATAGCCCCCCCCCCACCCCCAGCAAACAAGTTGGAAAGAAACAAAAGGCTTTAGCAAAACAGAGAAGTGCTCACAAAGGGAGCTGTCCATTCACCTTGGCTTCCCTTAAGTATCTATCAAGGTAGAGAGTATAAAAGTATCAGTATGTAACTGAAAGCCTGCAGTGGCCTTCTTCCCTGCCTAAATCTTCTAAAACAGGGTTGCCAACGGGTCACCACAACATGAGGAACTGTATTAAAGCAGTGGTTCTCAACCTTCTGGCCCTTTAAAACAGTTCCTGATGTTGTGACCCCCAACCATAAAATTATTTTTGTTGCTACTTCATAACTGTAATTTTGCTACTGTTATGAATTGTAATGTAAATATCTGATATGCAGGATGTATTTTCATTGTTACAAATTGAACATAATTAAAGCATAGTGATTAATCACAAAAACAATATGTAATTATATATGTGTTTTCCGATGGTCTTAGGCAACCCCTGTGAAAGGGTCATTCGACTCCCAAAGGGGTCGCGACCCACAGGTTGAGAACCGCTGGCCTAAAGGAACAGGAACTAATACACTCACTACAGAAGAGTTCATCCCGCAGTCTCAAAGACTACTCAGAGTAGTAAATAAAGCCTCCCAAAATTAGACTTCCATGTTTCACCTCTCTTATGCCCTATCTCTAAGTTCATCACTAAAGGGACAACCCCCTCAAAATTGGAACTCAGCTGCCCCCTCAAAATTAAAAATCCCTGTTCAACTTCTCCATTATCATCCTAAATGTAACTATGTAAGCAGAAAAGCAACCAAAATCATGACCTTTTTTCTCCCTGTAGTCTCCTCCTGCTAAATGTAATCAGTTACTAAGAATTATATGTTATTTGGTATAAAAGAGGTGCACAGGCACCTCTCCTGGTTCACTTCCAAATTCTGATCAATAACATTACCACTTATCCAAGTTCTAACCTTGGTATCATCTTTATAAGAAATGAAGATCGGCAAAGTTAACCAATTGGAGAGAAAATAAAGAACATAGCATTTACTGAGTTCCTACTATGTACTTGTCACTTTGCTGGCCTAGGAAGTGGGTTGGTTATACTATTTTCATTTTATAAATGGGAAGAAAAGTTAGGAGTTTCTCAAATATTCCTTTCCAGTCTAACAGTTCAGATCTTTATCACTTCACATTTACAGTACTGCTTGTCTCCTCTACTCCAAATCTGTTTGGTATAAAACATCACTAGAACAATCATAGAAAAATTTCATTATATCACATCAAGTCCCTGTTAAGGGCAGTGAAATGTCTTCTGCTTCTCTCTTTGCCCACTGACTGGCCCAGAGCTTGCTAGATATTTCTTGTTTAAAACCATCCCATAGCCCTAGCTGGTTTGCTCAGTGGACAGAGCACCAGACTGCGGACTGAAGGGTCCCAGGATCAATTCCCCTCAAGGGCATGTACCCAGGTTGCAAGCTCTATCCCCAGTAAGGGGCGTGCAGGAGGCAGTCAGTCAATGATTCTCTCTCATCATTGATGTTTCTGTCTCTCTCTCCCTCTCCCTTCCTCTCTGAATCAATAAAAATATATTAAAAAATACAAAATAAAACCATCCCATGATTCCCCACCAGCGAAGGTGTAATGAGCCCTGGAAGCAGAAAGTAATAGATTTAATATAAGACAGAGGCGTTGAATCTACAGAATGCATGTGAAAAAGTCAAGGGCAATGCAAAAGCCTTGAAGACAAAGTAGAATCTCTCCAAGACATTTCACAGTTCTGACTCCACCTAAACCAGCCCTCTTTGGGGAACAGGGGTGCTAAAATTACAATGTCTGGGTTTTAATCCAGCTCCTCCACTTCTAAGACTTAATCTTTCCATGCTTCAATTTCCTCCTCTATGTAAGTTCAACTAGGCCTCTGATCAAATTCTTCCATCTTCCCTGACTATCCATGTCCAAGTCATTCTCCAAATGTCAGCTAAACGCCCATTTCCCTTGCAAACTCTTACTGCATGACCTTGACCTATCACTCCATTTATTGGACTTATAATAGTACTACAGCAAAGAGTCTGAATTACTCATTTTAATTTTTATCTGTAATCATACATTACCATGCCTCATTTAATTATTTCACTTGTGTATGCCATACCCACCACCAATGTCCCACTCATGAATGACAATGACACTACACACTGCCTCACGTGATCATCACTGGCAAAACATTATTAACATCAACAATTACTACCACCATTTACTAAATACATAGCACCAGGCACTATGCTAAGTATCTTATATATTTTTCTGACCTCCACTCTTCATAATTCTTTTAGGTAAATCTGTCTCTGTTCCCATTTAAGGAAGACCTTACCCAAAGCTACAGAACTACTGAGGATGGGAGTGAAGAGCGAGAGTGGGTTATTTCAAACTCAGCTCTGTCTACCTCCCATTCTTTTTAAAAAATATATGTATTTTTATTTATTTCAGAGAGGAAGAGAGAGATATAAACATCAACGATGAAACAGATTCATTGATCAACTGCCTCCTGCATGCCCCCCACAGGGGATGTAGCTCAAAACCCAGGCTTGTGCCCCAACTGGGAATCAACTCCTGGTTCAACCACCGAACCAGCTGGGCATCTACCTCTCATTCTTAACTACTACATTGTACTGTTTGGTCATTACTTTGGTCATTTCATATCTATGTGTTACATCTTCTCTCCTAAATGTCAACTGTTAACACTAACAAAAACTGTGTATTTCTCTGACCACTTACAACTTAACCCATTCTTAATAAGTGAGTCAGACTCAAGCCTTTACTTTAACTTATTTAATCCTCACAACAACTCCGAGAGATAGTAATAATTTTGATTGCTAGTTTACAAATGAAGAAACAGGCATGGAGAAATTAAATAACTTTGTCCCAAATCACACAGCTGGTAAGTAGTGAATCTAAGGGTGAAGTGGTACCTGTAATACATTACTTCATTTATTCACACTTCGCAACAATTTTTATTAAGCATTCTTCAGGGGTGGGGAGACAGCAGTGAATAAACCAAAATCATCCCTGCTCTCATGAAGCTCACAATCTTATTTTCCTATATTTTCATTCAAGAATCACCCTCTTAAACACACTTAAGATTTCCATACAAAAAAATATCAAATTTGAAAATAAAAATGAGTATCAAAGAAAGAGCGGGGGACTTGAAGCCAGAAACCCTTGGATAAATTCCCAACTTTGCTATTAGACCCTGGGCAAATCCCTTCTCCTGACTCCCTTCTCCATTTCATGACCTGTATGAGGTAATGTGTAAAGCTGGGCACCCAGCAGTGTCTGGCACCTTCCTATTCACTCGGTAAAGGAATTTCCCTCTTTCCCCTTCCCTCCCTGCAGGGACTTCATCATTTGTGTCGTCCCTGAGCACATGTGAAAAGGCTACACGGAGTTACATCAAGGACGACAAAGTGGCCAATGTCTCCCTTCCCAGGGCAATTCTCACTCCAGATCCCCATCGCTGTGTCTCCAGTTTCAGGCCATGGACTACCCTGACGCCGATAAATCAGGTTACAACTCGGGAGTGACAGCCACTCACGTTAGGGCCTGGCAGTGTCTGCAAAGGGCTCCCGATGACCTTCTTTAGAAGGAACTGCAGTTTCCGCTGGGGTGGGAGGTGGCCTCCCGACCAGACTGCACTCCCCGCGCGGGAGAGGCGGCCCCGGGGAGGATGTTGAGCCGCTGGCACAAGGCTGTGCCCTCCATACCGTTTTTCACTCGAAGAGCTCCACACCTCTCCTGCCGCCTGCCAACCAACCCCCTCTTCGGGGCTGCAACTCCACTCCTCCCGCGCGGGCCTGGCCGAGGCGCCTACGGCCCAGGTCCCCCACCGCCCGAGTGACCTCCGCCCGGGCTCGGGCAACTCGCCCTGGCCTGAGGGGCTGGGGCGGGCCGGGCGGCCTGACCTCTCTCGGAGCCTCCCTTCCGCCCTCCCGGTCAGCGGAGCCTAGAGCTGGCTGCTCGACTCCGAGCCGGGCCTGCCAGGGGAGAAAAGCCCTTACCTATCTTGACGACCGTATCCGCAAAGCACCGGTCCAACTTCCTGCCGAGCTCTGAATCCGACATGTTTCCCACCGGAGCTCGGCTTTCCCCACGGCCTGGCCCCGCGCTCTGACTCCAGGCAAGTCTCGCGAGAGTTGGCCGCGGTTCCCAGGCCTGAAAGACCCGCGTCGGCGTGCTAGATATCGCGAGATGATCTGAGTGCTTCCGTTTCTACCAGTTTTTTTCAGTTGGTCGTCAAGGTGACGGGTTGCTGGGAGGCCCGAGGTGACCCTGACCTTGGAGCCGCGCCTACCTAAGGGTTGTGAGGCTGACAGGTTTCCTAGCTGGCACCCAGAGCCCTGTCTGGAAGGTCCTTGTTCCGCACCAACTCCCGACGTGGGCCCTGGAAATTCCCAAGACAAGTGAGGGCACAGCGCGTGATTTATTCATTCATTTAACTTCCTCACCTTCACTTTTCCTATTGCAATGAAACTTCCACCTGCACCACTTACATAGGAACTGCTCTGGCAAGGTCACCTACTGCCAATCAAATGGAGGCTTTTTGGAACTCTGTACAGCATTGGACACAACTGCTCCCACCTTCCTGATCCTCCTTGTCTCTGCCTTCTCTTTATTCGTTTGGACACGCAGTGCACTAGTCTTTCATGGTCCTCTGGCTCTTCTCTTTGGGTGTTGTTCCGGGGCTGCCTTTTCTCTGCCGGCTGCTTAAAGAGTGTTGTTTCAGCCCCGCCCGCGTGGCTCAGGGGTTGAGCATTGACCTATGAACCAGGAGGTCAGGGTTCAATTCCAGGCTAGGGCACATGCCCCGGGTTGTGGGCTCGGATCTCCAGTGTGGGGCTTGCAGGAGGCAGCCAACAATCAATGATTCTCTCTCATCATTGATGTTTCTATCTTCCTCTCCCTTCCTCTCTGAAATCAATAAAAGTATTTTTTTTAAAAAAAGAAGAGTGTTGTTTTGCAGGACTCCTTCCATCAGTACTCTGAGTAATTGCACAACTGTCAAATTCTACATATCAAATGTCTACCCCAAGCTTCCCATTCTTGAATCAGCCTCCTTGCTGGTATAACTGATTTTAGTCTTCCTTCCTCATTTTCATCCACCATCCTACAAACAAATATCAATTTGACCCTATTATTCCTTTGATTAGATGACTCCCATTCATCTATTGGACATATCCAAGCTTCAACAAGTCCATTCTAAGAAGCCTACCTTAAGAGACCTTAGAGCCCCCTTCATCGTTTTGTTGTCCCAGGAGCTTGCCTACTCCTATAATTTGCTATATTGTATTGAAATATCTCCTTATAGAAGTTTATATCTAGGAAAAACTAGAAGCTCATTAAGAGCCTGGGCTGCCCCTTCCCCACCTGCACACTCCCAGTTCAGAGCGCAATGCCTTGGGCAGTCAGATCTTCTATGAAAGATTTGTTGAACTGAATCAAATTCATTCGCCCATTTATTTTTTTCGTCTGTCTTTGGCAACTTTAACAGCAGAACTGCTGCATTAGTCCTTGCTATGATGGAGCCCCTTCTTTCAAGAAGGCTTCTTCCATGGCCACCCTTCTAGCACTCATCTGAGCTACATATCAGATTGTATTGAAACTGTGTGTCTCTTGGATGTGACTGTGAGCTCCTTGAGAATGGAGGCTGTGCTTTGCTGGATCCCCCACAACTAGCAAAGAACCTGGTATATATTGGATTTTCAATAAATGCTTTTTGAATGGATGTAAGAATAAATGGATTTATAAATAAATGTTTGATTGAATGAGGAAGAGAAAAAAGTCTTTGTCCCAGAAGAACTTTATAGTGTAGCATTTATGTTGAAATGGAAAAGGAAACTTAACTTCACTAAATACCTCTGATGTGTCACAAGTAGCACCAGGCATCTCATATAATTCATTTTTCCTCACAGCAGGTTGAGATTAATGTATTTTTTACAGATTTGGAAACTGAGTATCAGGGAAATTAAGTAATGTGGAAGATGCATTGAATAGATTTAGAAACAGACAGAGGCATTTTTATTGGATCCAAGAGAGCTGTAAAGTTTTGTGGAAGGCAGAGAGCAAATTACAAAAGCAATCAGAGGCAGATGGTATAGTATGAATTCTGGAGCCAGGCTGTCTGGGTTCAGATCCCAGCTTTGCCATTTCCTAGCTCTGTATCTATCATTCTCTTTCCATGCTTCTTTTTCCAATACGATGTTTTATGCACTGCTATATCCCTAGCAGGAGAACATTATCTGACACATAGTATCTGCTTGATAAATGTGTGCTGGTTGAGTGAATAAAATAAATGAAAACTCTGGAGTTTTGATAGTTCTTGGAAAACAAAGACCAATACAAGTGAGAACAATATTTTAAAAAATAGCAATACACACATTATAAATTTTGTTACATTCAAAATGTTAAAAAACACACACACAGATATCTTGGTGCTAGAGAAGGGAGTTACAAATATGAAAAGGGGGAAAGCATGAAAGAACTCTTTGCTGTTGGATTGGAATTCAATGTATGAGTATGAACACATGGCACTTAATATAATAGAAATAGATATAAAAGTGTGTGTGTGTGTGTGTGTGTGTGTGTGTGTGTGTTTCCTGATCTTGTTTGCTGAGAGGCCCTGAAGGCAATGACACACCCGTAGCAATAAGCAAGCCTAGATCTTGGCTCTAAATACCATTCTCTACTAAAAGAATCTAGGGCTCTTTGGAAAAACAACTCAGAGTCCAGGGCTGGAGTAAAGAAAATATGGGATGACCCTGGAACAACTTCTTGAGTCACAAAGTAAAGAAGTCTTTATTTTTTTAAATATATATTTTTATTGACTTCATACAGGAAGGGAGAGGGAGTGAGAGTTAGAAACACCAATGAGAGAGAATCATTGATTGGCTACCTCCTGCATGCCCCCCAATTGGGGATCGAGCAGCAATCCAGGCATGTGCCCTTAACCGGAATCAAACCCAGAAACCTTCAGTCTGCAGGCCCACGCTCTATCCACTGAGCCAAACTAGCTGGGGCATAAAGAAATATTTAAAGGATGATAGTATCATGTCAAAATGTTTCAATAACTGCAATCTGCCTGAAGTAGTACTTGGTTCCCAGTTGGAACTCTGCGTAAGTCATTATTATTATTATCATTAGAAATTCTCTAACGTGTATGGAACAAGTTTCACAAAAATAGAAGTTGCCTTTCAAGTGGGTTAAGACAGTCTTGTAATAAAGCAATTTCACAACAAGAGAGCCAGCATCTTTTTACATTGGAGAGAAGAAAAGTGAAAAAGCAAAAACTGTCTCCTAAGTACACTGATTTTAGTTCCAGCTGGTTAATCAACTCAACATAAGCTCTTTGTTTAGTTTACTAGGTTGTAAATCCAGCTTCATTAACACAGATTAGAATATTTTATAGCATAGCACCTGCATAAAGGACTTTTAGATTCCAGTGGGATTTTTTTTTCAGTTTCTCTTCAATTAAACACTAATTCTTTTATTTTTTAAAAAACTAATTCTTAAAGAGAGATTCACATTTTTTTGTTTCATATCTTCTTTCTCCAAGAGGGGTCTTATACTGTTTTGCACCTTCAGTAATGTGTCCAGAGTCAAACAGCTTCTTTGTTTGGTTCCAAAGTCCAGACACCCCTCCCCCCCTTTTTTTTACTCGTGCAGGTAATATAACAAGCATACAGAAAAGTGCTAAAAACAAATACAATGCAACAAATAAATTGTTTTAAAATGAACATCACTAGCACGTCAGGAGCCCACTCGCCAGTGTGTCCTCTGTCAGGTCATAGCCCTTCCTCCCTGCTAGCATAACCACTATCCTGACTCTTTGTTACTCATTAACAATATGGTTTAATTTTACCTGTTTTTGAACTTTCCATAAATAGAATCACACAGTCTATATCAGTGATGGCGAACCTATGACACACGAACTCATTTTTTTGGTTGATTTTTCTTTGTTAAATGGCATTTAAATATATAAAATAAATATCAAAAATGTAAGTCTTTGTTTTACTATGGTTGCAAATATCAAAAAATTTCTATATGTGACACGGCACCAGAGTTAAGTTAGGGTTTTTCAAAATGCTGACACGCCGAGCTCAAAAGGTTCGCCATCACTGGTCTCTATGGTATTTGACTTATTTTGCCCATTATTATGCTTTAAGATTCATCCATGTTGCTGTGAGTATGGTTCATTCTTGTTTCATTGTTATACAGTATTCCGTTACATTCTGTTGTTTTAAGTCATCCAGTCTGCGGTACTAACCTAGCAGGGAACACACTAGATTGGCTATCAGGAGAGCTGGTTCCCAGTCTACTCTGCGGCTAACTGGTGGGTGTGTACATGTAGCAGCTGTCATCAAATGGGCCTCCCTATCAGCTCTTCCTTCAAATCCTTGCATTTGCTTCTTCCCCTTATACCTTTGGGCCTAATGCTAGTAATGGCTCCCACTGTTACTTCAAGGTATTACCATCCCTCTTGCTTTGGAAATAGTAACTTCATTAAATTTCCAGTTTCCCATTTTGACTGTACCACGTGTTTCCTGCCAGGACCCTGACTTCTAAACCTAGGAGAGGTCCTTTCCCCACCTCTATTCCCTACCTGGCCCTACCCATCCCTTTGTTTCCTTCCTAGTGCATATCACAATTTGCAATTGTCTTCTCTATTTATTTACTCCTGTCCTCTCACCACCCCCAACCCATTTCTCCCACCAGATGGTAAGTTTCATTGAACAGGGACTTCACTTGTCTCATTATCATTATACTAGAGGCCTGATGCACGAAATTCGTGCAAGGGGCTCAGCCCTCGCAGCCCCGGCTTCATCCACAAGGTCACCCAGTCTAATTAGCATATTATGCTTTTATTATTATAGATTCCTAGTGCTAGCACAGTGTCTGGTACCTTGCAAGCATTTACTTAATATTTCTTGAATGAACGTATGAATCAATCAACGCACACGGAGCAGGAATGATGTCTTTTTCAACTTTACATCACCAGCACTAGCCAAACCAGGTACTAAGTGGTGTTTAATTGATGTTCTGTGTTTTTTTTTTTTTTCATGTGTCAGTACTTTTAATGTTGTATACATAAAATTATAGTAAAAAGATGACTATGAACAAGATGTAGCCCCTCCATTTCCATGGTCAGCTCACTGCATTACAGTAAACCAAGTTTATACTCCACCATCAAGTGCGGTTCTCCCATTAGTTCACTTTGTGACGGGTCATTAAGAATATCTTCAAATCCAATAGTCTCATCATTGGCCCTCAAAATATCCAGTGAAAGGGTTGAGCTTGGGAGAAATGGAAGACGCTGAACCTGTTGCACTGCCTTGAATTCCATTTGCAAATTTAGTGGAGCAAATAGACCCTGGATGTTTCTCAGTGTGGAAAAATTCATTGTATCTTGGTTGAGCTGGAAATTTTTTTCTGATAATTCAAGACGATGACTGGGTAAAAGTTCATGTTTCACACAAGAAAAACCTTTTCGAAGAAGATCATGACTTTCAAAAGGTCCACTTGCTGATAGCTCAGGAACTGGAATACTGGCCTTTAGCTGAGATCCAAGTCCTCTGGTATTCATCTTTAGCTCACTCTGCAAACAGCCTCTCCAGCCCGGCCGATGTTCTGTGTTCTCATGTGGCCTGCCTTTGAAGCCAGTGGGCCCCCGTATGGGACACAAGCTTAAGAGTAACAACCAGAGAGATTGAAGTGTAGCTTTGTGCTCAGTATATGTTTGAATTGACCTTAGAGAGAGTTTGAGTCCGAGGGAATGCTTAGAAAGTGCATTTGAAGCCAAATTTTCTGCATTTACCTGCAGTTGAAGGTACACTCAAACTCCGGATACATGGATTTGTGAAAGAGCATGAGTTTGAGAAAAATAGCTTCACTGAATGAGTTTGGATTTAAGCATGGGAGCTTGAGAGTGAGAGTAGGTGTGAGTGAGAGTTGGTGCAAGTATAATAATCATAGTTGGAGTATTAATATTTCAAAGGCCAATCAATACCATACCTTTGTTCACAATACAGCTCCCCTGGCTAATTTAATGTCAAGTTAGCTTTGATTTTTACCTGGATTATATGAACTCAGCCATAATGAGGTTATGTCTATCACTTGCCCATTCTGTCTGGTTAATAATAATTAAAAAAAAAGGATTTCTTGGTCAGTGCAATTTGTTTGGTAGAGAAAATATTTCTAAATATGGGATCCAAGGTTGAGGGAAGGCATTCTTGGCAGAAAATATGTTAGGTAACCTCTTCTTAATTTCTCTGTCTCACAGAAGAGATGGGTGTTTTAGCCCTGAACTGGCACTTAGATCTGTCTGCTTCTAAAGTCACACCTTTATCTGGGAAGTTGATGGGCGGGTTTCAGAGGGTCTTTCCATGAAACCTTGAAACGCTATATAAATATTTATGTATGAGTGCATATCTTTTTTCTTCCTTGAGTCCATAGCTTTCCTCAGACTCTTAGAGGAAACCAGAATTCAAAGAAGGTTAAGAACTACAGTGGGGCCTTGACTTACGAGTTTAATTCGTTCCGAGACCGAGCTCGTTAAGGAGCTCGTTAACTCAAATTACTCTATCAACTCAATGCAAAAAATCGGCCAAGAGACAGCTGGTATCTCAAAAAACTCGTTAGTCGGGACACTAGTAAGTCAAGGCCCCACTGTATTGACTTAGAGCCAAATACAGGTCTTGGGGAGGATGCCAGTCCCTCCAGCAGAGGGCAGTGGCGCCCACATTCACTGACCTCTTTGACCTCACAACATTGGTTATCAAGAGATCTGAGAGGTTGAGCCAGGTAGGCCTGAGCCAAGAGTATCAAAAGAGAACACCGACCTGCCCCTGTTCTTCCTGTTGGGTTGGTTTTGAAATCCCATTTCCAACCCGCAGTTGGATATGTAAGCTCTCAAACAGTGGCTCTAGGGAAGACCATCCTCTCCCATCAACTTTCACTGGAAAATTCTTCTCAGGGACAGACACTTTTCTGAGCTCTGTTGCTCCTTTGTCACTGCTGGTTTTTCTTGCTTCCTTTATGGACATGGTTAGACCACCAGAACAAACACTAATTCAGAGGCCCTGGTTGGAAGACATTTTTCAGTGGAAACATGAATGAACTGACTCTGATTCTCAGTTGGATGCCTATGTCTATGGAAAAATCACTTAGCTCTTTATTTATTTATTTATTTATTAAAATATATTTTATTGATTTTTTACAGAGAGGAAGGGAGAGGGATAGAGAGTTAGAAACATCGATCAGCTGCCTCCTGCACATCTCCCACCGGGGATGTGCCCACAACCCAGGTACATGCCCTTGACCGGAATCGAACCTGGGACCCTTCAGTCCACAGGCCGACGCTCTATCCACTGAGCCAAACCGGTTTCGGCAATCACTTAGCTCTTTAATGAACATTCAAAGCCTTTGAGAACGGTTTCACTCCCCCTTCAAGTCTTTTGTTCCTCTCCCTCTCCTTGTTGGCCAAACTATTCCTGCAATTGTGTTGGGTTTCCCAACAAGCTCCTGAAGAAGTCACTCCTTCCTTCTGTTTTCCTTATCTTTTCCATCCTTCAGCCCCTTTTTCTCCCCCATGGAGCCTTCTCTAGCTGAAAAGAAGTGGAAATACTAGTAGAGGTTAAAGGCTCTGAAGGACTGAGAAAACAAGCCATACAGATCATTGAAGGGAGAGTTTTATAGGCACAAGGAGCAAGTACAAAGGCCCAGGGGGTGCAGTGGGGGTCTGCTTGGCCCTGTAGAGGCACAGCTTGACTGGAACAGTGTGTGCAAACAGGAGATGAAGTCAGAGGGGTGGCGGAAGCAGATGGTATAGAACCTTGTAGGCCAGGGCAAAGACTCCGGTTTTACTCTGAGTGAGATGGGAAGACAGAGGGTTTTGAGAGGAGGAGTTGACACCTCTCCCTTGTGTTTGATAAGGACAACTCTGCCCATTGTACTGAGAATGTTGGGACAGAGGCAAAGGCAGAGAGCTAGGTAGGAAGACTATTCCAGTCACATAAGAATGATGGAAAAGGAGGCAGTGAGAAGAGGATGGCTTCTGGATATCTTCTGAAGGTAGAACTTAGGGGATTTGCTGAAAGATGAGATGTGGGGTTTGAGGCGGGGAAAAATAAAGGAGTTAAGAATGTTCTCAGATGTGTGGTGTGGGCAAATAGAAAGATGGGAGTAACAGTGAGATGGTAAAAATGGAGAAAGAAGTTTGTATGGGAGAACAGAATTAGGATGTCAATGTTGGCTAGGTTAAGTTTGGAGCTGCCTAGTAGACCCAATTTATGTGGTGCCCATATTTCCTCAACCCCCTCTCCTCCTAACCCCCTTGACTGCCTACTCAAAGAGGAGCCCTGGCCACCACAATTAATGGTCTCCTGATAAGACCACCAGCTGACTCAGTCTCCCTCAGGTGAAGGCCAGGCTCTAGCTCACCTCCATTATGCAAAAGCTCCAGGCACCGGACCCAAGTGATCAGACACACAGGCTATGGATCCTTCCAACATTTCTGAGCCCAGGTTACGTTCTGAACCAGAG
>NW_005371012.1:849079-869900 GCF_000412655.1 Myotis brandtii | reverse complement strand
ACCTCTTAAATAGAGTATGCCCATGTCTGAGCGTTGCCTCAGGCTCTGATTTCTAAGGAACCCAGGTTTAGCCAACCTTCAAGTGGAAATGCAGAGTGAGCAGGGGAGAGGTCGGTACTGGAGATAAAAATGAGGAGTTCAATGCATATATATGCTTCTCTAAGCTCACCTATGGGATGATTATGGCCAAAGGAGAAAGTTAGACCAAGGACTGAGCCTGGTGACATGCTAACATTTAGAGGCTGGGGAGAGGAGGATGAATCAGCCAAGGAGAATGAGAAGGAATGATCATGTGTGGGAGGAAAACCAAAAATAAAAATGGCTTCCTGGAAGCCAAATGAAGAAAATGTTTCATGGAAGAGAACATGATGAACTGGGTCAAATGAACACGGAGAATTGGCCATTGGATTTAGCATCGAAGTTATTTTGGTTACACGGACAAGGACAGCTTCCTAGGAGGGGTCAGAGCCAAAGTCTGAAGACAGTAGGTTTGAGAGAGACTAGGAGGAGAAAGATTGGAGACAGCAAGTGTACACAGCCTTTTCAAGGAGTGTTTCTCCGAAGAGGGACAGAGGAAAGGGGCAATAGCTTGAGAAGGAGTGGAGTCCATAGCGGGTTTTGTGGATGGGAGACATTACTCATGTTTGTATGTGCATGGGAATGATTCAGTAGAGAGGGCAACACTGATGATGTGAGAAGGAGAAGAGAAGAGATGGCCACCGCCTGGAAGTTCCCAGCAGAAACACGAAGAGTTTCGATTCCAGGGGGCTGCAAGTAGGAGGTTTCTTTCTGAGCAAAGAGGGAGAATGCTAGACATCTGGAATTTCCTCTCCATGGATGCCTGGGTCTCTAGGGCCTAACTTTTAAAGTTGAACATTTACTTTTTGATGTGGTTAGAATCCCTGAGTCCACAATATGTTCCCAAGAGTATTTAATTAAATGGGAATCTGGTGTACATCTGTAACTAATTAATGCTGATCAAAAACAATTAAATATTAAATGTCAGTGCTGTTACCTGGTTCCTTACGAATAATTGCAAAGGGCTGAACGTAATTATCAAGTCCTGACCTCCATAGGAATCAAGTTCACATTAAAATAATGAAAAACGAAAACTGAGCTAAGGAAAGAGCAGATTTTGTGAATTTTTAAAAGTATCTGAAGCAATGAAATGCTAAACATTAGGGCAAGGGTGATGCTTAGAGTTCCCTTCCTCAGTGTAGGGGTTTCGAAGGGCCCGCTCTCTCTCATAGACAAAATGGCCGCTCCATTAGCAATGTAGTAAACATTTCTAACAGGTCTCCTTTCGGTAAAAAATGTCTTCACATGCTGATAATATTACAAATAGTATATGTTATGTGATCCGTATAAAGTGACGTAATCCATTCAGGAAGTATTGAATGAGGATTTGACTTGCCAGTCCTGTGCTAAGCTCTGGGGCTAAAGAAATGCATAAGATGAATCCTCTAATGTCTTTAAGGTCTAGCCTGGTGTTCCTCAGACTCACCTGGAGTGCTTTGCCCTTCCTCTCTCCATTTCATGGAGTGTGACCAGGGGTTGCTGTTTTCTTCTGCTTTAATAAATAATACATTTGTTTGCATTTCTTGGGCTGTTTGTTTTGGCGTGGTTTTTAAAAGTGGGGAGCAGCAAAGTCTTTATTCTGCCACCTTGAAGCTGGCAGGCCACCACGACCCTTGTGGTCCTGGTGAGGGGTGGGGCACATCCAGCGGATCCGACAGATGGACCGCTCCTTACCCATGGGAGCTGTGTGGGAGACCGAAGGACAAAGACCAAAAGCAATGGCTTGGATCGGTGTGGCTGTTGAGAGCCAGAAGAGTGAGTCAAGCCCAGAGGGCCATCCAGCAAAGACATGGGTGGAGGATACGAACCATAGTATGAAGCCAAAACAAAGAGAGTTGAAGACCAAGAAATTTACGAGTAAGGCGGAAGCAGGGTGGAAAAACAAGGAGGGGTCTGGAAGGGTTCCCAAGGCAAACTGGGGATGCTTGTGGTGACTTTAAATCTCATCCTTGCAGCGACTTGAATGTGCCGCCCAGGTCAGTTAGCAGGATCACGGTGGATGGAGAGTTTGACACTGTCGCCTTCATTGGCCAGCTGAAAAGTTAACACTGAGCTCCCTGCACCACAGTCTGAGTTCTGAGCTGCTGTAAACTGGAAAGTGATTATTTGATGCTCTTGGGAATTTGATACTTCCAATTCTTTTTTTAAAAAATATTTTATTGATTTTTTACAGAGAGGAAGGGAGAGAGATAGAGAGTTAGAAACATCGATGAGAGAGAAACATCGACCAGCTGCCTCCTGCACATCTCCTACTGGGGATGTGCCCGCAACCCAGGTACATGCCCTTGACCGGAATCGAACCTGGGACCTTTCAGTCCGCAGGCCTACGCTCTATCCACTGAGCCAAACTGGTTTTGGCAGATACTTCCAATTCTTAAAGTGTAAAGGGGAGACGACTGTAGTCCCCCCTCAACCTACTTTACAGAGGCACGGGGATGCCGTGCGGATTAAGGAGACTTCCAGTCTGACTTCGATTGTGCAGGGCGCTCATAATGGGGACCGTTTATCCTGAGAGCTCTTCTGTTTTCAGCTTTCAGCTGAATGCTGGAGAGGGATGCAAAGAGGGAGAAGGGAAGGGGACCCCCAGTTCTTTTTAGCACCTGTTGGGCACTTTGCATGTGTTATTTCTTTTATTCCCTCGTAGCCATCTGGGTTGACCTTTCTTACGCCCTTTTATCGATAAGAAAACTAGGCCCTCATAAGTGGAGGATATGGAATTTCAAGGCAGGTCTTTCTGACTCCAAAACTATGATCTTTCCAGGATAGCTCAATAATTATGGCTCTGGCCAGTGCCAACCCTGCTCCTCCCTCCCTAGTCTATCTCAGTGAGAGGAACACTGAAGACAGTCGGACGTGACCAACCAGGAGACAGCCACTCCCTTCCAAAGGAAGGAGAAAGCTAATAGCTGAACTTTGCTCTGGAATGTTAAGTGATCTTCTGAACCACGAATATTTGAATCAAAAAATTCAACTTTGAGTTTTAAACATATAAGATCTCATTCATTGAATAAATATATATTGAACATCTGGTTTATGGAAGGTACTGTGCTAGACCATTGGAGGATTTGGGAATGTATAAAATACAGGCCAATCGTATACAATTACTTTCATGGTTAAGATTAATTTGAATTTAGACATATTGAATCATGTCCAATTTTGAGTTTGAAATTGGTCACTGGCATTCACAAGAGAGGTCAGGGCTGGATTTGCTGGTAGGGCAGTCACTCACCTGGAGGTATTGAAATCTTGAAAATGGATGAATTTCTCAAAGAAGATGGAATTACAAGGGATAAAAATAAAGACAAGGATAGAGCCTTAAATTACACCCATTGTTAAGAGCTGCAAGAGAAAGTTAAGCCAGCAAAGCCCTCGGGATGAAAGAGGAGGAAGAGACAAAAAAAGAAAAAGCAGACAAGAATAAAAAGTTTAGAAAGGGCATGCACACAGAGCTTCCAGAAGTGGTCCAAAGTGCCTAGAACTGCATGGAGGACGAGATGAACAGTGGTTTTTAAAAACCCATAGAATGAGACTATTAAGAGGTCGATGGTGCTCTGCAGACGTGGCATCTTAAGACAGTGGTGAGAGCAGAAACTGAGAGTTCAAGACAAGCAGGGAAAGCTGGTTCATAATACAGAGGAAAAGGGAACAAAATCAGGTGCCTACATAATACCCACATTCATAGTGGACTCTGGAGGGATTAAAGACCCAAAGATGGAAGATAAAACTATATTCAAAGAAAGAACAGAATGTAAAAGGATAACTTTAGGATCTGGGGACTAGGGACAAATTCTTAAGGATAAAAATCTATTACTTTGGTTACATCATAATTGAGGACTTCTGCTCCACAAAGGACACCGAGAAACAGTTAACAGACAGAGGACAGAAGATATTTGCAATATCTAAAACTGACAAGAGGCTAATTTCAAATTTATGACACAGCAACAGATGTGCTTGTTAATGCATTAAACCATAAAACCTAGCGACAGGTCCAATAACTTCCGTAAGTTCAAAGAAGTGATGAAGGTCAAAGACATTTGGGGCTCACCTGCGGTACCTGTTACGTGAAATGAAAATATCTGTGATTCTTGCTGGTGATAGTCGCTGGTCCTGCTAAGGCTACTGGGGTTTGCTACCTACATCCATAATAGAAGGAAATGCGATATTCTAGTCAGAGGTTAGTGAAAAAAGAAGATGTAATTTTTTTCCATCCAAGTTTATAAAACCGTGGGTTAAAAAGAGCTGGTTTAGATTAAGGCGGCTTGGGGAAACTCAGGAACTGGCTGGTTTGTCTGGAGGTCCCCCATAAATGGGCCCCTTCAGTCATTTTTTTGGGATGTTATTTATTGGGCCCGTGTGAACAGAAGTTACACATCTCAGACTCACCATGTCCCAAACCCAGTTCCTGATCTTCCTTCCCTCCCAGATCTGCCCCAGGCAAAGCCTTTCAGCTCAGCAGATGGAAGCCCCCTCCTTCCAGCAGAAACCTGGGAAGTGCCCTGACGCCCCGCCCTCTCACACTTCTCTTCCAAACCATCAGGAAGTCCTACCAACTCTGCTTTCAAAATAAACCCAGAATCTGACCAGCACTCAACCGCTCCACTGCCCCCAGCCTGGCCTTTGCCACCAGGGCCTCTCACCTGGTAACTGCAACAGCCCCTCCCCGCTCTCCCTGCTTCTTCCTTGTCCCTCGCAGTCTAATCTCAACATATTAGACCCAGAGTAGCCCTTTTCTGTATGAGGACTGCTTGCTTACTCTGCTGCAAGCACGCTGGCCTCCTGGCTGTTTCCCAGTGGTGCCAGGCCACCTCCCACCTCAGGGCCTTTGCACTGACTTGACTATTCTCTCTGACAGTAATAGTCTTCCCTCAAACATCAGCATTTCCAACTATCACATCTCTTTCAAGTCCTCACGACAATGTCACCTCCGCCAAGAGGCCTATCTTGAGTACCTTATTTAAATGTACAACTGTATCTCCAGCCCTCCCAATACCCTTAGCCTACTCTAATTTTTTTTTTGTCCTTAGCATGTGAAACCTGTTGTGTCACATAATTTACTTATTTATTACGTTTACTTTCTATCTTCATTCTTGCTCCACCCACCCCCAACTAGAAAATAAGCTCTATAAAAAAAGGGATCTATGTTTTGCTCACTCCTATAACCAGCGGGGGGTCAGGGGTGGGAGGTGGGGGGGAGGGAAGCACATAATAGGTGCTCAATAAATTGAGTAACTTGATGAATAAAGCAGGATTGGCAGGCTGCATAGTCAAGTTAAATAGCCCAGCTGCCGCTGACAAGCTGTGCTACCTGGGGCAACTCATCACATCTCTCTGAGCCTTTGTTTCCTCGTCTGTAACATGGAAATCACAGAAGCCTAATCTTACCAGGTTGTGAGAATGAAGTGAGCTGGCCAGGAAAGGACCTGGCATTTTGCAGCTGTTTCATAAACGCTAATTCCTGGTCCCCTTCTGATCTAGAGTAAGCAACTTCCTCCTGCTGGCATGGGGTCCCGGGAACTCCCGTAAAAGGGCAGGGCTCATGTCCTTCTCCTTCGTCCTGTTCCCAAAAAGGCTCAGAATAGAATCGACGTCTCCTGGCTCCGCTTGGCGTTGTAGCCAACAGACCACACGACCACTTTTTTCCTGTCCACTACTTTCTTTTGAGGTGGAAAGTAGTCGTTGGAATAACTTACCCAGGGGCAGGGAAAGGAAAAAACAGCAAAAATTGTTTTAAAAGGGAGTTATACAAGCATATGCAGGAAAACCCCATTGAGGGACATAAATGCTGATTCAAAAGAGGAGGAAATATGAAATTTGAGTTTTCCAGGCCTTCTCTGGTCCCGAATTTCCTCTCTTCCATCACACATTTTTCTCACCCACAAAATGGGCATTCAGGAAGATGACAGGTCAAAAAATAGACCCTGCAGGAAAGAGGAGGGAGACTGAGGCTGTTGTTGAGCAGGAGCGTAAACGTTGCTCCCTGTTCCTCCCTGTTCCTCCCACCGGTTCTTTAGGTCATGATGGGGAAAGGCGCGCTCAAGCAGCAGCTGATGTCTCCCCGGGGAAGGAGAGAGAATTCCGGATCACTAGTGGAGACCGTTTTCCAGGGCTGCTTTGATCTCCTGCCCAGTCCAGGGCTGGGGACCAGCTATCTGGGGCTCCAAGGAAAACGGGACTTCACAGCAGCCTCGAGCAACTGTCCTCCTGCAAGGGCGTGTGCCTGCGACTTGGGGTCGGCCCTGCCGTCCAACCCAGCTTGTGCCCGGCTGCTCTGCCCTTACCCTTTACCCCCCCTACCCCCCCCTCCCCGGAATCCTGCCTTCCCTTTCCCTCCCCACCCAAAACAGAGCTGAGTTGGCGTCTGAAAATGAGTAAGTGTGAAGCGAGACTGCACGCTGGTCTTTGTTGAGGATTTGTTTTTGCCAAGCGTCTTGGTGGAGAAGATTGCATTTCTTGGCTATTTTTAAACCTGCATTCCTGGAATTTGATTTGGAAAAGAAAAGAAAAAAACAAAACCCAGAAACTCAGGTCATGAGAGGCTAGTGGCTCTGGGCATCCTCTTGAGGAGGGTCGGTACTCTCTAGAGCAGTGGTTCTCAACCTTCCGAATGCCGCGGCCCTTTAATACAGTTCCTCATGTTGTGGTGACCCCCAATTTCATTGTTACAAATTGAACATAATTAAAGCATAGTGATTAATCACAGAAACAATATGTAATTATATATGTGTTTTCCGATGGTCTTAGGTGACCCCTGTGAAAGGGTCGTTCAACCCCCAAAGGGGTTGCGACCCACAGGTTGAGAACCACTGCTCTAGAGGGACCAGGAGCCCAGGGAGTGTGGAGCTGGCAGAGAACAGAGAAACAGAGGGGTTTCAGGCAGTTCCAGAAAGCATCCTTCTCTCCATCCCAGGGGGACAAAACACCACGCATACCTGGTGCCTCGTTTCTGGCACTGGCAAGTGGGCACTGGCTGTGTGCCCCGCTCTGTGCTGGACGGTGATAGACAAGTCTTGGCCCCTGGTGGTATGGGGTTCATCCTTTAGATGAAGAAGTTGACGGTTGCAACATATTTACGGAATGAGCTTGATAGGGGAAGATACAATGTTGGCGGTGGTGCTGACCTAGCCCAGAAGGATCCAGAAAGACTCCAACTATGAAGTCTTGGAATAACTTACCCAGGGGCAGGGAAAGGGAGTGGGAGTTAGAGAGGATTGTGGGTAGGAGAGGGTGTGGTAGGGATGTGGACAAGAAAACGGCTCTGAAGGCAGACAGACCTGACTTCTCGTTCTGTTCCACCTCTGACAAGCTGTGCCATTTTACCAAGTTTGCTTACCTCCTCTGCACCTCATTCTCCTCACCTGTAAAATGCAAATAATCGAAATACGTTACTTACAAAAGTTAACAGTTACTGAGCCAATATTGGGTCCAAGCACTGTTCCAAACATCTTACTAGTATCTATATATTAACTCAAAGGATATTTTTTTAAAAAGATAAAATTTTGACTTCATATGCGTATGAAGTGAATCTGTATCAAAGAGTTTATGGAATCTATTAAGTAATGAGGGAACCTGTAAGATGGTATGACTAGTTCAGAGGAGAAATCAAAATACCCCACAGTTATAATGACATAAGATGGAGCCCAGCCAGCGTGGCTCAGTGGTTAAGCATCGACCTATGAACCAGGAGGTCACGGTTTGATTCCCAGTCAGGGCATAAGCCTGGGATGCGGGCTCGATCCCCAGTGTGGGTGGGGCGTGCAAGAGGCAGCTGATCAGTGATTCTCTCTCATCATTGATGTTTCTATCTCTCCCTTCCTCTCTGAAATCAATAAAAATATACATTTTTTTAAAAGATGGAGAGCATATAACCCATGCAAATACTATTACCATGAAAAGCAAGGAGGCTGTACAGCAAAAGAAACCATCAACAAAACAACAAGAAAGCCCACTGCATGGGAGAACATATTTGCCAATGTTATATCTGATAATGGCCTAATCTTCAAAATTTATAGGCAACTCATACATCTTAGCAAAAAGAAGATAAACAATCCAATAAAAAAATGGGCAAAGGACTTAGACACTTTTTAGAAAGTGGACATACAGGAGGCCTAGAGACACATGAAAACATGTTCAAAGTCACTAATCATCCGAGAGATGCAAATCAAAATGACAATGAGATGCCATCTCACACCTGTCAGAATGGCTATCATCAACAAATCAACAAATGACAATGTGGAGAAAAAGGAACCCTTGTGGACTGCTGATAGGATGCAGCCACTGTGGAAAACAGTATGGAGTTTCCTCAAAAAATTAAAAATGGAACTCCCATTTGACCCAGTAATCCCACTCCTAGGAATATATCCCAGGAAATCAGAAACACCAATCAAGAAAGGACATATGCACCCCTATGTTCATAGCAGCACAATTTACAATAGCTAAGATTTGGAAACAGACTAAGTGCCCATCAGCTGGTGAGTGGATTAAAACACTGTGGTACATCTACACAATGGAATACTACGCTGTGTAAAAAAGAAAGAACTCTTACTATTAGCAACAGCTTGGATGCACATGGAGAGCATTATGCTAAGTGAAACAAGCCAGTCGGAGAAAGATAAATATCACATGCTCTCACTCATTTGTGGAATATAATGACAACATAAAACTGATGATCAAAAATAGATACAGAGACAAAGAAGCATCGAACAGACCGTCAAACTTCAGAGGGAAGGCAGGAGAGGGGGGGTTAAGAGATCAACCAAAGGACTTGTATGCATGCATATAAGCATAGCCAATGGACACAGACTAGGAGGGTGAGGGAATGTGCTGGGGGGTGGAGGTGGCCGGGGAGACGTCAATGGGGGATAAAGGAGACATATGTAATACTATATGTAATACTTAAAACAATAAAAAATTAAAAAAAAAAAGAAAGAAAGAAAAGCGAGGAGGCATTAAGAGTTTCTGAATTCTGAAAGTCAGTGAAAATCAGATATTTTAAATGTTTTAGTTTAGTTTACAAAAACAGAATCCACTTGATTATTATAGGTTGCAGATGGCTTAAGAAGAAAGACAAAAGGCTTCCTTATGAATCTAGAAAATAGAACTTTAAAACTAGACCCACAGTATTCCAAACAAATAACAACCATAAAATTTCCCTTGTCAGCTTGTTCAGTCCTATGTAGTTAAGTCTCGTTCTGCTGGCTCTTGAGTAGTCTCATGAAGCCATCTGCTTGACTGCAGAGACGTGGAAATCCTGACTCACTCCACTGGTACAGTGGTGTAAGCCATGTCAGCTCGGCTTCAAGTGTCAATAGTTGAAGTATCCAGTACAGCCCTTTCCCATGAAGCTCTGAGACTGTCTTTGTGTTGCAAATACAAACTCTGGCTTGTAGCTGATAGCAGGGTCTTCAGGCAAGATTCAGAGATATTGGAGATGCAATGACTTATAATGACTGTGGTTCATTTCTTACTGACTAGAGGCCTGGTGCACGGATTTGTACACCAGTGGAGTCCCTCAGGCCGGCCCGCGCTCTCTCACAATCGGGAACCACTCAGGTAGGGTCCCTAGGCCTGGCCTGAGATCAGGGCCTATTGGGGCTTTCCTTCCCCCAGCTGCAGGCAGCTGGCCCCAACCCCGCCACTGCCACTGCTTGCCATCTGTGCGGCGCTGCCCTCTCTCCCTTGCCACTGGTGGCTTCCCTCTGCAGGTGACAGGATGGGGTACGCAATGGCTTGGCTGGCCTGGGCCTCCCTCTTTCTTTGCTGTGGGGCGGGCCAGCCCTGCAAGGGGCTGTCTGCCTACCTGATCTCCCCTAACCACTCTGCCTGCCTGCCTGCCTGATTGCCCCTAACTACTTGTTTGGAGGCGGGGCCAGCCCATGAGGGGCCATGGTGGTCTGGTCTCTGGTCGTTCCAGTTGTGACGCCTCTGGCCTTTTATTATACAGGATAGATATTTTTCCAATATGAAAGGTCTGATGAGGATTCATAATTAAAATCATGAAACTGAAAAGGGCATGCAAAACAAAGTTAATCAAACAATTTCAAAAAGAATAAAATTTAGGCAAAATATCTCTAAAGATAATGATGAAGTCTGTGTTTAAAGAAGTCAGTAGTACATGTTACATCTGATTCATAAATATAGATGAGCATATTTGTACAGAGGAAAAAATTCTTTAGGTATAACATACTAACCCTGAGACATAATTCTTTTCAGTAAGCCTGGAGAGGGCCTAGACATTTTATAGATGTCTACAGATCTCCATTCCATGATAAATAAGTCTGATATGCATCCTACTGGCCTAGGCCGTGCTAAATTCAAATTAAAGAAGGAAGGCCAGAGCGAGCAAACATTTATATAACATGAGCTCATGACTGATACACTATGGTATTATTGCCGGTATCATTAGGCAGAGAGCACTGACAGAACTCTGATGAGAGTAGAAAAATTGGACAGAGCTATTTTATAATTGTTCTGGTTCTTAAAATAACTATCTCATAAAACGTTTTCCTGGAGGGTAAAAACATTTTAGGGAGAGCAAGAGCAGTGTCCCAAGAACTTCCCTTAAAGCATACAATTTAATTTTACCTGCACAGCTTTCACCCAGAGAAAGCTCAGCATCTCTTCTGTTTGACAATTCTTCCCAGGCAATGTTTCACGCAAATCTAATTATTTCTAGCATTAAAAACAAAAAAAGTGAAAAAAGAAATCTTTGTGATTTTTCCAGGGATTGTATGAAAAATCTCAAAGATAGTTTTAGGTGTAGCAGCTATCTTGAAAAATTTACTTTATTTTTTTCTATATTTAGGGTTCAGTCTGGGAAGGTGAAAATTCAGAAAAGTTAGAGGAGATTTGGACATTCGATTAAGACAGAGTCCTCAAGATAAGATCCTCAGTGCCAGTAATTGTGATAATAAAACATTTAAACATAAACATAGAAAGTAAGTAAGGATGCCCTAACCGGTTTGGCTCAGTGGTTAGAGCGTCGGCCTGCAGACTGAAGGGTCCCAGGTTCGATTCCGGTCAAGGGCATGTGCCTTGGTTGCGGGCACATCCCCAGCAGGGGGTGTGCAGGAGGCAGCTGATCGATGTTTCTAACTCTCTATCCCTCTCCCTTCCTTTTTGTAAAAAATCAATAAAATATATTATAAAGAAAAAGAAAAGAAAGTAAGTAACCAGATAGTGAAGAACATTAGCTGTTTAACAAGTGAAGAGTCTTGGTTCTTTTTACACCCTCAAATAATTAAGGATATAATAAAATCATGGAAGATTATTAAAACATGGAATCTTTGCTGTCTAGGAAATTATATGCAAAGTAAACCTTTCACATGAAAGGTGAAGGCATGAGTCCATAAACCAAGGAAGCAAAGCCCATCAAGATAGAATTTCCTTGCCCAGCCGGTGTGGCTCAGTGGTTGAGCAGCAACCTATGAACCAGGAAGTCACAGTTCAATTCCAGTTAGGGCATGTGCCCAGATTGCAGGGTCAATCCTCAGTAGGGGGCATGCAGGAGGCAGCTGATCAATGATCTCTCTCATCATTGATGTTTTTCTCTCTTTCTCCCTCTCCCTTCCTCTCTGAAATCAACAAAAACATGTTTTTAAAAAAGGAGAATAGAAAGTACTATCATTTATAGTCAGACAAGGAATGCTAAAGTGAATTTACAAATAAGTGCACAACTGGTAAATATCCTCATGACAAACCAATTACATGTCTTTTGGCAAGAATTATTGCATTACTGTCAGTTTTCCACAACTTGCACAGTTGTAAAATATGATAGGTATGAAGGGAGAGAGATAACCCTGATGGGTGTTTCCTTTCTTTTTTCCATTTTAAAGTCTTTCTCAAATTTTCCCTATACCTTTTAAGTAGGTATTATTATTATGCCCATTTTGGATAGAAAGAACTCAAGGCAGAGATGGAGCCCAAGGTCACACAACTAATAAAGGGCTAAGCAATTCTGAAGTGTTCCCAAGATTTAATTAATTTATTTATTTGAATCATCAAGGATATTTTTCCATTGATTTTAGAGAGAGGGAAAGACAGAGAGAAACATTGATGTGAGAGAAACACATCTATTGGTTGCCTCCTGCACATGCCCTGACCAGGGCCCAGGCGGGAAGGAGCCTGCAACTGAGGTATGTGCCCTTGATCAGAATTGAACCCAGGACCGATGCTCTATCCACTGAGCTAAACTGGCTAGGGCCCAAGATTTTATTTTAATCATATACAGAAAGATGACAGATATGAAGACAACTGCCTTTGAAAAAATAATTTATTACAGTTTCTAAGACAAGGGGGTACACCATGCCATGGATGGCCATGTGAGAAAGAACCAGAGTTGTTAGGAGACAGAAGAAAAACTTGGGCAAAAGACTTTACTGTGCTTTTCATGGGGAAGGAATGGGAGAGGCAAGGCAAGCAGTTTTGATCCTTTAGTTTGAGTAATTTCAGCAGGCTCCAGCCTATGGGGTGGTCACTAGCTGTCTGGTACCTGGTCCTGGGTGATTTAGGGCTGGAGCTGCTGGGGGCATGACTTGGTATGCGAGAGTTAGATAGAGGAGGTGGTTGGGTGTTTGGGCTTTGAGTTGATTGGTTTGCATGTGAAAGGCCCGCTCACAGGCATTGTTTACTATCTCTAGGAATTAGCTAGCCCTGGGAGAGGCAGTCTCTCCAGGATTAGCAAGGCCCTAAAATGTCAAAACATCATAAAACACAGAACATAAAAACATGATTAATACATGAGCCTGACTTTGAACTCCAGCGGTCTAACTCTGGAGTGTGTGTTTTTATCTGTACACCCTACTGTTTTTCATAGGGTTATTGTGAGGACTCAACTGGGGTATATAATAAACATATAAAGCTTAGCACATGGCTGGCACTTAGTAAGTGCTTTATAAATCACTAGGACTATTATGCAAAGGCCTACAAGTGGGAGAGAGAACAGGGCCATTCAGGCAACTAAGACATGCACGAGGGCTTTACTAAGGAATGCTGGGGAGGGAGTGGGGTGGGGAGACATGAGGCTGGTGTAGAAAGGGGAGGCCAGGTCCTGGGGGCCTCGTTCAGGGAATTTACCTCGAGGACAAGGAAGAACCACAGAAGTGTTTTAAAGGAGGCTCAAATGTGTTCTGTTTTAGGGGGCCCTTCCTGGCTGCGGGATGGAGAATGGATTTACAGCAAGGCCACACTGGAGGCAGCGATGACCAACAGAGCCCGATGAACTCTGTCTCCCCAGCAGCCACTCCCGGACTTTCCTGAGGCTCTCTGCCTCTCTCCCTACTCTCAGTCCCTGTGGTGGGGTTTGGGTTCTGTGCACTTGACCACCTAGGCTTATGTCAATCAGCTCAGCCCATTTCTTTTTTATATTTTCAGCTCAGCCCATTTCTTTTTTTTATTTTCAGCTCAGCCCATTTCTTGGGCCACTATGATTGGGTCGATGATAGATCCGATAAGAGTGACTATCAAGCCCATGCCAAGTGGCTCAGTTGGTTGGAGCTTTGTCCTGTACAGCAAAGGGTTGTGGGTTCGATTCCCGGTTGCATTCATACCTAGGTTGTGGCTTCGGTCCTCAGGGGCAGCCAATCGATGTTTCGCTCTCACACTGATGTTTTTCTCTCTCTCCTTTTCCCTTCTTCTCTCTCTAAAAATCAATAAAACATATCCTCAGGTGAGGATTTAAAAGAAAAAGAGTGACTATCATGACTTTGGCTTAGACTGCTGGAAGACAAATTTGCTTTTGTGTGCAGAACTTGGATGTGAGAGGAAATGAGGGGTGGAGCTGCTGCAGCCACCTTACCACTAAAAGGGCAGAGCCTGGAGCTGCTGGGGGCATGACTTAGAACGGAAGAATAAAGCCAACCCAGTGAGAAACAGATAATGAGTTTCAGTGTCATCACTGGATCCGTGAATCTAGCTGTGCCTGAAGCGATTGACCTCACTTTCAGTTCATTTTTTTGCCAAGCTAACTTGAGTTTGATTTCTGCCTAATGAAAATAAACAGCTTACTGCAATCCATTCCCTAATACTGACTAAATGGAGGAGGTAGGGAGAAAGGGGCACAATTCTGTTGCCATATACTAAATGCTTATATTCCCCTAAATTCATATGTTGAAATCTAATTGTCAATGTGATGGTGCTAGGAGGTTATTAGGTCACAAGGGTGGAGCCCTCATGAATAGGATTAGTGCCCTTATAAAAAAGATTCCAGAGAGCTCCCTTGCTCCTTTTGCCATACCAGGACACAGTGAGACGGTGGTCATTTATGAACTAGGAAGCAGGTTCTCACCAGACACTGAGTCCACTGGCACCTTAATCTTGGACTTCCAAGCCTCTAGGACTGCGAGAAATAAATTTCTGCTGTTTAGAAGCCACCCGATTTATGGCAATTTATCATACCAGTCCAAACAGACTAAGACACTTATCAAAGGTTATACTAGTAAAAAAAGAAAGTTTAACATCCAAAGCACTCTCACACACCATTGGTAAAAGCTGGTATAACCTTTGTAGAGGGAAGTTAGGCACCAGTTATTAAAACGTAAATGTTCATGCTCTCTGACCCAGGAAGTCCACATCTAGAAACAAATTCCACAAACTTGTACAAGCCTGCAAACATAGAAAGATGCAAATAGAGCATGATTTATTAGAACAAACATTACAAATGACCCACATGTCCATCCAAAAAGAGAATGGACAAAGAAATTATGGCATTTCTATAGAACCAGAGCCATTACATGCCAGCAACTCAAACAACCTACATAGCCTTGCACACAATGGAATACGATACATTATAAGAGGTTGTGGTAGCTTTATATAAAGACACTGCGAGTTGTCCATGATACATAAAAGAAAAAACTAAGTCACAAATGATACGTATGATTTGTGTCTAAGAACTTCACATATCAGTGTATATTAGAACAACCACCAAACAGTCAAATGTGTCACTTTAGAGAATCAGTTCATGGGGAGATTTACAGATCCTTCTTTATATAGTTCTGTAATGTTTTATTTTTTTATAAGACATTTATCACTTCAGTAAGAAAAAAGTGATGAAGTTTAAATATTTCTAAAAAATAATGAAGACACAGTCTAATGGGTATCTACCTCTGTTCTTTTAACATAGAAAAGGAAAAAGCTCTAAATGCTCTAAAAACAATGACACCATTTAAGGAGATTAAGGGGAAGTTGTACAAATATTTCAGCACACGGATTCGGGATACTTCTCTCCCAATTCTGCGCATTTGTAAGACTTCCGTCGAAGGCTAATGAGTCTTACAGTTCTAAGGGGAGCATGAGAATCAGACCCTTTGGCATTAACAGAACTCCAAAATTATCAGATACAAATCTAGAAGTTCCGTCTTCTTGTTGGCAGGCATCCAAATGTTTGAAAACATGGAGAAAATGGACTTCATCCAGTTGTTTTGAGCAAGAAGTGCTTTTCAATCCCATTTCAGAGCTTGATGCCTGACCTAGAAATATAGCTCCTACTAGCTGAGGAGTTAGAGGGAATGAATGGTGAGTGAGAGGGAAGAGTGAATGAAAATAAAAGTAAAGATCCTTTTGTGGCAAGTAACATACAACTCAATTCCATGTTTAGGTAACATGGATCTGAAAAGTCCACTGACTTCAGGTACTAGTATGCCTGGATCCAGGAGCTCAATAGTGTCAGGACCGGTCTTTCTCTCTTTTTTTATAAAACTTTATATAGGAAGGCTCTTCCCAAGCAGTGTCACAGGCAGCTCCATGTTTAAAACAACAGGAAGAAGATGCTCTATTTCCCCAGCAGACCCAGTGACTTGAACTGGTCCTGATTCTTTTTGTGTGAATGGGGTCACACGGCCATGTTCAAAGCAGCCCCGGTGGCCAGAGGGATACGAAGACTGAATGGTGTAGGCCGGGCCCATTGCCCATTCCTGGAGCCGGGGTGAGAGTTATGCCCACTGAGTCATATAGACCAAGAGTGAGGGAGTGGCGGTGCCCCAAAGGAAAATCAGAAGCAGAAGGTTTGAGAAAGAACCGACATAAAATACAGAAACAGCCAAGTGGCTAGATGGGGCTTTAGCTCCAGTTCAAACAAGGACAAACGCTGTGAAGGAAAATAAAACAGGGTGATGGGGACAAGAAAAAGAAAAATTTTTTTTTTAATATTTTATTGATTTTTTATAGAGAAGAAGGGAGAGGGACAGAGTTAGAAACATGGATGAGAGAGATCGATCAGCTGCCTCCTGCACGCCCCCTACTGGGGATGTGCCCGCAACCCAGTACATGCCCTTGACCGGAATCGAACCTGGGACCCTTCAGTCCGCAGGCCGACACTCTATCCACTGAGCCAAACCGGTTCGGCAAAAGAAAATATTTTTGACCTTGCTCTGGGACTACCCCCTTCCCTGCTCTCAAGGCATTTGGGGGCTTAAAAGGCCAATGCCTTTAGCTTTTAGTGTTACCCTTTGCAGATTTCTCCCAAAGCGAGGGGATTGAAGAGCAACATTCTGACGGTGGGGAAAGAGGTTGACGCTGTAGGGGCTTCAGGATCCTGCACTTCTCAGGGTTTGAGTGAAGCAGAGCCGTCCTGTCAGAGTTCCATGGAGCGCCTACTCCATTTCAGGCCGAGTTCACAGTGATAGACCGCTGCCCTCACAGGGTTTCCTCTCTCATTTGAGACACTGACAATGAACAATGAAACAGGCATGTATAACATGTCTGGTGATGAGACATGCTATAATGAAAGATGAAGTACGGTGGGGAAACAGAGGGTCAAAAGGTGGTCACGGAAGTCCTCTCTGTTGAGAAGACATTTGAGCAAAGATTGAAGAACTCAAGGGGTGGATCCAGGCAATTCTCTGGGGGAGCAGTGTTCTAGGCGGAGGGAAGGGCAAGATCAAAGACCTTGAGGCAAAAGGATGTTTGTGTTATTGGAGGAACAATCAGGAGGCTGGTGTGGCCGGAACATAGTGAGTGAGAGGAGGAATGTTAGGAGGTAAGATCAAAGAGACACAATGGATTGCCAGCAAGGAAGGTTTCATTCTGAGGCCTCTTCTCTTGGCTTGTAGGCAGCTGCCATCTTTTTTTTTTTGTGGGTGTGCGCTGTTGGGGAAAGGAGCTAGTTCTGGGGTGTTGCCTCTTATAAGGCACTAATCCCATTGTGAGGGTCCCATCCTCATGACCTTATCTAACCCTAATTACTTCCCAAAGGTCCCATCTCCAAACACCATCATCCGGGAGAGTAGGGCTTCAGTATATGAATTTGTGGGGTGGACATATTTAGTCCATTACACCCTTCTAATGAATTTTGGTTTTGCTTGAGGTAAAATTAGCTTCGGTGGCTTGCAACCAAGAACCCTAATTGATGAGCACTTGCTCAATTTCATTTAGTTCTATTGCGGCTCTTAGGAAAGAAAAATAGAAGGGAGAGTGGGGATAGCTCAAAGTCCCTCATTCCCACTGCTGGAGAAACGCTCAAAGCAGATTACCACTAACAGAAGTCATTAGTGTCATCTTGATTTATGATACATCCGTTTTTAAACACATGGGTTTCCTGACTGCATAGTTTGAACTTCCTATCTCTTTCTTAGAAGGTTGGTTTCTTCAATCAGGTCCACAGTGAACAATGCCTGCCCCCAGAACCAATCCATTCCCAGACCCAGCCTTCCTCCCCACCCCCTCCCCACTTCGGCCGCTTGGCTGTTAGAGCTGTGTTTCCTGTTTACAAAGAGATATGAAATATATTAGTTGAAGAGTTCACCCCTAATGCTTTGCTGTTTCCTTCTGCTTCACAAGATGAATGTCACTTGGCCCTAGAGTTTTATTTGTCTTTGGAAGTAATGGATTAGATGATATTTAGACACTCGTGACAATATAAGACCAGATCTGTAAGGTGCTCGGTTCACATTACTCATTTGTGTTTTATTTATTTATACACCTTCCCATGTTCCAAAGAGGATTTACTACACATGTGCTGTGCAAAAGATTTTTTTTTTTTTCAGAAGGGATGAAGCTGGGGCTAAGTTAAAATTAGGGGAGGAAATAAGCTTGATGAATTAAGAGGCAAATTAGAACACAAAGTTGCCTAAACACATATTTGCTTAAAGTTCTGTGTAAATGTTAGAGATGTACTGCAGATCTCATTCTGAGATTCCTGATTGGCAAAGCAAATAGGGAGACACTTTTGATATGTAATTGATAGTGCCTTTAAGATTGAAAACAAACTAATTGCTCAGACAACATGGCTGGTTCTACTTCTTTACTTACATAATAAGAGGTAGTTGAATAGCTGTTTTTTGTTGGGACTCAGAAAACAAACTTTTTAAATCCCAGGAAATGCTTATACTTTTGATGTCCTTAAAAAACTCAAGAAACAAAATTTTAACTTTTCAAATCTGATCAAGTTGGCCATTCTCAGTAAAAATATTCATTTCTTTTATAAAGAGCCCCTTTAAGACCCTTAAAGGGTTTTAAATTTAAATAGTAATAACATGGCACGTTAAGTATTTGCTTACAGATAGCTTTCTAGTAAGATCTGGTGGGACCTGAAAAGCCTTCTAATTCATCCTTCCTGTCCAATATGGAAAGATTGTCAACTTTTTAAAAATTATAATAAAAACACATCACATAAAATGTATTGTCTTAGTCATTTATAAGTGTACAGTTCAGTAGTGTTAAGTACATTTGCGTTGTTGTGCAACAGATCTCTAGAACTTGTTCATCTTGCAAAACCGAAACTCTATACCCACTAAACATTTCCCTCTTCCTCCAGCTTCTAGCAACCACCATTCTATTTTCTGTTTCTGTGATTTAGACTCACATAAATAGAATCATACAATATTTGCCTTTCGGTGCCTGGCTTATTTCACTTAGCACACTTTCCTCAAGGTTCAGCCATATTGTAGCATGTGAATAATATTCCATTGTATGTATATACCCCATTTTCTTTCTCCATCTGTTTGTCTGGACATTTGGGTTGCTCCCACATCTTTGCTATTGGGAATAATATTGCAATGACTATGGGTGTGCAAATATCTCTTTGAGATCCTGCTTTCACTTCTTTTGGGAATATATCCAGAAGTGGAATTGCTGAATCATGTGATAATTCCACTTTTAATTTTTTGCGGAAACTCCATACTGTTTTCTACAGCAGCTATACCATTTTACATTCCCACCAACAGGGCACAAGAGTTCCAATTTTTCCACATCCTTGCCAACATTTGTTGTTTTCTGTAAGGTCATTAACTTTTGAGGAACAAGGGAGCAGAGATAGATGCACTTAAAAATATTTTGTCTGGTAGCAGAATGCCTCAGCATATCAGCATCTCAGGTGCCTTTCCAAGGTATCCCCAACTTTTATTTTTAGCAGAATAATGCATTCATGAAATAAAAAGTAAATCCACAGACTGGGAAGGAAGATATAAAATTGTCTTTGTTTCCAAATGGCATGATTGTCTTATCCCAGGGAATCAACAAAAACTCCAGAACTAATAAGTGATTATAGCAAGGTTATAGGAGTCGATCACTTTCCTGTATACCAGCAATACAAAATTAGAATCTGAAATTTAAAACACAATCTCATTTATGTTAGCACCCCTGAAACGAAAAACTTAGGTACAAAATCTAACAAAAGTGTACAAGATCTGTATGAGGAAAACTATAAAACTCTGATAAAAAAAAATCAAAGAACGATAAAATAAATGCATAGATAATTCATGTTCATGGATAGAAAAACTCAGTTCTAAGTTGTCAGTTCTTCCCAGCTTGATCTAGAGATTCAATTAAAGCCCAGTCAATATCCCCACAACTTATTTTGTGCATTTCAACTAACTGAGTTTATATGGAGAGGCAAAAGACCTGGAATGGCCAACACAACACTAAAGAACAAAGTCAGAGGACTGACATTACCCAACTCCAACACTTACTTTAAAGGTACAGTAATTAAGACAGTGTGGTACTGATGAAACAACAAATAGATTGATGGAATAGGATAGAGAGCCCAGAATTAGATCCTCATGACTATAGTCAACTGAAGAAACAAAGGCAACTTAATGCAGAAAGAATAGTCTTTTCAATAATTGATTCTGGAACAACTGGACATCCATATGCAATAAAAATGAATCTAGGTGTTGACCTTATACCAGTGGTTCTCAACCTGTGGGTCGCGACCCCTTTGACGGTCGAATGACCCTTTCACAGGGGTCGCCTAAGACCATCCTGCATATCAAACTCTGATAAAAAAAAATCAAAGAACGATAAAATAAATGCATAGATAATTCATGTTCATGGATAGAAAAACTCAGTTCTAAGTTGTCAGTTCTTCCCAGCTTGATCTATAGATTCAATTAAAGCCCAGTCAATATCCCCACTACTTATTTTGTGAATTTCAACTGACTGAGTTTATATGGAGAGGCAAAAGACCTGGAATGGCCAACACAACATTAAAGAACAAAGTCAGAGGACTGACATTACCCAACTCCAACCCTTACTTTAAAGGTACAGTAATCAAGACAGTGTAGTATTGATGAAACAACAGATAGATTGATGAAATAGAGAGCCCAGAATTAGATCCTCACAACTATAGTCAACTGAAGAAACAAAGGCAATTTAATAAAGAAAGAATAGTCTTTTCAATAATTGGTTCTGGAACAACTGGACATCCACATGCAATAAAAATGAATCTAGGTGTTGACCTTATACCTTTCACAAAGATGAACTCAAAATGGATCATAAAGCTAAATGTAAAACATAAAACCATAAAACTTCTAGA
>NW_005371012.1:836165-848016 GCF_000412655.1 Myotis brandtii | reverse complement strand
GAAAAGACATGGAGGAACCTTAAATGCATGTTGCAAAGTATAAGAAGTCTTTCTGAAAAGGCTGCTTGTTAAATGATCCCAGCTATAGATCATTCTGGAAAAGGCAAAACTATAGAGACAGTACAAAGATCAGTGGTTGTCAGGGGTTCAGGGAGCATGAGAATGGAGAGGGATGAATAGGTGGAGCACAAGGAATATTTAAGACAATGAATCTATTCAATACTTGACAGTATGCACTTGTTAAAACACATAGAACATTACAGCACAAAGAGTGAACCTTGCTGTAAACCATGAACTTAGTCCCCAGAGGACCACTTTCAATGTTTTAGCAGCTTCTTTTGGCATTTATGTCCATATTTCTAAATATAATTTTACTTCTAACTTTTTATGAATCTATTTTAGGCATTCTCTATTAACTTCCTATTACAGCTGATGATGTTTTAGCTTTCTTAAATCACCAACAGCCCTGATTCTCCCCCTTCCATCTTCACAATGTGGTAAATATGAAAAATTTCGGTTAAATCCACATTCAGTGTTTTACATTATTCAGAATATGCAAATGTAGAACACTGAGGAGCCAGATAGTACACTATCATCATGCTTCCCTTCTTGAACAACTGCCCCTACCCCCTGCATTACTGTTTCTCATTTTCCCCCATTTGCTTAGTTTTGTTTTTTGTGTGTTTTTGTTTTAAATTTGCGTATCAACAATTCTTGCCATAACTCTACAGTGGATATTTGTCATTCTTTCCAAAATGACAAATCTTGAGCCCAGCCTGTATTTGGGGAATTCCCCCTTATGAGACTGTGGGAAGCAGAACTCCACCACAGAAACAGAAGATTCTAGATGCTCACTTTCCCAGCCTCTGGGGCTAGGGAATGGGCACCTGGCTTCGGCTCCACCCATCAGGTGCAATGCACACATGTAAGACTCTGAATAGATAACTAAGAACTGGAGAAGCAGGAAATGCAAGGAATTTTTTTTTTTTAGAAGAAGTTACAGTGGGCCACAGTGCAGGACACTGGCAGTGAACTGTGCCCAGGGACCCAGCAGTGTTGGCTCTGCAAGCTGCAGTGCCTGGTACTCAGGACAGCACAGCATCACCCTAACTATACCAGCTGGTTTAGTCCCTCACTATATACAGCCTGGTTTGAGGAACTATTTCTAGTTGAATAGCTATAAAATTCTCTAACCCTTTTGGGATTTTATGGGCCACCTAATATCCTATATAATAAAGAGCTAATATGCAAATGGTCATCACGCCCTTGTGCCCTTGCGTGGTGGGAGTGGGCCAGGGGGGAACTGAGGCCGGGCCGGAGGACCTGAGGCTGCGCCCCCCACCCCGCAGGGCTTGACGGGGGTGGGGCTGGCCGGGTCTGGGTCTTGCGCAATTTTGCAGCACACGCGGGTGGGCAGGGACTTGACTCTGGGTCCCGCGGTGTGCCCCAGACTCTGACAGGAGGAAGATTTTCATATACATTTTACTAATTTTCTTTCATCTCTGACACTTCTATTAGAGAAAGTGCAAATAGCAATATTAAAATATTTCCTCTAATTAATTATCTTTTAATGTGCACGAATTTCATGCACCGGGCCACTAGTCCTTTCAATAAATTTCCTTTCTCCTTATATCAACTAGAGTGGGTTTCTCTTAGCCTTCTGAAAAGAACAGCTATCCAGACAGTTTATTTTTTTGAAAATATGTTTGTATTGATTTTTTTAGAGAAAGAGGAAGGGAGAGGGAGCGAAGATAGAAACATCAATGATAGAGACACATCAATCGGCTGCCTCCTGCACACCCCCTACTGGGAATCAAGCCTGCAACCCAGGCGTATGCCCTGGATGTCAATCGAACCAGCAACCTCTTGGTGCATGGGATCACATCAATCCACTGAGTCACACCGGCCGGGCAAGACAGTGTTCCACATACAGGGCTGATGGCCTGAGCATATGACCTGTGCAGTAGCACGGGCCCCATTTTCAGAAGAGCTCAGAGCTCTCATGCTCTGCTTGCAACCATCTTGAAATTCTTAATAATTGTTTAACAAGATCTTCATTTCAATTTTGCACTGGGCCCTGCAAATTATGCAAGCAGTCCTGGTTGCATAGAGTTGATAATGTGTGAATTCCCCTATTTTCCGGGAGGCCTCCACCCTGGAGCCCTCTCCAGTCCTGTGCACATCTGGACTGAGTTCTGCACAGCTGTCACCCTGAATCTTCTCTTTGCCATCAGCTTAGGAGTTTCCCTCACCTTTCTTCTGGGTTGGAGCCACTGTTTCCTGGATACTTGTCTTTTTCTTGTGTTTTTCTCTCCTACGGGTGGAGTGCCTCATCCATCACTCTCTGAGGAAAAGTGCATGAGAGGTAACATTTTTGAGAGTTTGCATAGCTGGAATTGTGTTCCTATCTTGCACCTGATTGATAGATTGGCTCGGTGTAGAGTCCTGTGCTGACAATATTTTTCACTCAGTATTTTGAAGGCTTTGTTCCTTTGCCTTCTAGCTTCTACTGTTATTCTCAAGGCCATTCTAATTCCCAAGTTTTTGAATGTGATATGTTTTGTTTCTCCCTTTCCCTCTCTCCCTCTCTCTCTCTCATTCTCTCTCTCTCTCTCTCCAAAGCTTTTCAACCTCTAGGCCAATGCCTACAGGTTGCATGGGGATCTTCCTCCTACATCAAAACATAGTTCTTCATACTCCATAGAGTTCACACTAGAAATAATAATGACGCTCTCCCTGTTTCTTTCATTCAATAGTTTATCGAACACTTACAATTGGTTTGCCTGTCTTCCCAAACAGACTGCGCATTCCTTCAGGGCAAGGTCCTTGTCTGCTCATTATTGTGTCCTGGCCTTCACTACAGTAAAAGACTGTTGAACTTGATGGCAACCACCACACTGGCCACGCCCTAGGACAGCCGATCGCTCATGTCCTCACCGTGAGAGGAGAAGAGCTGGCTTGTCTTTATCAGGCCCAGCCCTCCATCTGACCAGGCACAGACACTTCCCAGGCTCTGTTCCGCATTAGGCAGAGGCTTCCCAGATGCAAAGGCCTATGAGAGTCTCTCCAGTGAGCACAGAGACATGGCGAGCCAGGGAAAGGATTCTGGCGTTGTCTCCAAATAAGGTGGAAGGATTAGCTGCTGTTAAAACAGCATGGGAGCTGTCAGTAAGGAAACTGTGTCTCTGAAGTTGACAATGTGATGCTTCCAAATATGAGCTATTGACTGAATGGAAGCCCTGCTGTCACCGAGCCCAACTCTTCCTTCCTAATAGGGATCTGGTGGTGCCAACAGGATGCAGCCCATCTGAGATCCTAAGGGGGAACGGGTCCTCAATTAGTTAGCACACCTGGTCTAGAGCATGGGAGCTGTCAGTAAGGAAACTGTGTCTCTGAAATTGACAATGTGATGCTTCAAATATGAGCTATTGACTGAATGGAAGCCCGACTGTCACCGAGCCCAACTCTCCCTTCCAATAGGGATCTGGTGGTGCCAACAGGATGCAGCCCACCTGAGATCCTAAGGGGGAACGGGTCCTTAATTAGTTAGCACGCCTGGTCTAATATAGTAACGTCAGAAGGAAAGTGTGGATTCTGACTTTTTGAATAGTGTTGAAACAAT
This sequence comes from Myotis brandtii, assembly GCF_000412655.1. NCBI lineage: Eukaryota > Metazoa > Chordata > Mammalia > Chiroptera > Vespertilionidae > Myotis > Myotis brandtii. The sequence continues at coordinate 844,394 of NW_005371012.1, read as the reverse complement.
ATGGAGAATGAACCATCAGAAGTCTCTATGAGCCAGGTATCATCAGAAAAAGTGTATCATTAAATAAAGTGTATTAGCTATCTATTGCTGTGTAACAAATTATCCCCAAAATAGCAGCTGAAAACAATACATCATCTCATAGTTTCTATGGGTCAGGAAAGGGGGAGTGGCCAGGTTTTTGCTCAGAATCTCTGATGAGGTTGCAGTCAAATTGTTGGCTGGGGCTCCAGTCATCTGAAAGCTTGACTGGGGCTGGAGGATCTGCTTCCATGATGGCTCCCTCACAAGGATGTTGGCAAGAAGCCTCAGTTTTTCTACATATGCACCCCTCCAGCATTCTCATGGCATGGCAGCTGTCTTTCTCCAGAGCAAGCGATCCAAGAGAGAGACCAAGATGGAAGCCGCAAAGATTTTTATGACCTAGTTTTGAAGATTGCACACTGTCATTTCCATTTTATTCTATTGGTTAGAAGTGAATCGCTAAGTTCAGCTGACAGGAGGAAGGAAAATAGGGCCCACCTTTTGAAAGGAGCGTCAAAGTCACAGATCTATATTAAAGCACTTCACACAGTTATGAAGAAGCAAGAAAAGGGAAAATCTTGAGGCTGCAAAAATTTCTATTGCCATTAGGTCAAGAGGGATTTGGCATAAAGAAGAGTCCGGACGGAGAGTGATGGCAAGTTTCTTAGCACAGACCCCACAGGTTATGGGGTTCAGTTCCACACGACTTTAGAACAGTGGCTGACCACCCATCAATTCATTCCTCTATTCATTCAACATCTATGCACTGAACATCTACTGTGTGCAGTTGGGAGACTGGACTATATGCCACAGGGCTAATAAAGAGGCGCGACTATAATTAAAGTGACAATTGCTGACCTTTGTCCTTATTGTGTCCCCAGTACTACAAAGAGCTTTAGACCTAATTATCTCACTCAATCCTCCCAATAACCCTTCGAGGTGGTTACTATTATTATTCCCCATTTCATCACTGAGAAACTTAGACTTGGAGATGGGAGGTCACATCCCGTCAAGGGGTAGAAACTGCCGGGCTGAGCAGCAACCCCCGAATGATGGAGGAACACGAACTGCCCCAAGTTTCACTGGGAAAGAGAAGGCTAAGGGACGGCCTGGCTGATAGCAGCCGTGCAACCAGGGTTGCCTGCCTCGTTAGGCTTTTATTGGAACTTTTATCTTTAGACACAATCAGTCGGGTGAGTAATCTTGGGAGGACACATGTTTACATTGCACTCTAGGGAAGGGCATTCAGGGATTCAGCATAAGGATTCCAGTAAACACCCGGGGGTTTGCATGGGCACAGACTTGTTTGGAGAGGTCAAGGAATAATTAGGGGCATCGTCTCTGACACTCCCCTACGTCTCCCCTAAGTCGGAATTCCGATAAACAGTGCAGGCGGCCTTCCACACACTTCCCTTTTACCAGAATGTCCTCCTCACAAACTTTCCAACCAAGTCTCATGCTTCCCAACAAGAAACCATAATTTGAACCAACGGACTCTGGTCCCGAAGCCCTTAGGCTTCTACCACTACCCTGTGGTAATGATGGTCATGATTATTATTCCTAATTTAATTAAGTGTTCCTGTTATTCAGCTGAGGGCTCTGAGGCTCAGAGAGGTTGCAGGACTTTTTTCAAACTTGTTCTGGCAGAGCTGGACTGCAAAGCCAGTTCCTGAGCGTTCCAAGTCTGTGTTCTTTCTTCTACACTTGCTTACAACGGGAGTCCCTTCTGTCCTGCTTCCTGCAGAAACAGAGCAAAGATGGAAAAGGGCCCAGGGGAATGAAGAGGGGTATGGGAAGGGGGAACATTATTGCGGAGGCCTGGAAGCTTTTATAAGCATGGCTCTCCTCTGGTTGGTTGAAGAACACACCACAACCCCTCCAGAGGCTGCGGTGAAGACGCTGTGGAGTTCCTGCTGTGCCTGATGAGGTGTTGCTCCACTGAGGCTGTCAGCCAGCTGGACTCCCAGAGACACCCCCTCTGGGGTCTGCACGCTGCAGCCCCTTCTGCTAAATGAGGAATGATGTCAGACGTAGCTAATCGTTACAGAGCCCTCAGTGAGCCTCGGGCACGTTGCTCAGGTGTTCTGCACATTTACTCTCCGGGCATCTCCATGGCTGTAGGCAAGTCAACACCATTGATTACCCCATTTCACAGAGGAGGAGCCTGAGGCATTGAAAGGGTGACTTCTCTGAGTCGACACAGACATCCAGTCTTAAAGTGGATTGACTGAGAGTTGGTAAGCCATAATGGTTTAAACCTGGGGGCCTGGAGTTAGGGGGTCTGGAGTTAGGGGTCTTGATTTCATGGGTCCTTGGCACTCTTGCCTTTGTGGGCCCCACCCTTCTATGTAAAATATTAAATATATTTTGACTATCTATATAAGAAAAGCCTAAGCGACCATTACGGTGGAACGACCAGAATGACCGGTCACTATGATGCGCACTGACCACCAGGGGGCAGATGCTCAATGCAGGAGCCAGGCTCATGGCTGGCAAGCACAGTGGCTGTGGCGGCAGCCTCTGCAGCAGCGCTAAGGAGCAGCCAGCCAAGTAGTAAGGAGCAGCAAGCAGATGGGCGGTATGGAGCATACACCATTGATTACCCCATTTCACAGAGGAGGAGCCTGAGGCATTGAAAGGGTGACTTCTCTGAGTCGACACAGACATCCAGTCTTAAAGTGGATTGACTGAGAGTTGGTAAGCCATAATGGTTTAAACCTGGGGGCCTGGAGTTAGGGGGTCTGGAGTTAGGGGTCTTGATTTCATGGGTCCTTGGCATTCTTGCCTTTGTGGGCCCCACCCTTCCATGTAAAATATTAAATATATTTTGACTATCTATATAATAAAAGCCTGAGTGAGCATTACGGTGGAATGACAAGAACGACCGGTCACTATGATGCGCACTGACCACCAGGGGGCAGATGCTCAATGCAGGAGCCAGGCTCATGGCTGGCGAGCACAGCGGCTGTGGTGGCAGCCTCTTCTGCCTCTGCAGCAGCGCTAAGGAGCAGCGAGCCAAGTAGTAAGGAGGAGCAAGCAGGTGGGCGGTATGGAGCACGGGGTCCCGGACTGCGAGAGGGATGTCCGACTGCCAGCTTAGGCCCACTCCCCATCCCAGACTGTGAGAAGGCGTAGGCTGGGCTGAGGGAACCCCTTCCCCCAGTGCACGAATTTCATGCACTGGGCCTCTAGTGTTGGAATAAAGCTGTATCTAATCCAGACTAAATTCATTATTATATAGTCATTATCATTGTATTCATTTTTTCTTCTGGTTTTTAAAATAAATAAAACAATGTAATGGGCTGCTCAAGGTACTGTGGGTCCTACACATGTGGCTCCTGTGCCGAATGGAAAAGTTGGCCCAGCCCTAACTGGTTTGGCTCAGTGGATAGAGCATCGCCCTGCCTGAAGGTTCCCAGGTTCGATTCCGGTCAAGGGCATGTACCTTGGCTGCGAGTGCATCCCCAGTGGGGGGTGTGCAGGAGGCGGCTGATCGATTTTTCTCTCTCATCAATGTTTCTGACTCTCTTTCCCTTCCTCTCTGTAAAAAATCAATTGGGTATATTTTTAAAAAAAAAGAAAAAGAAAAGAAAAGTTGGCCCAGTCTGGGCGTAAGTCTCCATTCCCCTGCTTGCTGACTGTGTGGCCTTAGCTGAGTTACTTGACCTCTCTGTGCCTCACGTTCCTTCCCTGAGATATGGGAATACATGTTAGACTATATTATATATGGTGATAATGAGGATGAAATGAAGTAATATGTGTAAAATGCTCAATGCAGTGCCTGCCATACATGAAAATGCTCAATAAACCAATAAATGTTAGGTGACATTTTTATATTTAAGTAACTTATGCTGGTCCCCCAGTAGCAAGTGGTAGGGCTGGGTGTGTCCCCAGGTTTGTCTGACTGTAAAATCTCTGATCTTAACCTTCTCAGAGTGATGGGGGAATAAAAGATGGAACAGCCAGAGCTGAGAACTGTACTATAGCGAGTCAGCTCCATGAATAAAAAGCAGTCAATAGATTATGCATTTTCCATAATCTTTTTAAAAACACACACATATTATGGTTAAATATGTGTAACATGAAATTTTACCATTTTAACTATTTTTAGTGTACAATTCTGTGGCATTAAGTATATTCACATTATGTAACCATCACCACTATTCATCTCCAGAAATTTTTCATCATCCCAAACTGAAACTCTGTACCCGTTAGACAATAACTCCTCATTGCCCCTCCCCAACTTCTGGTAACCACTGTTCTACTTCCTGTCCCTATGAACTTACATCATGTACGTTTCCTAGGATAATCTTGATACCAAATCTGTCTCATTTTTCTCATGAGTATACGCAGAAGGAAAAAGAGGTTTTCCCTACCACCATTCACACCACTTCTGACACCAAGTGCATAGGTTTTTCCACACCAAGCAATTATCCGATTCTCACCAGACACTGGCGGGGTGACCCGCATTCAGTTCTGACACTAACTGCCCTGAGTTAGCACAGACCCCACAGATTAAGGGGTTCAGTTCAGAACAGTGGCTGACCACCCTGTTGTAAAATAATCCCATGTTTTACAAATGGGAAACACAACCAGGACAGCCAACTGCTCCACCCAAGGTCCCTCAACAGAGCAGGTGTAGAAGCCGGGGCAGGGTTGTTTCATCTACACGGCACATCAAAACTGTGCTGAAAAAAAAAAGGAATTTGGGGGGTTAGAAAAGTCATGGATCTCTGTCAACAGCTCAGCTTCATGCTGGCTGGCCTGAAAACAGACTATTAATGAGCTATTTGCTCCTCTGTGGCGAAGGTCATTAAAGATGCCCCGTTAAGGAACTGTGTTTTCTTGTCTCATGAGTGATGGAGAAGATGTTGATCAGTCTGGAGAGTAGTCCTGAGTGCTAGAACCTTTCCTAATATAGATTTGGGGCATGGCTCTTCCACATCCATCATATCCCTCTCCCACTGAGTAACAGCTGTGAGAGTCAGGAAATTGATGCCAGCTCCAGACCCCTGATTGGTCTGTCCAATCCTGGTAATCCCATGCCCTTGGCCAATGATTGGTTCAGGCTGGCAGGTCTAGGCCTCTGTGGGTCAATGAGACATTAGATGTTTGCCGGTTTTTGAGTCCTGTTGAATGTGAACTAGGAACACAATGCTCTGGTTTCTATGGGAAGTCCTCTTGCAGCCACAAATAAGTTTACTCAAGAACTAGACAACACATGTGAAATCGGATAGAGAAAAATCCCAGAGTCCTGATTGCCCAGCCAGGAGGCCTGTGCCATCCAATATGGCGGCCACTAGCCACATGTGGCCATTGAGCACGTGCAATGTGGCTAGGCCACACTGAGCTATGCTGTCAGTGTAAAACACATACCAGATTTTAAAGATTTAGGGTAAAAAAGAAAGTAAAATATCTCACTAATAATTTCTATATTACCCATTGAAGTGATAATATTTTGGAAATATTGACTTAAGTAAAATTGTTATTGACATTGATTTCTCCTGTTTCTTTTGACTTTCATTAATGTGGCCTAGAAAAGTATAACCTACATGTGCAGTTTGTGCTCTATTTCATATATATATATATATATATCTTATTGATTTCAGAGAGGAAGGGAGAGGGAGAGAGAGATAGAAACATCAGTGATGAGAATCATTGATTGGCTGCCTCCTGTACACCCCACACTGGGGATTGAACCTACAACGTGGGCATGTGCCCTGACTGGGAATCGAACTGTGACCTCCTGGTTCATAGATCAAATCTTCATCCACTGAGCCATGCCAGCTGGGCTGTGTTCTATTTCTGTTGGAGAGCGCTCTTCTAGACTTGCAGTTTTGTGAGCCGGGAAAATCTCACTGATATGCTCACCTACAGGGATGTGTGACTTTGAAAATCCTCTAGAATAGGTCATTCTTGAGGCATCCAACAGCAAGTTCTCATCTTTTTGGCTGGAAGTAGAAGTGAAAAATTGGATGTCCCCATAATCAGCTGAATCGGTAATAAAATGATATTTTCATCTCTGCCTATCTGATGCCTTCGTCTACCCTTCACTTTGTTCCAAATTCAAGCAGGAAAACGGCATGTTACTGGGCTATCCCCAAACCTTAACAGTCGCAGTAGGGACATATCTAAGACACTTATAAGTGAATTAGAGAATTGGACCTCCCAATAAATAGAAATAACACATAATTCACTTCAAGTCTAACAACAGAAACAACACATAATTCATTATAAATCTAGCAATGAAGTGATGGGATTTCAAAAAAGTTGTGTTCTTCCAATCTGTAGCGAAAATATTTACACGGGGCCCTGGCGATATGCAGGCGGTGGTTTACAGAGCACAGCCTGTTCAAACCAAACAGTTGCTCCGTTCCTGATTTTGGAAACTCGTCAAAGAATCAGTGTTTACTTAGACAACTTGGGCCCCAAGCAGCTCTTGTGTAGGCTGGATTCAATCCAGGAGAAGCCATGGCCCAGGAACATTCCTCCTTCTTCCCTGACCATTGAGACACAGACCTCTCCGCTCTCCAGGGCCCCCTGGAGGGCACTGGATCCAGCCTCCAGGCAGCTGTCCAGTCCCCAGACTGGATTGTGTAGACTGTTCTGCTGTAGAATTGGCCCCTTGAAGCCCCATCTATTGAGTAACTCTGTGTGTGAACGGCTTATTCATTGAACTCGCAAAGAGTTAGAGTGTAGGTTTCGATGTTTAATACGTGGATGACTTGAATTAGTCTGGAGCATAATACAGGGGGTGGGCCAGCTGTGGGAAACAGACCACAGAGAATCCAGGAAGGTCGAGTCTGAGCCAGGAAACGAGATCTGCTATTTCTACCCAAAGTAAAAAAAAGGCAAGCCCAACATTATTGAAGAACAACGTGTACAAGTGTGAGGATCAACAATAAAGCGAAAGTCCTGGCACTTAGGCCCTCAAAAAGATAGCAGTAATTGTTATTCTCATTGAGATGATTTTGAAAACCAATGAGATCAGCGCGTGGGAAGGCCCACTGGGAATGATAGTGATGGGGTTAAAGTAGTGAATAGCAATTGTTTCCAAATCTGCTCCATCCTTTTTTCTATTTGGCAAACGTATTTCCATGATCTTATGTGGTTCTAATGGGACAGTCAGTTACTGTCCCCGCCAGTGCAGTGGGAGCACAATGACTTAAGGCCTGGTCAATCATGGTACCCACCCTTCCTTCCGTCATGATTGGTGCCGGGATAGGCTTGTTACCCAAACAGGCCAATCAGAATCCTTCCATGAGATTTGGAATCCCCCTTGAGGTGCATTGGTGAAATAGAAAGATCGTGAGCTTTGGTCTCTGAAGGTATGGATTCTGACTCATGAAGTTGGGCAATTTCTTTACTTCTTTGAGTCTGTGTTTTTATCTTAGTATATAATGAAGCAAAACCTACCTTTTCAGGGTTGTGATGACTGATGGAGATAAAATATATACAGTTCTTGGCACACAGTAGACATCAATGAATGGCTTCTGTTCATAACGTTTAGAATAAAAATTAAAAAAAAAAAAAGAGTAATCTAATTAGCCCTCCCACTCTCCTACCCTGCCTAGTCATTCTTTACTCCGTAAATAACTTTTAATTAATTATAATTGGGAGACCCATCTTCTAGGAGGGGCAGGGGTCATCCTTAATTCTCCTTGGCCCTTGAGATCTCTGGAGAGTAGAGATGAGATGAGAGAGTAAAATCTAAGGATGGAACAGTCATTGCTCAGCCAAGCCAATGATAACAAGTGCTGGGGAATCCTTTAAGGAATTGTCTTCAGTCTAGACCAGGGGTGGGCAAACTTTTTGACTCGAGGGCCACAATGGGTTCTTAAACTGGACCGGAGGGAGTGCTGGGGAATCCTTTAAGGAATTGTCTTCAGTCTAGACGCTAGATCAGTGCTGTCTAATAGAACTTTCTGCTATGATAGAACCATTCTATATCTGTGCTGTGCACTACAGTAGCCATTAGCTACATGTGGCTATTGAGCACTTGGAATATTGCCAGTGAGACTAAGGAACTGAATTACTTCTTTATTTAAATCGATTGAAATTTAAATATCCACATTGGACAGAGTAAATGCAATGCGGTACCATCTCACACCTGTCAGAATGGCTATCATCAACAAATCAACAAATGACAAGTGCTGGCGATGATGCAGAGAAAAAGGAACCCTCATGCACTGCTGGTGGGAATGCAGA